>NC_059133.1:72163571-72463571 GCF_020740605.2 Lemur catta | reverse complement strand
TTTTCACCGTAATTGTCATAAGGTTGGTCTCTGCATCCTTGAGCATACCAGAGTCTTCACAGATGAAACAGGCTGAGGCCCAGTAATCTTGGCATTTCGAATAGTTGGTCCTAGAGACTACCAAGAAAGTGTTCTTTTAAGTATTATTCTGTTGTGGTTTCAGCATTATTTTCAGAACCCGAGCAGGGTTCTCGCATTAGCATAAGAATCCTGCCTGGTAGTTGAGATTTCTGGGTGGGGTGTAAGTGCGGGGCTTCTGTCAGCCCTGCCTTTGATTTGTTTACCTCCAGAGTTGGAAAGTGCATATTTGCGTGAGATGGGAAAAGTGTGGATCCTGCTTCAGATTTCATCCTGACACTTTGAAATGACCAGTGTGTTGGTAATTATTTGCATTTCCATGGCGTTTGGCACAGAAATAGTCATGAGGTCGGTCTCTGCATCCTGAAGCCTATGATGCTTTTTGCAGAGAAACCTCTGCTGAGGCCCAGGTAACTTGCTATTTCCCATAGCTGGCACAGGAGCCTTGGAAGATAGGATTGTTTTCAGTATTATTTCACCATCCTTTCACCACTGTTTCAAGAACGGGAGCCCTTTTCAACCGTTAGTGGAAGAATCCTTCTTTGGAGATGAGATATTTTTCTGGGGTGGCAAGTGCAGGGCCTCTGTCAGTCCTGGGTTTGTTGGACTAGCGCCAGACATGAGAACTGCGCCTTTGTGGGACAGGTGAATAGTGCGGATCCTGTTTCAGTCTAAAGACTGAAACAGGATCCGCACTTTTCACCGTTCCTTTCAGAATCACTTGATTCATCAGCTAGGAATGGCGAATGCTTCACCAGACCAATCGAAGGCTAGGCCAAAGTAGCTCGATGTTTCCAAGTGGTGTGTGGCCCAACTATTGAAAGAACCGCTAAGTGGAGAACTATTTGGTATTTTTCCGAAGCACTTTTCACCGTAATTGTCATAAGGTTGGTCTCCGCATTTTTGAGGATACCAGAGTCTTCACAGACGAAACAGGCTGAGGCCCAGTAATCTTGGAATTTCCAATAGTTGGTCCTAGAGACTACCAAGAAAGTGTTCTTTTAAGTATTATTCCGTTGTGGTTTCAGCATTATTTTCAGAACCCGAGCAGGGTTCTGGCATTAGCATAAGAATCCTGCCTGGTAGTTGAGATTTCTGGGTGGGGTGTACGTGGAGGACTTCTGTCAGCCCTGCCTTTGATTTGTTTACCTCCAGAGTTGGAAAGTGCATATTTGCGTGAGATGGGAAAAGTGTGGATCGTGCTTCAGATTTCATCCTGACACTTTGAAATGACCAGTGTGTTGGTAATTATTTGCATTTCCATGGCGTTTGGCACAGAAATAGTCATGAGGTCGGTCTCTGCATCCTGAAGCCTATGATGCTTTTTGCAGAGAAACCTCTGCTGAGGCCCAGGTAACTTGCTATTTCCCATAGCTGGCACAGGAGCCTTGGAAGATAGGATTGTTTTCAGTATTATTTCACCATCCTTTCACCACTGTTTCAAGAACGGGAGCCCTTTTCAACCGTTACTGGAAGAATCCTTCTTTGGAGATGAGATATTTTTCTGGGGTGGCAAGTGCAGGGCCTCTGTGAGTCCTGGGTTTGTTGGACTAGCGCCAGACATGAGAAGTGCGCCTTTGTGGGACAGGTGAATAGTGCGGATCCTGTTTCAGTCTAAAGACTGAAACAGGATCCGCACTTTTCACCGTTCCTTTCAGAATCATTTGATTCATCAGCTAGGAATTGCGATTGCTTCACCAGACCAATCGAAGGCTTGGCCAAAGTAACTCGATGTTTCCAAGAGGTGTGTGGCCCAACTATTGAAAGAACCGCTAAGTGGAGAAGTATTTGGTATTTTTCCGAAGCACTTTTCACCGTAATTGTCATAAGGTTGGTCTCTGCATCCTTGAGCATACCAGAGTCTTCACAGACGAAACAGGCTGAGGCCCAGTAATCTTGGCATTTCCAATAGTTGGTCCTAGCGACTACCAAGAAAGTGTTCTTATAAGCATTATTCCTTTGTGGTTTCAGCATTATTTTCAGACCCGAGCAGGGTTCTCGCATTAGCATAAGAATCCTGCCTGGTAGTTGAGGTTTCTGGGTGGGGTGTAAACGCGGGGCTTCTTTCAGCCCTGCCTTTGATTTGTTTACCTCCAGAGTTGGAAAGTGCATATTTGCGTGAGATGGGAAAAGTGTGGATCGTGCTTCAGATTTCATCCTGACACTTTGAAATGACCAGTGTGTTGGTAATTATTTGCCATTTCCATGGCGTTTGGCACCGTAATAGTCATGAGGTCGGTCTCTGCATCCTGAAGCCTATGATGCTTTTTGCAGAGAAACCTCTGCTGAGGCCCAGGTAACTTGCTATTTCCCATAGCTGGCACAGGAGCCTTGGAAGATAGGATTGTTTTCAGTATTATTTCACCATCCTTTCACCACTGTTTCAAGAACGGGAGCCCTTTTCAACCGTTAGTGGAAGAATCCTTCTTTGGAGATGAGATATTTTTCTGGGGTGGCAAGTGCAGGGCCTCTGTGAGTCCTGGGTTTGTTGGACTAGCGCCAGACATGAGAAGTGCGCCTTTGTGGGACAGGTGAATAGTGCGGATCCTGTTTCAGTCTAAAGACTGAAACAGGATCCGCACTTTTCACCGTTCCTTTCAGAATCATTTGATTCATCAGCTAGGAATGGCGATTGCTTCACCAGACCAATCGAAGGCTAGGCCAAAGTAACTCGATGTTTCCAAGAGGTGTGTGGCCCAACTTTTGAAAGAACCGCTAAGTGGAGAACTATTTGGTATTTTTCCAAAACACTTTTCACCGTAATTGTCAGAAGGTTGGTCTCTGCATCCTTGAGCATACCAGAGTCTTCACAGACGAAACAGGCTGAGGCCCAGTAATCTTGGCATTTCCAATAGTTGGTCCTAGAGACTACCAAGAAAGTGTTCTTTTAAGTATTATTCTGTTGTGGTTTCAGCATTATTTTCAGAACCCGAGCAGGGTTCTCGCATTAGCATAAGAATCCTGCCTGGTAGTTGAGATTTCTGGGTGGGGTGTAAGTGCGGGGCTTCTGTCAGCCCTGCCTTTGATTTGTTTACCTCCAGAGTTGGAAAGTGCATATTTGCGTGAGATGGGAAAAGTGTGGATCGTGCTTCAGATTTCATGCTGACACTTTGAAATAACCAGTGTGTTGGTAATTATTTGCCATTTCCATGGCGTTTGGCACCGTAATAGTCATGAGGTCGGTCTCTGCATCCTGAAGCCTATGATGCTTTTTGCAGAGAAACCTCTGCTGAGGCCCAGGTAACTTGCTATTTCCCATAGCTGGCACAGGAGCCTTGGAAGATAGGATTGTTTTCAGTATTATTTCACCATCCTTTCACCACTGTTTCAAGAACGGGAGCCCTTTTCAACCGTTAGTGGAAGAATCCTTCTTTGGAGATGAGATATTTTTCTGGGGTGGCAAGTGCAGGGCCTCTGTGAGTCCTGGGTTTGTTGGACTAGCGCCAGACATGAGAACTGCGCCTTTGTGGGACAGGTGAATAGTGCGGATCCTGTTTCAGTCTAAAGACTGAAACAGGATCCGCACTTTTCACCGTTCCTTTCAGAATCTTTTGATTCATCAGCTAGGAATGGCGATTGCTTCACCAGACCAATCGAAGGCTAGGCCAAAGTAACTCGATGTTTCCAAGTGGTGTGTGGCCCAACTATTGAATGAACCGCTAAGAGGAGAACTATTTGGTATTTTTCCGAAGCACTTTTCACCGTAATTGTCATAAGGTTGGTCTCTGCATCCTTGAGCATACCAGAGTCTTCACAGATGAAACAGGCTGAGGCCCAGTAATCTTGGCATTTCGAATAGTTGGTCCTAGAGACTACCAAGAAAGTGTTCTTTTAAGTATTATTCAGTTGTGGTTTCAGCATTATTTTCAGAACCCGAGCAGGGTTCTCGCATTAGCATAAGAATCCTGCCTGGTAGTTGAGATTTCTGGGTGGGGTGTAAGTGCGGGGCTTCTGTCAGCCCTGCCTTTGATTTGTTTACCTCCAGAGTTGGAAAGTGCATATTTGCGTGAGATGGGAAAAGTGTGGATCGTGCTTCAGATTTCATCCTGACACTTTGAAATGACCAGTGTGTTGGTAATTATTTGCATTTCCATGGCGTTTGGCACAGAAATAGTCATGAGGTCGGTCTCTGCATCCTGAAGCCTATGATGCTTTTTGCAGAGAAACCTCTGCTGAGGCCCAGGTAACTTGCTATTTCCCATAGCTGGCACAGGAGCCTTGGAAGATAGGATTGTTTTCAGTATTATTTCACCATCCTTTCACCACTGTTTCAAGAACGGGAGCCCTTTTCAACCGTTAGTGGAAGAATCCTTCTTTGGAGATGAGATATTTTTCTGGGGTGGCAAGTGCAGGGCCTCTGTCAGTCCTGGGTTTGTTGGACTAGCGCCAGACATGAGAACTGCGCCTTTGTGGGACAGGTGAATAGTGCGGATCCTGTTTCAGTCTAAAGACTGAAACAGGATCCGCACTTTTCACCGTTCCTTTCAGAATCATTTGATTCAACAGCTAGGAATGGCGATTGCTTCACCAGACCAATCGAAGGCTAGGCCAAAGTAACTCGATGTTTCCAAGAGGTGTGTGGCCCAACTTTTGAAAGAACCGCTAAGTGGAGAACTATTTGGTATTTTTCCTAAGCACTTTTCACAGTAATTGTCAGAAGGTTGGTCTCTGCATCCTTAAGCATACCAGAGTCTTCACAGACGAAACAGGCTGTGGCCCAGTAATCTTGGTATTTCCAATAGTTGGTCCTAGAGACTACCAAGAAAGTGTTCTTTTAAGTATTATTCCGTTGTGGTTTCAGCATTATTTTCAGAACCCGAGCGGGGTTCTCGCATTAGCATAAGAATCCTGCCTGGTAGTTGAGATTTCTGGGTGGGGTGTACCTGGAGGACTTCTGTCAGCCCTGCCTTTGATTTGTTTACCTCCAGAGTTGGAAAGTGCATATTTGCGTGAGATGGGAAAAGTGTGGATCGTGCTTGAGATTTCATCCTGACACTTTGAAATGACCAGTGTGTTGGTAATTATTTGCATTTCCATGGCGTTTGGCACAGAAATAGTCATGAGGTCGGTCTCTGCATCCTGAAGCCTATGATGCTTTTTGCAGAGAAACCTCTGCTGAGGCCCAGGTAACTTGCTATTTCCCATAGCTGGCACAGGAGCCTTGGAAGATAGGATTGTTTTCAGTATTATTTCACCATCCTTTCACCACTGTTTCAAGAACGGGAGCCCCTTTCAAACTTTAGTGGAAGAATCCTTCTTTGGAGATGAGATATTTTTCTGGGGTGGCAAGTGCAGGGCCTCTGTCAGTCCTGGGTTTGTTGGACTAGCGCCAGACATGAGAAGTGCGCCTTTGTGGGACAGGTGAATAGTGCGGATCCTGTTTCAGTCTAAAGACTGAAACAGGATCCGCACTTTTCACCGTTCCTTTCAGAATCATTTGATTCATCAGCTAGGAATGGCGATTGCTTCACCAGACCAATCGAAGGCTAGGCCAAAGTAACTCGATGTTTCCAAGAGGTGTGTGGCCCAACTTTTGAAAGAACCGCTAAGTGGAGAACTATTTGGTATTTTTCCGAAGCACTTTATACCGTAATTGTCAGAAGGTTGGTCTCTGCATCTTTAAGCATACCAGAGTCTTCACAGACGAAACAGGCTGAGGCCCAGTAATTTGGCATTTCGAATAGTTGGTCCTAGAGACTACCAAGAAAGTGTTCTTTTAAGTATTATTCCGTTGTGGTTTCAGCATTATTTTCAGAACCCGAGCAGGGTTCTCGCATTAGCATAAGAATCCTGCCTGGTAGTTGAGATTTCTGGGTGGGGTGTACCTGGAGGACTTCTGTCAGCCCTGCCTTTGATTTGTTTACCTCCAGAGTTGGAAAGTGCATATTTGCGTGAGATCGGAAAAGTGTGGATCGTGCTTGAGATTTCATCCTGACACTTTGAAATGACCAGTGTGTTGGTAATTATTTGCATTTCCATGGCGTTTGGCACAGAAATAGTCATGAGGTCGGTCTCTGCATCCTGAATCCTATGATGCTTTTTGCAGAGAAACCTCTGCTGAGGCCCAGGTAACTTGCTATTTCCCATAGCTGGCACAGGAGCCTTGGAAGATAGGATTGTTTTCAGTATTAATTCACCATCCTTTCACCACTGTTTCAAGAACGGGAGCCCTTTTCAAACGTTAGTGGAAGAATCCTTCTTTGAGATGAGATATTTTTCTGGGGTGGCAAGTGCAGGGCCTCTGTGAGTCCTGGGTTTGTTGGACTAGCGCCAGACATGAGAAGTGCGCCTTCGTGGGACAGGTGAATAGTGCGGATCCTGTTTCAGTCTAAAGACTGAAACAGGATCCGCACTTTTCACCGTTCCTTTCAGAATCATTTGATTCATCAGCTAGGAATGGCGATTGCTTCACCAGACCAACCGAAGGCTAGGCCAAAGTAACTCGATGTTTCCAAGTGGTGTGTGGCCCAACTATTGAAAGAACCGCTAACTGGAGAACTATTTGGTATTTTTCCGAAGCACTTTTCACCGTAATTGTCATAAGGTTGGTCTCTGCATCCTTGAGCATACCAGAGTCTTCACAGACGAAACAGGCTGAGGCCCAGTAATCTTGGCATTTCCAAAAGTTGGTCCTAGAGACTACCAAGAAAGTGTCCTTTTAAGTATTATTCTGTTGTGGTTTCAGCATTATTTTCAGAACCCCAGTAGGGTTCTCGCATTAGCATAAGAATCCTGCCTGGTAGTTGAGATTTCTGGGTGGTGTATAAGTGCGGGGCTTCTGTCAGCCCTGCCTTTGATTTGTTTACCTCCAGAGTTGGAAAGTGCATATTTGCGTGAGATGGGAAAAGTGTGGATCGTGCTTCAGATTTCATCCTGACACTTTGAAATGACCAGTGTGTTGGTAATTATTTGCCATTTCCATGGCGTTTGGCACCGTAATAGTCATGAGGTCGGTCTCTGCATCCTGAAGCCTATGATGCTTTTTGCAGAGAAACCTCTGCTGAGGCCCAGGTAACTTGCTATTTCCCATAGCTGGCACAGGAGCCTTGGAAGATAGGATTGTTTTCAGTATTATTTCACCATCCTTTCACCACTGTTTCAAGAACGGGAGCCCTTTTCAACCGTTAGTGGAAGAATCCTTCTTTGGAGATGAGATATTTTTCTGGGGTGGCAAGTGCAGGGCCTCTGTCAGTCCTGGGTTTGTTGGACTAGCGCCAGACATGAGAAGTGCGCCTTTGTGGGACAGGTGAATAGTGCGGATCCTGTTTCAGTCTAAAGACTGAAACAGGATCCGCACTTTTCACCGTTCCTTTCAGAATCATTTGATTCATCAGCTAGGAATGGCGATTGCTTCACCAGACCAATCGAAGGCTAGGCCAAAGTAACTCGATGTTTCCAAGAGGTGTGTGGCCCAACTTTTGAAAGAACCGCTAAGTGGAGAACTATTTGGTATTTTTCCGAAACACTTTTCACCGTAATTGTCAGAAGGTTGGTCTCTGCATCCTTGAGCATACCAGAGTCTTCACAGACGAAACAGGCTGAGGCCCAGTAATCTTGGCTTTTCCAATAGTTGGTCCTAGAGACTACCAAGAAAGTGTTCTTTTAAGTATTATTCCGTTGTAGTTTCAGCATTATTTTCAGAACCGGAGCAGGGTTCTCGCATTAGCATAAGAATCCTGCCTGGTAGTTGAGATTTCTGGGTGGGGTGTACGTGGAGGACTTCTGTCAGCCCTGCCTTTGATTTGTTTACCTCCAGAGTTGGAAAGTGCATATTTGCGTGAGATGGGAAAAGTGTGGATCGTGCTTCAGATTTCATTCTGACACTTTGAAATGACCAGAGTGTTGGTAGTTATTTGCCATTTCCATGGCGTTTGGCACAGAAATAGTCATGAGGTCGGTCTCTGCATCCTGAAGCCTATGATGCTTTTTGCAGAGAAACCTCTGCTGAGGCCCAGGTAACTTGCTATTTCCCATAGCTGGCACAGGAGCCTTGGAAGATAGGATTGCTTTCAGTATTATTTCACCATCCTTTCACCACTGTTTCAAGAGCGGGAGCCCTTTTCAACCGTTAGTGGAAGAATCCTTCTTTAGAGATGAGATATTTTTCTGGGGTGGCAAGTGCAGGGACTCTGTCAGTCCTGGGTTTGTTGGACTAGCGCCAGACATGAGAAGTGCGCCTTTGTGTGACAGGTGAATAGTGCGGATCCTGTTTCAGTCTAAAGACTGAAACAGGATCCGCACTTTTCACCGTTCCTTTCAGAATCATTTGATTCATCAGCTAGGAATAGCGATTGCTTCACCAGACCAACCGAAGGCTAGGCCAAAGTAACTCGATGTTTCCAAGTGGTGTGTGGCCCAACTATTGAAAGAACCGCTAAGTGGAGAACTATTTGGTATTTTTCCGAAGCACTTTTCACCGTAATTGTCATAAGGTTGGTCTCTGCATCCTTGAGCATACCAGAGTCTTCACAGACGAAACAGGCTGAGGCCCAGTAATCTTGGCATTTTCAAAAGTTGGTCCTAGAGACTACCAAGAAAGTGTTCTTTTAAGTATTATTCTGTTGTGGTTTCAGCATTATTTTCAGAACCCGAGCAGGGTTCTCGCATTAGCATAAGAATCCTGCCTGGTAGTTGAGATTTCTGGGTGGGGTGTAAGTGCCAAGCTTCTGTCAGCCCTGCCTTTGATTTGTTTACCTCCAGAGTTGGAAAGTGCATATTTGCGTGAGATGGGAAAAGTGTGGATCGTGCTTCAGATTTCATCCTGACACTTTGAAATGACCAGTGTGTTGGTAATTATTTGCATTTCCATGGCGTTTGGCACAGAAATAGTCATGAGGTCGGTCTCTGTATCCTGAAGCCTATGATGCTTTTTGCAGAGAAACCTCTGCTGAGGCCCAGGTAACTTGCTATTTCCCATAGCTGGCACAGGAGCCTTGGAAGATAGGATTGTTTTCAGTATTATTTCACCATCCTTTCACCACTGTTTCAAGAACGGGAGCCCTTTTCAAACGTTAGTGGAAGAATCCTTCTTTGGAGATGAGATATTTTTCTGGGGTGGCAAGTGCAGGGCCTCTGTCAGTCCTGGGTTTGTTGGACTAGCGCCAGACATGAGAAGTGCGCCTTTGTGGGACAGGTGAATAGTGCGGATCCTGTTTCAGTCTAAAGACTGAAACAGGATTCGCACTTTTCACCGTTCCTTTCAGAATCATTTGATTCATCAGCTAGGAATGGCGATTGCTTCACCAGACCAATCGAAGGCTAGGCCAAAGTAACTCGATGTTTCCAAGAGGTGTGTGGCCCAACTTTTGAAAGAACCGCTAAGTGGAGAACTATTTGGTATTTTTCCGAAGCACTTTTCACCGTAATTGTCATAAGGTTGGTCTCTGCATCCTTGAGCATACCAGAGTCTTCACAGACGAAACAGGCTGAGGCCCAGTAATCTTGGCATTTCCAATAGTTGGTCCTAGAGACTACCAAGAAAGTGTTCTTTTAAGTATTATTCCGTTGTGGTTTCAGCATTATTTTCAGAACCCGAGCAGGGTTCTCGCATTAGCATAAGAATCCTGCCTGGTAGTTGAGATTTCTGGGTGGGGTGTACGTGGAGGGCTTCTGTCAGCCCTGCCTTTGATTTGTTTACCTCCAGAGTTGGAAAGTGCATATTTGGGTGAGATGGGAAAAGTGTGGATCGTGCTTCAGATTTCATCCTGACACTTTGAAATGACCAGTGTGTTGGTAATTATTTGCATTTCCATGGCGTTTGGCACAGAAATAGTCATGAGGTCGGTCTCTGCATCCTGAAGCCTATGATGCTTTTTGCAGAGAAACCTCTGCTGAGGCCCAGGTAACTTGCTATTTCCCATAGCTGGCACAGGAGTCTTGGAAGATAGGATTGTTTTCAGTATTATTTCACCATCCTTTCACCACTGTTTCAAGAACGGGAGCCCTTTTCAAACGTTAGTGGAAGAATCCTTCTTTGGAGATGAGATATTTTTCTGGGGTGGCAAGTGCAGGGCCTCTGTCAGTCCTGGGTTTGTTGGACTAGCGCAAGACATGAGAAGTGCGCTTTTGTGGGACAGGTGAATAGTGCGGATCCTGTTTCAGTCTAAAGACTGAAACAGGATCCGCACTTTTCACCGTTCCTTTCAGAATAATTTGATTCATCAGCTAGGAATGGCTTTTGCTTCACCAGACCAATCGAAGGCTAGGCCAAAGTAACTCGATGTTTCCAAGCGGTGTGTGGCCCAACTATTGAAAGAACCGCTAAGTGGAGAACTATTTGGTATTTTTCCGAAGCACTTTTCACCGTAATTGTCAGAAGGTTGGTCTCTGCATCCTTAAGCATACCAGAGTCTTCACAGACGAAACAGGCTGAGGCCCAGTAATCTTGGCATTTCCAATAGTTGGTCCTAGAGACTACCAAGAAAGTGTTCTTTTAAGTATTATTCCGTTGTGGTTTCAGCATTATTTTCAGAACCCGAGCAGGGTTCTCGCATTAGCATAAGAATCCTGCCTGGTAGTTGAGATTTCTGGGTGGGGTGTAAGTGCGGGGCTTCTGTCAGCCCTGCCTTTGATTTGTTTACCTCCAGAGTTGGAAAGTGCATATTTGCGTGAGATGGGAAAAGTGTGGATCGTGCTTCAGATTTCATCCTGACACTTTGAAATGACCAGTGTGTTGGTAATTATTTGCCATTTCCATGGCGTTTGGCACCGTAATTGCCATGAGGTCGGTCTCTGCATCCTGAAGCCTATGATGCTTTTTGCAGAGAAACCTCTGCTGAGGCCCAGGTAACGTGCTATTTCCCATAGCTGGCACAGGAGCCTTGGAAGATAGGATTGTTTTCAGTATTATTTCACCATCCTTTCACCACTGTTTCAAGAACGGGAGCCCTTTTCAACCGTTAGTGGAAGAATCCTTCTTTGGAGATGAGATATTTTTCTGGGGTGGCAAGTGCAGGGCTTCTGTCAGTCCTGGGTTTGTTGGACTAGCGCCAGACATGAGAAGTGCGCCTTTGTGGGACAGGTGAATAGTGCGGATCCTGTTTCAGTCTAAAGACTGAAACAGGATCCGCACTTTCCCCGTTCCTTTCAGAATCATTTGATTCATCAGCTAGGAATGGCGATTGCTTCACCAGACCAATCGAAGGCTAGGCCTAAGTAACTCGATGTTTCCAAGCGGTGTGTGGCCCAACTATTGAAAGAACCGCTAAGTGGAGAACTATTTGGTATTTTTCCGAAGCACTTTTCACCGTAATTGTCAGAAGGTTGGTCTCTGCATCCTTAAGCATACCAGAGTCCTCACAGACGAAACAGGCTGAGGCCCAGTAATCTTGGCATTTCCAATAGTTGGTCCTAGAGACTACCAAGAAAGTGTTCTTTTAAGTATTATTCCGTTGTGGTTTCAGCATTATTTTCAGACCCTGAGCAGGGTTCTCACATTAGCATAAGAATCTCGCCTGGTAGTTGAGATTTCTGGGTGGGGTGTACCTGGAGGACTTCTGTCAGCCCTGCCTTTGATTTGTTTACCTCCAGAGTTGGAAAGTGCATATTTGGGTGAGACGGGTAAAGTGTGGATCGTGCTTCAGATTTCATCCTGACACTTTGAAATGACCAGTGTGTTGGTAATTATTTGCATTTCCATGGCGTTTGGCACAGAAATAGTCATGAGGTCGGTCTCTGCATCCTGAAGCCTATGATGCTTTTTGCAGAGAAACCTCTGCTGAGGCCCAGGTAACTTGCTATTTCCCATAGCTGGCACAGGAGCCTTGGAAGATAGGATTGTTTTCAGTATTATTTCACCATCCTTTCACCACTGTTGCAAGAACGGGAGCCCTTTTCAACCGTTAGTGGAAGAATCCTTCCTTGGAGATGAGATATTTTTCTGGGGTGGCAAGTGCAGGGCCTCTGTCAGTCCTGGGTTTGTTGGACTAGCGCAAGACATGAAAAGTGCGCTTTTGTGGGACAGGTGAATAGTGCGGATCCTGTTTCAGTCTAAAGACTGAAACAGGATCCGCACTTTTCACCGTTCCTTTCAGAATAATTTGATTCATCAGCTAGGAATGGCTTTTGCTTCACCAGACCAATCGAAGGCTAGGCCAAAGTAACTCGATGTTTCCAAGCGGTGTGTGGCCCAACTTTTGAAAGAACCGCTAAGTGGAGAACTATTTGGTATTTTTCCGATGCACTTTTCACCGTAATTGTCAGAAGGTTGGTCTCTGCATCCTTAAGCATACCAGAGTCTTCACAGACGAAACAGGCTGAGGCCCAGTAATCTTGGCATTTCCAATAGTTGGTCCTAGAGACTACCAAGAAAGTGTTCTTTTAAGTATTATTCCGTTGTGGTTTCAGCATTATTTTCAGAACCCGAGCAGGGTTCTCGCATTAGCATAAGAATCCTGCCTGGTAGTTGAGATTTCTGGGTGGGGTGTAAGTGCGGGGCTTCTGTCAGCCCTGCCTTTGATTTGTTTACCTCCAGAGTTGGAAAGTGCATATTTGCGTGAGATGGGAAAAGTGTGGATCGTGCTTCAGATTTCATCCTGACACTTTGAAATGACCAGTGTGTTGGTAATTATTTGCCATTTCCATGGCGTTTGGCACCGTAATTGCCATGAGGTCGGTCTCTGCATCCTGAAGCCTATGATGCTTTTTGCAGAGAAACCTCTGCTGAGGCCCAGGTAACGTGCTATTTCCCATAGCTGGCACAGGAGCCTTGGAAGATAGGATTGTTTTCAGTATTATTTCACCATCCTTTCACCACTGTTTCAAGAACGGGAGCCCTTTTCAACCGTTAGTGGAAGAATCCTTCTTTGGAGATGAGATATTTTTCTGGGGTGGCAAGTGCAGGGCTTCTGTCAGTCCTGGGTTTGTTGGACTAGCGCCAGACATGAGAAGTGCGCCTTTGTGGGACAGGTGAATAGTGCGGATCCTGTTTCAGTCTAAAGACTGAAACAGGATCCGCACTTTCCCCGTTCCTTTCAGAATCATTTGATTCATCAGCTAGGAATGGCGATTGCTTCACCAGACCAATCGAAGGCTAGGCCTAAGTAACTCGATGTTTCCAAGCGGTGTGTGGCCCAACTATTGAAAGAACCGCTAAGTGGAGAACTATTTGGTATTTTTCCGAAGCACTTTTCACCGTAATTGTCAGAAGGTTGGTCTCTGCATCCTTAAGCATACCAGAGTCCTCACAGACGAAACAGGCTGAGGCCCAGTAATCTTGGCATTTCCAATAGTTGGTCCTAGAGACTACCAAGAAAGTGTTCTTTTAAGTATTATTCCGTTGTGGTTTCAGCATTATTTTCAGACCCTGAGCAGGGTTCTCACATTAGCATAAGAATCTCGCCTGGTAGTTGAGATTTCTGGGTGGGGTGTACCTGGAGGACTTCTGTCAGCCCTGCCTTTGATTTGTTTACCTCCAGAGTTGGAAAGTGCATATTTGGGTGAGACGGGTAAAGTGTGGATCGTGCTTCAGATTTCATCCTGACACTTTGAAATGACCAGTGTGTTGGTAATTATTTGCATTTCCATGGCGTTTGGCACAGAAATAGTCATGAGGTCGGTCTCTGCATCCTGAAGCCTATGATGCTTTTTGCAGAGAAACCTCTGCTGAGGCCCAGGTAACTTGCTATTTCCCATAGCTGGCACAGGAGCCTTGGAAGATAGGATTGTTTTCAGTATTATTTCACCATCCTTTCACCACTGTTGCAAGAACGGGAGCCCTTTTCAACCGTTAGTGGAAGAATCCTTCCTTGGAGATGAGATATTTTTCTGGGGTGGCAAGTGCAGGGCCTCTGTCAGTCCTGGGTTTGTTGGACTAGCGCAAGACATGAAAAGTGCGCTTTTGTGGGACAGGTGAATAGTGCGGATCCTGTTTCAGTCTAAAGACTGAAACAGGATCCGCACTTTTCACCGTTCCTTTCAGAATAATTTGATTCATCAGCTAGGAATGGCTTTTGCTTCACCAGACCAATCGAAGGCTAGGCCAAAGTAACTCGATGTTTCCAAGCGGTGTGTGGCCCAACTTTTGAAAGAACCGCTAAGTGGAGAACTATTTGGTATTTTTCCGATGCACTTTTCACCGTAATTGTCAGAAGGTTGGTCTCTGCATCCTTAAGCATACCAGAGTCTTCACAGACGAAACAGGCTGAGGCCCAGTAATCTTGGCATTTCCAATAGTTGGTCCTAGAGACTACCAAGAAAGTGTTCTTTTAAGTATTATTCCGTTGTGGTTTCAGCATTATTTTCAGAACCCGAGCAGGGTTCTCGCATTAGCATAAGAATCCTGCCTGGTAGTTGAGATTTCTGGGTGGGGTGTACGTGGAGGACTTCTGTCAGCCCTGCCTTTGATTTGTTTACCTCCAGAGTTGGAAAGTGCATATTTGCGTGAGATGGGAAAAGTGTGGATCCTGCTTGAGATTTCATCCTGACACTTTGAAATGACCAGTGTGTTGGTAATTATTTGCATTTCCATGGCGTTTGGCACAGAAATAGTCATGAGGTCGGTCTCTGCATCCTGAAGCCTATGATGCTTTTTGTAGAGAAACCTCTGGTGAGGCCCAGGTAACTTGCTATTTCCCATAGCTGGCACAGGAGCCTTGGAAGATAGGATTGTTTTCAGTATTAATTCACCATCCTTTCACCACTGTTTCAAGAACGGGAGCCTTTTTCAAACTTTAGTGGAAGAATCCTTCTTTGAGATGAGATATTTTTCTGGGGTGGCAAGTGCAGGGCCTCTGTGAGTCCTGGGTTTGTTGGACTAGCGCCAGACATGAGAAGTGCGCCTTCGTGGGACAGGTGAACAGTGCGGATCCTGTTTCAGTCTAAAGACTGAAACAGGATCCGCACTTTTCACCGTTCCTTTCATAATCATTTGATTCATCAGCTAGGAATGGCGATTGCTTCACCAGACCAATCGAAGGCTAGGCCAAAGTAACTCGATGTTTCCAAGAGGTGTGTGGCCCAACTTTTGAAAGAACCGCTAAGTGGAGAACTATTTGGTATTTTTCCGAAGCACTTTTCACCGTAATTGTCATAAGGCTGGTCTCTGCATCCTTGAGCATACCAGAGTCTTCACAGACGAAACAGGCTGAGGCCCAGTAATCTTGGCATTTCCAATAGTTGGTCCTAGAGACTACCAAGAAAGTGTTCTTTTAAGTATTATTCTGTTGTGGTTTCAGCATTATTTTCAGAACCCGAGCAGGGTTCTCGCATTAGCATAAGAATCCTGCCTGGTAGTTGAGATTTCTGGGTGGGGTGTACGTGGAGGACTTCTGTCAGCCCTGCCTTTGATTTGTTTACCTCCAGAGTTGGAAAGTGCATATTTGCGTGAGATGGGAAAAGTGTGGATCGTGCTTCAGATTTCATCCTGACACTTTGAAATAACCAGTGTGTTGGTAATTATTTGCCATTTCCATGGCGTTTGGCACCGTAATAGTCATGAGGTCGGTCTCTGCATCCTGAAGCCTATGATGCTTTTTGCAGAGAAACCTCTGCTGAGGCCCAGGTAACTTGCTATTTCCCATAGCTGGCACAGGATCCTTGGAAGATAGGATTGTTTTCAGTATTATTTCACCATCCTTTCACCACTGTCTCAAGAACGGATGCCCTTGTCAACCGTTAGTGGAAGAATCCTTCTTTGGAGATGAGATATTTTTCTGGGGTGGCAAGTGCAGGGCCTCTGTCAGTCCTGGGTTTGTTGGACTAGCGCCAGACATGAGAAGTGCGCCTTTGTGGGACAGGTGAATAGTGCGGATCCTGTTTCAGTCTAAAGACTGAAACAGGATCCGCACTTTTCACCGTTCCTTTCAGAATCATTTGATTCATCAGCTAGGAATGGCGATTGCTTCACCAGACCAATCGAAGGCTAGGCCAAAGTAACTCGATGTTTCCAAGAGGTGTGTGGCCCAACTTTTGAAAGAACCGCTAAGTGGAGAACTATTTGGTATTTTTCCGAAGCACTTTTCACCGTAATTGTCATAAGGTTGGTCTCTGCATCCTTAAGCATACCAGAGTCTTCACAGACGAAACAGGCTGAGGCCCAGTAATCTTGGCATTTCCAATAGTTGGTCCTAGAGACTACCAAGAAAGTGTTCTTTTAAGTATTATTGCGTTGTGGTTTCAGCCTTATTTTCAGAACCCGAGCAGGGTTCTCGCATTAGCATAAGAATCCTGCCTGGTAGTTGAGATTTCTGGGTGGGGTGTACCTGGAGGACTTCTGTCAGCCCTGCCTTTGATTTGTTTACCTCCAGAGTTGGAAAGTGCATATTTGCGTGAGATGGGAAAAGTGTGGATCATGCTTCAGATTTCATCCTGACACTTTGAAATGACCAGTGTGTTGGTAATTATTTGCATTTCCATGGCGTTTGGCACAGAAATAGTCATGAGGTCGGTCTCTGCATCCTGAAGCCTATGATGCTTTTTGCAGAGAAACCTCTGCTGAGGCCCAGGTAACTTGCTATTTCCCATAGCTGGCACAGGAGCCTTGGAAGATAGGATTGTTTTCAGTATTATTTCACCATCCTTTCACCACTGTTTCAAGAACGGGAGCCCTTTTCAAACGTTAGTGGAAGAATCCTTCTTTGGAGATGAGATATTTTTCTGGGGTGGCAAGTGCAGGGCCTCTGTCAGTCCTGGGTTTGTTGGACTAGCGCCAGACATGAGAAGTGCGCCTTTGTGGGACAGGTGAATAGTGCGGATCCTGTTTCAGTCTAAAGACTGAAACACGATCCGCACTTTTCACCGTTCCTTTCAGAATCATTTGATTCATCAGCTAGGAATGGCGATTGCTTCACCAGACCAATCGAAGGCTAGGCCAAAGTAACTCGATGTTTCCAAGAGGTGTGTGGCCCAACTATTGAAAGATCCGCTAAGTGGAGAACTATTTGGTATTTTTCCGAAGTACTTTTCACCGTAATTGTCATAAGGTTGGTCTCTGCATCCTTAAACATACCAGAGTCTTCACAGACGAAACAAGCTGAGGCCCAGTAATCTTGGCATTTCCAATAGTTGGTCCTAGAGACTACCAAGAAAGTGTTCTTTTAAGTATTATTGCATTGTGGTTTCAGCATTATTTTCAGAACCCGAGCAGGGTTCTCGCATTAGCATAAGAATCCTGCCTGGTAGTTGAGATTTCTGGGTGAGGTGTACCTGCGGGGCTTCTGTCAGCCCTGCCTTTGATTTGTTTACCTCCAGAGTTGGAAAATGCATATTTGCGTGAGATGGGAAAAGTGTGGATCGTGCTTCAGATTTCATCCTGACACTTTGAAATGACCAGTGTGTTGGTAATTATTTGCATTTCCATGGCGTTGGGCACAGAAATAGTCATGAGGTCGGTCTCTGCATCCTGAAGCCTATGATCCTTTTTGCAGAGGAACCTCTGCTGAGGCCCAGGTAACTTGCTATTTCCCATAGCTGGCACAGGAGCCTTGGAAGATAGGATTGTTTTCAGTATTATTTCACCATCCTTTCACCACTGTTTCAAGAACGGGAGCCCTTTTCAACCGTTAGTGGAAGAATCCTTCTTTGGAGATGAGATATTTTTCTGGGGTGGCAAGTGCAGGGCTTCTGTCAGTCCTGGGTTTGTTGGACTAGCGCCAGACATGAGAAGTGCGCCTTTGTGGGACAGGTGAATAGTGCGGATCCTGTTTCAGTCTAAAGACTGAAACAGGATCCGCACTTTTCACCATTCCTTTCAGAATCATTTGATTCATCAGCTAGGAATGGCGATTGCTTCACCAGACCAATCGAAGGCTAGGCCAAAGTAACTCGATGTTTCCAAGTGGTGTGTGGCCCAACTATTGAAAGAACCGCTAAGTGGAGAACTATTTGGTATTTTTCCGAAGCACTTTTCACCGTAATTGTCATAAGGTTGGTCTCTGCATCCTTGAGCATACCAGAGTCTTCACAGACGAAACAGGCTGAGGCCCAGTAATCTTGGCATTTGCAATAGTTGGTCCTAGAGACGACCAAAAAAGTGTTCTTTTAAGTATTATTCCGTTGTGGTTTCAGCATTATTTTCAGAACCCGAGCAGGGTTCTCGCATTAGCATAAGAATCCTGCCTGGTAGTTGAGATTTCTGGGTGGGGTGTACCTGGAGGACTTCTGTCAGCCCTGCCTTTGATTTGTTTACCTCCAGAGTTGGAAAGTGCATATTTGCGTGAGATGGGAAAAGTGTGGATCGTGCTTGAGATTTCATCCTGACACTTTGAAATGACCAGTGTGTTGGTAATTATTTGCATTTCCATGGCGTTTGGCACAGAAATAGTCATGAGGTCGGTCTCTGCATCCTGAATCCTATGATGCTTTTTGCAGAGAAACCTCTGCTGAGGCCCAGGTAACTTGCTATTTCCCATAGCTGGCACAGGAGCCTTGGAAGATAGGATTGTTTTCAGTATTAATTCACCATCCTTTCACCACTGTTTCAAGAACGGGAGCCCTTTTCAAACGTTAGTGGAAGAATCCTTCTTTGAGATGAGATATTTTTCTGGGGTGGCAAGTGCAGGGCCTCTGTGAGTCCTGGGTTTGTTGGACTAGCGCCAGACATGAGAAGTGCGCCTTCGTGGGACAGATGAATAGTGCGGATCCTGTTTCAGTCTAAAGACTGAAACAGGATCCGCACTTTTCACCGTTCCTTTCAGAATCATTTGATTCATCAGCTAGGAATGGCGATTGCTTCACCAGACCAATCGAAGGCTAGGCCAAAGTAACTCGATGTTTCCAAGAGGTGTGTGGCCCAACTATTGAAAGAACCGCTAAGTGGAGAACTATTTGGTATTTTTCCGAAGCACTTTTCACCGTAATTTTCAGAAGGTTGGTCTCTGCATCCTTAAGCATACCAGAGTCTTCACAGACGAAACAGGCTGAGGCCCAGTAATCTTGGCATTTCCAATAGTTGGTCCTAGAGACTACCAAGAAAGTGTTCTTTTAAGTATTATTCTGTTGTGGTTTCAGCATTATTTTCAGAACCGGAGCAGGGTTCTCGCATTAGCATAAGAATCCTGCCTGGTAGTTGAGATTTCTGGGTGGGGTGTAAGTGCGGGGCTTATGTCAGCCCTGCCTTTGATTTGTTTACCTCCAGAGTTGGAAAGTGCATATTTGCCTGAGATGGGAAAAGTGTGGATCGTGCTTCAGATTTCATGCTGACACTTTGAAATAACCAGTGTGTTGGTAATTATTTGCCATTTCCATGGCGTTTGGCACCGTAATAGTCATGAGGTCGGTCTCTGCATCCTGAAGCCTATGATGCTTTTTGCAGAGAAACCTCTGCTGAGGCCCAGGTAACTTGCTATTTCCCATAGCTGGCACAGGAGCCTTGGAAGATAGGATTGTTTTCAGTATTATTTCACCATCCTTTCACCACTGTTTCAAGAACGGGAGCCCTTTTCAACCGTTAGTGGAAGAATCCTTCTTTGGAGATGAGGTATTTTTCTGGGGTGGCAAGTGCAGGGCCTCTGTCAGTCCTGGGTTTGTTGGACTAGCGCCAGACATGAGAAGTGCGCCTTTGTGGGACAGGTGAATAGTGCGGATCCTGTTTCAGTCTAAAGACTGAAACAGGATCCGCACTTTTCACCGTTCCTTTCAGAATCATTTGATTCATCAGCTAGGAATGGCGATTGCTTCACCAGACCAATCGAAGGCTAGGCCAAAGTAACTCGATGTTTCCAAGAGGTGTGTGGCCCAACTTTTGAAAGAACCGCTAAGTGGAGAACTCTTTGGTATTTTTCCGAAGCACTTTTCACCGTAATTGTCAGAAGGTTGGTCTCTGCATCCTTAAGCATACCAGAGTCTTCACAGACGAAACAGGCTGAGGCCCAGTAATCTTGGCATTTCCAATAGTTGTTCCTAGAGACTACCAAGAAAGTGTTCTTTTAAGTATTATTGCGTTGTGGTTTCAGCATTATTTTCAGAACCCGAGCAGGGTTCTCGCATTAGCATAAGAATCCTGACTGGTAGTTGAGATTTCTGGGTGGGGTGTACGTGGAGGACTTCTGTCATCCCTGCCTTTGATTTGTTTACCTCCAGAGTTGGAAAATGCATATTTGCGTGAGATGGGAAAAGTGTGGATCGTGCTTCAGATTTCATCCTGACACTTTGAAATGACCAGTGTGTTGGTAATTATTTGCATTTCCATGGCGTTTGGCACAGAAATAGTCATGAGGTCGGTCTCTGCATCCTGAAGCCTATGATCCTTTTTGCAGAGAAACCTCTGCTGAGGCCCAGGTAACTTGCTATTTCCCATAGCTGGCACAGGATCCTTGGAAGATAGGATTGTTTTCAGTATTATTTCACCATCCTTTCACCACTGTTTCAAGAACGGGAGCCCTTTTCAACCGTTAGTGGAAGAATCCTTCTTTGGAGATGAGATATTTTTCTGGGGTGGCAAGTGCAGGGCTTCTGTCAGTCCTGGGTTTGTTGGACTAGCGCCAGACATGAGAAGTGCGCCTTTGTGGGACAGGTGAATAGTGCGGATCCTGTTTCAGTCTAAAGACTGAAACAGGATCCGCACTTTTCACCGTTCCTTTCAGAATCATTTGATTCATCAGCTAGGAATGGCGATTGCTTCACCAGACCAATCAAAGGCTAGGCCAAAGTAACTCGATGTTTCCAAGAGGTGTGTGGCCCAACTATTGAAAGAACCGCTAAGTGGAGAACTATTTGGTATTTTTCCGAAGCACTTTTCACCGTAATTGTCATAAGGTTGGTCTCTGCATCCTTGAGCATACCAGAGTCTTCACAGACGAAACAGGTTGAGGCCCAGTAATCTTGGCATTTCCAATAGTTGGTCCTAGAGACTACCAAGAAAGTGTTCTTTTAAGTATTATTCCGTTGTGGTTTCAGCATTATTTTCAGAACCCGAGCAGGGTTCTGGCATTAGCGTAAGAATCCTGCCTGGTAGTTGAGATTTCTGGGTGGGGTGTACGTGGAGGACTTCTGTCAGCCCTGCCTTTGATTTGTTTACCTCCAGAGTTGGAAAGTGCATATTTGCGTGAGATGGGAAAAGTGTGGATCGTGCTTCAGATTTCATCCTGACACTTTGAAATGACCTGTGTGTTGGTAATTATTTGCATTTCCATGGCGTTTGGCACAGAAATAGTCATGAGGTCGGTCTCTGCATCCTGAAGCCTATGATGCTTTTTGCAGAGAAACCTCTGCTGAGGCCCAGGTAACTTGCTATTTCCCATAGCTGGCACAGGAGCCTTGGAAGATAGGATTGTTTTCAGCATTATTTCACCATCCTTTCACCACTGTTTCAAGAACGGGAGCCCTTTTCAACCGATAGTGGAAGAATCCTTCTTTGGAGATGAGATATTTTTCTGGGGTGGCAAGTGCAGGGCCTCTGTCAGTCCTGGGTTTGTTGGACTAGCGCCAGACATGAGAAGTGCGCCTTTGTGGGACAGGTGAATAGTGCGGATCCTGTTTCAGTCTAAAGACTGAAACAGGATCCGCACTTTTCACTGTTCCTTTCAGAATCATTTGATTCATCAGCTAGGAATAGCGATTGCTTCACCAGACCAACCGAAGGCTAGGCCAAAGTTACTCGATGTTTCCAAGTTGTGTGTGGCCCAACTATTGAAAGAACCTCTAAGTGGAGAACTATTTGGTATTTTTCCGAAGCACTTTTCACCGTAATTGTCAGAAGGTTGGTCTCTGCATCCTTGATCATACCAGAGTCTTCACAGACGAAACAGGCTGAGGCCCAGTAATCTTGGCATTTCCAATAGTTGGTCCTAGAGACTACCAAGAAAGTGTTCTTTTAAGTATTATTCCGTTGTGGTCTCAGCATTATTTTCAGAACCCGAGCAGGGTTCTCGCATTAGCATAAGAATCCTGCCTGGTAGTTGAGATTTCTGGGTGGGGTGTAAGTGCTGGGCTTCTGTCAGCCCTGCCTTTGATTTGTTTACTTCCAGAGTTGGAAAGTGCATATATGCGTGAGATGGGAAAAGTGTGGATCGTGCTTCAGATTTCATCCTGACACTTTGAAATGACCAGTGTGTTGGTAATTATTTGCATTTCCATGGCGTTTGGCACAGAAATAGTCATGAGGGCGGTCTCTGCATCCTGAAGCCTATGATGCTTTTTGCAGAGAAACCTCTGCTGAGGCCCAGGTAACTTGCTATTTCCCATAGCTGGCACAGGAGCCTTGGAAGATAGGATTGTTTTCAGCATTATTTCACCATCCTTTCACCACTGTTTCAAGAACGGGAGCCCTTTTCAACCGTTAGTGGAAGAATCCTTCTTTGGAGATGAGATATTTTTCTGGGGTGGCAAGTGCAGGGCCTCTGTCAGTCCTGGGTTTGTTGGACTAGCGCCAGACATGAGAAGTGCGCCTTTGTGGGACAGGTGAATAGTGCGGATCCTGTTTCAGTCTAAAGACTGAAACAGGATCCGCACTTTTCACCGTTCCTTTCAGAATCATTTGATTCATCAGCTAGGAATGGCGATTGCTTCACCAGACCAATCGAAGGCTAGGCCAAAGTAACTCGATGTTTCCAAGAGGTGTGTGGCCCAACTTTTGAAAGAACCGCTAAGTGGAGAACTATTTGGTATTTTTCTGAAGCACTTTTCACCGTAATTGTCAGAAGGTTGGTCTCTGCATCCTTAAGCATACCAGAGTCTTCAGAGACGAAACAGGCTGAGGGCCAGTAATCTTGGCATTTCCAATAGTTGGTCCTAGAGACTACCAAGAAAGTGTTCTTTTAAGTATTATTCCGTTGTGGTTTCAGCATTATTTTCAGAACCCGAGCAGGGTTCTCGCATTAGCATAAGAATCCTGCCTGGTAGTTGAGATTTCTGGGTGGGGTGTACGTGGAGGACTTCTGTCAGCCTTGCCTTTGATTTGTTTACCTCCAGAGTTGGAAAGTGCATATTTGTGTGAGATGGGAAAAGTGTGGATCGTGCTTCAGATTTCATCCTGACACTTTGAAATGACCAGTGTGTTGGTAATTATTTGCATTTCCATGGCATTTGGCACAGAAATAGTCATGAGGTCGGTCTCTGCATCCTGAAGCCTATGATGCTTTTTGCAGAGAAACCTCTGCTGAGGCCCAGGTAACTTGCTATTTCCCATAGCTGGCACAGGAGCCTTGGAAGATAGGATTGTTTTCAGTATTATTTCACCATCCTTTCACCACTGTTTCAAGAACGGGAGCCCTTTTCAACCATTAGTGGAAGAATCCTTCTTTGGAGATGAGGTATTTTTCTGGGGTGGCAAGTGCAGGGCCTCTGTCAGTCCTGGGTTTGTTGGACTAGCGCCAGACATGAGAAGTGCGCCTTTGTGGGACAGGTGAATAGTGCGGATCCTGTTTCAGTCTAAAGACTGAAACAGGATCCGCACTTTTCACCGTTCCTTTCAGAATCATTTGATTCATCAGCTAGGAATGGCGATTGCTTCACCAGACCAATCGAAGGCTAGGCCAAAGTAACTCGATGTTTCCAAGTGGTGTGTGGCCCAACTATTGAAAGAACCGCTAAGAGGAGAACTATATGGTATTTTTCCGAAGCACTTTTCACCGTAATTGTCATAAGGTTGGTCTCTGCATCCTTGAGCATACCAGAGTCTTCACAGACGAAACAGGCTGATGCTCAGTAATCTTGGCATTTCCAATAGTTGGTCCTAGAGACTACCAAGAAGGTGTTCTTTTAAGTATTATTCTGTTGTGGTTTCAGCATTATTTTCAGAACCCGAGCAGGGTTCTCGCATTAGCATAAGAATCCTGCCTGGTAGTTGAGATTTCTGGGTGGGGTGTACGTGGAGGACTTCTGTCAGCCCTGCCTTTGATTTGTTTACCTCCAGAGTTGGAAAGTGCATATTTGCGTGAGATGGGAAAAGTGTGGATCGTGCTTCAGATTTCATCCTGACACTTTGAAATGACCTGTGTGTTGGTAATTATTTGCATTTCCATGGCGTTTGGCACAGAAATAGTCATGAGGTCGGTCTCTGCATCCTGAAGCCTATGATGCTTTTTGCAGAGAAACCTCTGCTGAGGCCCAGGTAACTTGCTATTTCCCATAGCTGGCACAGGAGCCTTGGAAGATAGGATTGTTTTCAGTATTATTTCACCATCCTTTCACCACTGTTTCAAGAACGGGAGCCCTTTTCAACCGTTAGTGGAAGAATCCTTCTTTGGAGATGAGATATTTTTCTGGGGTGGCAAGTGCAGGGCCTCTGTCAGTCCTGGGTTTGTTGGACTAGCGCCAGACATGAGAAGTGCGCCTTTGTGGGACAGGTGAATAGTGCGGATCCTGTTTCAGTCTAAAGACTGAAACAGGATCCGCACTTTTCACTGTTCCTTTCAGAATCATTTGATTCATCAGCTAGGAATAGCGATTGCTTCACCAGACTAACCGAAGGCTAGGCCAAAGTTACTCGATGTTTCCAAGTTGTGTGTGGCCCAACTATTGAAAGAACCTCTAAGTGGAGAACTATTTGGTATTTTTCCGAAGCACTTTTCACCGTAATTGTCAGAAGGTTGGTCTCTGCATCCTTGATCATACCAGAGTCTTCACAGACGAAACAGGCTGAGGCCCAGTAATCTTGGCATTTCCAATAGTTGGTCCTAGAGACTACCAAGAAAGTGTTCTTTTAAGTATTATTCCGTTGTGGTCTCAGCATTATTTTCAGAACCCGAGCAGGGTTCTCGCATTAGCATAAGAATCCTGCCTGGTAGTTGAGATTTCTGGTGGGGTGTACGTGGAGGACTTCTGTCAGCCCTGCCTTTGATTTGTTTACCTCCAGAGTTGGAAAGTGCATATTTGCGTGAGATGGGAAAAGTGTTGATCGTGCTTCAGATTTCATCCTGACACTTTGAAATGACCAGTGTGTTGGTAATTATTTGCATTTCCATGGCGTTTTGCACAGAAATAGTCATGAGGCCGGTCTCTGCATCCTGAAGCCTGTGATGCTTTTTGCAGAGAAACCTCTGCTGAGGCCCAGGTAACTTGCTATTTCCCATAGCTGGCACAGGAGCCTTGGAAGATAGGATTGTTTTCAGCATTATTTCACCATCCTTTCACCACTGTTTCAAGAACGGGAGCCCTTTTCAACCGTTAGTGGAAGAATCCTTCTTTGGAGATGAGGTATTTTTCTGGGGTGGCAAGTGCAGGGCCTCTGTCAGTCCTGGGTTTGTTGGACTAGCGCCAGACATGAGAAGTGCGCCTTTGTGGGACAGGTGAATAGTGCGGATCCTGTTTCAGTCTAAAGACTGAAACAGGATCCGCACTTTTCACCATTCCTTTCAGAATCATTTGATTCATCAGCTAGGAATGGCGATTGCTTCACCAGACCAATCGAAGGCTAGGCCAAAGTAACTCGATGTTTCCAAGTGGTGTGTGGCCCAACTATTGAAAGAACCACTAAGAGGAGATCTATTTGGTATTTTTCCGAAGCACTTTTCACCGTAATTGTCATAAGGTTGGTCTCTGCATCCTTGAGCATACCAGAGTCTTCACAGACGAAACAGGCTGAGGCCCAGTAATCTTGGCATTTCCAATAGTTGGTCCTAGAGACTACCAAGAAAGTGTTCTTTTAAGTATTATTCTGTTGTGGTTTCAGCATTATTTTCAGAACCCGAGCAGGGTTCTCGCATTAGCAAAAGAATCCTGCCTGGTAGTTGAGATTTCTGGGTGGGGTGTAAGTGCTGGGCTTCTGTCAGCCCTGCCTTTGATTTGTTTACTTCCAGAGTTGGAAAGTGCATATATGCGTGAGATGGGAAAAGTGTGGATCGTGCTTCAGATTTCATCCTGACACTTTGAAATGACCAGTGTGTTGGTAATTATTTGCATTTCCATGGCGTTTGGCACAGAAATAGTCATGAGGGCGGTCTCTGCATCCTGAAGCCTATGATGCTTTTTGCAGAGAAACCTCTGCTGAGGCCCAGGTAACTTGCTATTTCCCATAGCTGGCACAGGAGCCTTGGAAGATAGGATTGTTTTCAGCATTATTTCACCATCCTTTCACCACTGTTTCAAGAACGGGAGCCCTTTTCAACCGTTAGTGGAAGAATCCTTCTTTGGAGATGAGATATTTTTCTGGGGTGGCAAGTGCAGGGCCTCTGTCAGTCCTGGGTTTGTTGGACTAGCGCCAGACATGAGAAGTGCGCCTTTGTGGGACAGGTGAATAGTGCGGATCCTGTTTCAGTCTAAAGACTGAAACAGGATCCGCACTTTTCACCGTTCCTTTCAGAATCATTTGATTCATCAGCTAGGAATGGCGATTGCTTCACCAGACCAATCGAAGGCTAGGCCAAAGTAACTCGATGTTTCCAAGAGGTGTGTGGCCCAACTTTTGAAAGAACCGCTAAGTGGAGAACTATTTGGTATTTTTCTGAAGCACTTTTCACCGTAATTGTCAGAAGGTTGGTCTCTGCATCCTTAAGCATACCAGAGTCTTCAGAGACGAAACAGGCTGAGGGCCAGTAATCTTGGCATTTCCAATAGTTGGTCCTAGAGACTACCAAGAAAGTGTTCTTTTAAGTATTATTCCGTTGTGGTTTCAGCATTATTTTCAGAACCCGAGCAGGGTTCTCGCATTAGCATAAGAATCCTGCCTGGTAGTTGAGATTTCTGGGTGGGGTGTACGTGGAGGACTTCTGTCAGCCTTGCCTTTGATTTGTTTACCTCCAGAGTTGGAAAGTGCATATTTGTGTGAGATGGGAAAAGTGTGGATCGTGCTTCAGATTTCATCCTGACACTTTGAAATGACCAGTGTGTTGGTAATTATTTGCATTTCCATGGCATTTGGCACAGAAATAGTCATGAGGTCGGTCTCTGCATCCTGAAGCCTATGATGCCTTTTGCAGAGAAACCTCTGCTGAGGCCCAGGTAACTTGCTATTTCCCATAGCTGGCACAGGAGCCTTGGAAGATAGGATTGTTTTCAGTATTATTTCACCATCCTTTCACCACTGTTTCAAGAACGGGAGCCCTTTTCAACCGTTAGTGGAAGAATCCTTCTTTGGAGATGAGGTATTTTTCTGGGGTGGCAAGTGCAGGGCCTCTGTCAGTCCTGGGTTTGTTGGACTAGCGCCAGACATGAGAAGTGCGCCTTTGTGGGACAGGTGAATAGTGCGGATCCTGTTTCAGTCTAAAGACTGAAACAGGATCCGCACTTTTCACCGTTCCTTTCAGAATCATTTGATTCATCAGCTAGGAATGGCGATTGCTTCACCAGACCAATCGAAGGCTAGGCCAAAGTAACTCGATGTTTCCAAGTGGTGTGTGGCCCAACTATTGAAAGAACCGCTAAGAGGAGAACTATATGGTATTTTTCCGAAGCACTTTTCACCGTAATTGTCATAAGGTTGGTCTCTGCATCCTTGAGCATACCAGAGTCTTCACAGACGAAACAGGCTGATGCCCAGTAATCTTGGCATTTCCAATAGTTGGTCCTAGAGACTACCAAGAAGGCGTTCTTTTAAGTATTATTCTGTTGTGGTTTCAGCATTATTTTCAGAACCCGAGCAGGGTTCTCGCATTAGCATAAGAATCCTGCCTGGTAGTTGAGATTTCTGGGTGGGGTGTACCTGGAGGACTTCTGTCAGCCCTGCCTTTGATTTGTTTACCTCCAGTTTTGGAAAGTGCATATTTGCGTGAGATGGGAAAAGTGTGGATCGTGCTTGAGATTTCATCCTGACACTTTGAAATGACCTGTGTGTTGGTAATTATTTGCATTTCCATGGCGTTTGGCACAGAAATAGTCATGAGGTCGGTCTCTGCATCCTGAAGCCTATGATGCTTTTTGCAGAGAAACCTCTGCTGAGGCCCAGGTAACTTGCTATTTCCCATAGCTGGCACAGGAGCCTTGGAAGATAGGATTGTTTTCAGCATTATTTCACCATCCTTTCACCACTGTTTCAAGAACGGGAGCACTTTTCAACCGTTAGTGGAAGAATCCTTCTTTGGAGATGAGATATTTTTCTGGGGTGGCAAGTGCAGGGCCTCTGTCAGTCCTGGGTTTGTTGGACTAGCGCCAGACATGAGAAGTGCGCCTTTGTGGGACAGGTGAATAGTGCGGATCCTGTTTCAGTCTAAGGACTGAAACAGGATCCGCACTTTTCACCGTTCCTTTCAGAATCATTTGATTCATCAGCTAGGAATGGCGATTGCTTCACCAGACCAACCGAAGGCTAGGCCAAAGTAACTCGATGTTTCCAAGAGGTGTGTGGCCCAACTTTTGAAAGAACCGCTAAGTGGAGAACTATTTGGTATTTTTCCGAAGCACTTTTCACCGTAATTGTCAGAAGGTTGGTCTCTGCATCCTTAAGCATACCAGAGTCTTCAGAGACGAAACAGGCTGAGGGCCAGTAATCTTGGCATTTCCAATAGTTGGTCCTAGAGACTACCAAGAAAGTGTTCTTTTAAGTATTATTCCGTTGTGGTTTCAGCATTATTTTCAGAACCCGAGCAGGGTTCTCGCATTAGCATAAGAATCCTGCCTGGTAGTTGAGATGTCTGGGTGGGGTGTACGTGGAGGACTTCTGTCAGCCCTGCCTTTGATTTGTTTACCTCCAGAGTTGGAAAGTGCATATTTGCGTGAGATGGGAAAAGTGTGGATCGTGCTTGAGATTTCATCCTGACACTTTGAAATGACCAGTGTGTTGGTAATTATTTGCATTTCCATGGCGTTTGGCACAGAAATAGTCATGAGGTCGGTCTCTGCATCCTGAAGCCTATGATGCTTTTTGCAGAGAAACCTCTGCTGAGGCCCAGGTAACTTGCTATTTCCCATAGCTGGCACAGGAGCCTTGGAAGATAGGATTGTTTTCAGCATTATTTCACCATCCTTTCACCACTGTTTCAAGAACGGGAGCCCTTTTCAACCGTTAGTGGAAGAATCCTTCTTTGGAGATGAGATATTTTTCTGGGGTGGCAAGTGCACGGCCTCTGTCAGTCCTGGGTTTGTTGGACTAGCGCCAGACATGAGAAGTGCGCCTTTGTGGGACAGGTGAATAGTGCGGATCCTGTTTCAGTCTAAAGACTGAAACAGGATCCGCACTTTTCACCGTTCCTTTCAGAATCATTTGATTCATCAGCTAGGAATGGCGATTGCTTCACCAGAACAATCGAAGGCTAGGCCAAAGTAACTCGATGTTTCCAAGAGGTGTGTGGCCCAACTATTGAAAGAACCGCTAAGTGGAGAACTATTTGGTATTTTTCCGAAGCACTTTTCACCGTAATTGTCATAAGGTTGGTCTCTGCATCCTTAAGCATACCAGAGTCTTCACAGACGAAACAGGCTGAGGCCCAGTAATCTTGGCATTTCCAATAGTTGGTCCTAGAGACTACCAAGAAAGTGTTCTTTTAAGTATTATTCCGTTGTGGTTTCAGCATTATTTTCAGAACCCGAGCAGGGTTCTCGCATTAGCATAAGAATCCTGCCTGGTAGTTGAGATGTCTGGGTGGGGTGTACGTGGAGGACTTCTGTCAGCCCTGCCTTTGATTTGTTTACCTCCAGAGTTGGAAAGTGCATATTTGCGTGAGATGGGAAAAGTGTGGATCGTGCTTGAGATTTCATCCTGACACTTTGAAATGACCAGTGTGTTGGTAATTATTTGCATTTCCATGGCGTTTGGCACAGAAATAGTCATGAGGTCGGTCTCTGCATCCTGAAGCCTATGATGATTTTGCAGAGAAACCTCTGCTGAGGCCCAGGTAACTTGCTATTTCCCATAGCTGGCACAGGAGCCTTGGAAGATAGGATTGTTTTCAGTATTATTTCACAATCCTTTCACCACTGTTTCAAGAACGGGAGCACTTTTAAACCGTTAGTGGAAGAATCCTTCTTTGGAGATGAGGTATTTTTCTGGGGTGGCAAGTGCAGGGCCTCTGTCAGTCCTGGGTTTGTTGGACTAGCGCCAGACATGAGAAGTGCGCCTTTGTGGGACAGGTGAATAGTGCGGATCCTGTTTCAGTCTAAAGACTGAAACAGGATCCGCACTTTTCACCGTTCCTTTCAGAATCATTTGATTCATCAGCTAGGAATGGCGATTGCTTCACCAGACCAATCGAAGGCTAGGCAAAGTAACTCGATGTTTCAAAGTGGTGTGTGCCCCAACTATTGAAAGAACCGCTAAGTGGAGAACTATTTGGTATTTTTCCGAAGCACTTTTCACCGTAATTGTCATAAGGTTGGTCTCTGCATCCTTGAGCATACCAGAGTCTTCACAGACGAAACAGGCTGAGGCCCAGTAATCTTGGCATTTCCAATAGTTGGTCCTAGAGACTACCAAGAAAGTGTTCTTTTAAGTATTATTCTGTTGTGGTTTCAGCATTATTTTCAGAACCCGAGCAGGGTTCTTGCATTAGCAAAAGAATCCTGCCTGGTAGTTGAGATTTCTGGGTGGGGTGTAAGTGCTGGGCTTCTGTCAGCCCTGCCTTTGATTTGTTTACTTCCAGAGTTGGAAAGTGCATATATGCGTGAGATGGGAAAAGTGTGGATCGTGCTTCAGATTTCATCCTGACACTTTGAAATGACCAGTGTGTTGGTAATTATTTGCATTTCCATGGCGTTTGGCACAGAAATAGTCATGAGGTCGGTCTCTGCATCCTGAAGCCTATGATGCTTTTTGCAGAGAAACCTCTGCTGAGGCCCAGGTAACTTGCTATTTCCCATAGCTGGCACAGGAGCCTTGGAAGATAGGATTGTTTTCAGCATTATTTCACCATCCTTTCACCACTGTTTCAAGAACGGGAGCCCTTTTCAACCGTTAGTGGAAGAATCCTTCTTTGGAGATGAGATATTTTTCTGGGGTGGCAAGTGCAGGGCCTATGTCAGTCCTGGGTTTGTTGGACTAGCGCCAGACATGAGAAGTGCGCCTTTGTGGGACAGGTGAATAGTGCGGATCCTGTTTCAGTCTAAAGACTGAAACAGGATCCGCACTTTTCACCGTTCCTTTCAGAATCATTTGATTCATCAGCTAGGAATGGCGATTGCTTCACCAGACCAATCGAAGGCTAGGCCAAAGTAACTCGATGTTTCCAAGAGGTGTGTGGCCCAACTTTTGAAAGAACCGCTAAGTGGAGAACTATTTGGTATTTTTCTGAAGCACTTTTCACCGTAATTGTCAGAAGGTTGGTCTCTGCATCCTTAAGCATACCAGAGTCTTCAGAGACGAAACAGGCTGAGGGCCAGTAATCTTGGCATTTCCAATAGTTGGTCCTAGAGACTACCAAGAAAGTGTTCTTTTAAGTATTATTCCGTTGTGGTTTCAGCATTATTTTCAGAACCCGAGCAGGGTTCTCGCATTAGCATAAGAATCCTGCCTGGTAGTTGAGATTTCTGGGTGGGGTGTACGTGGAGGACTTCTGTCAGCCTTGCCTTTGATTTGTTTACCTCCAGAGTTGGAAAGTGCATATTTGTGTGAGATGGGAAAAGTGTGGATCGTGCTTCAGATTTCATCCTGACACTTTGAAATGACCAGTGTGTTGGTAATTATTTGCATTTCCATGGCATTTGGCACAGAAATAGTCATGAGGTCGGTCTCTGCATCCTGAAGCCTATGATGCTTTTTGCAGAGAAACCTCTGCTGAGGCCCAGGTAACTTGCTATTTCCCATAGCTGGCACAGGAGCCTTGGAAGATAGGATTGTTTTCAGTATTATTTCACCATCCTTTCACCACTGTTTCAAGAACGGGAGCCCTTTTCAACCGTTAGTGGAAGAATCCTTCTTTGGAGATGAGGTATTTTTCTGGGGTGGCAAGTGCAGGGCCTCTGTCAGTCCTGGGTTTGTTGGACTAGCGCCAGACATGAGAAGTGCGCCTTTGTGGGACAGGTGAATAGTGCGGATCCTGTTTCAGTCTAAAGACTGAAACAGGATCCGCACTTTTCACCGTTCCTTTCAGAGTCATTTGATTCATCAGCTAGGAATGGCGATTGCTTCACCAGACCAATCGAAGGCTAGGCCAAAGTAACTCGAGGTTTCCAAGTGGTGTGTGGCCCAACTATTGAAAGAACCGCTAAGAGGAGAACTATATGGTATTTTTCCGAAGCACTTTTCACCGTAATTGTCATAAGGTTGGTCTCTGCATCCTTGAGCATACCAGAGTCTTCACAGACGAAACAGGCTGATGCCCAGTAATCTTGGCATTTCCAATAGTTGGTCCTAGAGACTACCAAGAAGGCGTTCTTTTAAGTATTATTCTGTTGTGGTTTCAGCATTATTTTCAGAACCCGAGCAGGGTTCTCGCATTAGCATAAGAATCCTGCCTGGTAGTTGAGATTTCTGGGTGGGGTGTACGTGGAGGACTTCTGTCAGCCCTGCCTTTGATTTGTTTACCTCCAGAGTTGGAAAGTGCATATTTGCGTGAGATGGGAAAAGTGTGGATCGTGCTTCAGATTTCATCCTGACACTTTGAAATGACCTGTGTGTTGGTAATTATTTGCATTTCCATGGCGTTTGGCACAGAAATAGTCATGAGGTCGGTCTCTGCATCCTGAAGCCTATGATGCTTTTTGCAGAGAAACCTCTGCTGAGGCCCAGGTAACTTGCTATTTCCCATAGCTGGCACAGGAGCCTTGGAAGATAGGATTGTTTTCAGTATTATTTCACCATCCTTTCACCACTGTTTCAAGAACGGGAGCCCTTTTCAACCGTTAGTGGAAGAATCCTTCTTTGGAGATGAGATATTTTTCTGGGGTGGCAAGTGCAGGGCCTCTGTCAGTCCTGGGTTTGTTGGACTAGCGCCAGACATGAGAAGTGCGCCTTTGTGGGACAGGTGAATAGTGCGGATCCTGTTTCAGTCTAAAGACTGAAACAGGATCCGCACTTTTCACTGTTCCTTTCAGAATCATTTGATTCATCAGCTAGGAATAGCGATTGCTTCACCAGACCAACCGAAGGCTAGGCCAAAGTTACTCGATGTTTCCAAGTTGTGTGTGGCCCAACTATTGAAAGAACCTCTAAGTGGAGAACTATTTGGTATTTTTCCGAAGCACTTTTCACCGTAATTGTCAGAAGGTTGGTCTCTGCATCCTTGATCATACCAGAGTCTTCACAGACGAAACAGGCTGAGGGCCAGTAATCTTGGCATTTCCAATAGTTGGTCCTAGAGACTACCAAGAAAGTGTTCTTTTAAGTATTATTCCGTTGTGGTCTCAGCATTATTTTCAGAACCCGAGCAGGGTTCTCGCATTAGCATAAGAATCCTGCCTGGTAGTTGAGATTTCTGGGTGGGGTGTACGTGGAGGACTTCTGTCAGCCCTGCCTTTGATTTGTTTACCTCCAGAGTTGGAAAGTGCATATTTGCGTGAGATGGGAAAAGTGTTGATCGTGCTTCAGATTTCATCCTGACACTTTGAAATGACCAGTGTGTTGGTAATTATTTGCATTTCCATGGCGTTTGGCACAGAAATAGTCATGAGGCCGGTCTCTGCATCCTGAAGCCTGTGATGCTTTTTGCAGAGAAACCTCTGCTGAGGCCCAGGTAACTTGCTATTTCCCATAGCTGGCACAGGAGCCTTGGAAGATAGGATTGTTTTCAGCATTATTTCACCATCCTTTCACCACTGTTTCAAGAACGGGAGCCCTTTTCAACCGTTAGTGGAAGAATCCTTCTTTGGAGATGAGATATTTTTCTGGGGTGGCAAGTGCAGGGCCTCTGTCAGTCCTGGGTTTGTTGGACTAGCGCCAGACATGAGAAGTGCGCCTTTGTGGGACAGGTGAATAGTGCGGATCCTGTTTCAGTCTAAAGACTGAAACAGGATCCGCACTTTTCACCGTTCCTTTCAGAATCATTTGATTCATCAGCTAGGAATGGCGATTGCTTCACCAGACCAATCGAAGGCTAGGCCAAAGTAACTCGATGTTTCCAAGTGGTGTGTGGCCCAACTATTGAAAGAACCGCTAAGAGGAGAACTATATGGTATTTTTCCGAAGCACTTTTCACCGTAATTGTCATAAGGTTGGTCTCTGCATCCTTGAGCATACCAGAGTCTTCACAGACGAAACAGGCTGATGCCCAGTAATCTTGGCATTTCCAATAGTTGGTCCTAGAGACTACCAAGAAGGTGTTCTTTTAAGTATTATTCTGTTGTGGTTTCAGCATTATTTTCAGAACCCGAGCAGGGTTCTCGCATTAGCATAAGAATCCTGCCTGGTAGTTGAGATTTCTGGGTGGGGTGTACGTGGAGGACTTCTGTCAGCCCTGCCTTTGATTTGTTTACCTCCAGAGTTGGAAAGTGCATATTTGCGTGAGATGGGAAAAGTGTGGATCGTGCTTCAGATTTCATCCTGACACTTTGAAATGACCAGTGTGTTGGTAATTATTTGCATTTCCATGGCGTTTGGCACAGAAATAGTCATGAGGTCGGTCTCTGCATCCTGAAGCCTATGATGCTTTTTGCAGAGAAACCTCTGCTGAGTCCCAGGTAACTTGCTATTTCCCATAGCTGGCACAGGAGCCTTGGAAGATAGGATTGTTTTCAGCATTATTTCACCATCCTTTCACCACTGTTTCAAGAACGGGAGCCCTTTTCAACCGTTAGTGGAAGAATCCTTCTTTGGAGATGAGATATTTTTCTGGGGTGGCAAGTGCAGGGCCTCTGTCAGTCCTGGGTTTGTTGGACTAGCGCCAGACATGAGAAGTGCGCCTTTGTGGGACAGGTGAATAGTGCGGATCCTGTTTCAGTCTAAGGACTGAAACAGGATCCGCACTTTTCACCGTTCCTTTCAGAATCATTTGATTCATCAGCTAGGAATGGCGATTGCTTCACCAGACCAACCGAAGGCTAGGCCAAAGTAACTCGATGTTTCCAAGAGGTGTGTGGCCCAACTTTTGAAAGAACCGCTAAGTGGAGAACTATTTGGTATTTTTCCGAAGCACTTTTCACCGTAATTGTCAGAAGGTTGGTCTCTGCATCCTTAAGCATACCAGAGTCTTCAGAGACGAAACAGGCTGAGGGCCAGTAATCTTGGCATTTCCAATAGTTGGTCCTAGAGACTACCAAGAAAGTGTTCTTTTAAGTATTATTCCGTTGTGGTTTCAGCATTATTTTCAGAACCCGAGCAGGGTTCTCGCATTAGCATAAGAATCCTGCCTGGTAGTTGAGATGTCTGGGTGGGGTGTACGTGGAGGACTTCTGTCAGCCCTGCCTTTGATTTGTTTACCTCCAGAGTTGGAAAGTGCATATTTGCGTGAGATGGGAAAAGTGTGGATCGTGCTTGAGATTTCATCCTGACACTTTGAAATGACCAGTGTGTTGGTAATTATTTGCATTTCCATGGCCTTTGGCACAGAAATAGTCATGAGGTCGGTCTCTGCATCCTGAAGCCTATGATGATTTTGCAGAGAAACCTCTGCTGAGGCCCAGGTAACTTGCTATTTCCCATAGCTGGCACAGGAGCCTTGGAAGATAGGATTGTTTTCAGTATTATTTCACAATCCTTTCACCACTGTTTCAAGAACGGGAGCACTTTTAAACCGTTAGTGGAAGAATCATTCTTTGGAGATGAGGTATTTTTCTGGGGTGGCAAGTGCAGGGCCTCTGTCAGTCCTGGGTTTGTTGGACTAGCGCCAGACATGAGAAGTGCGCCTTTGTGGGACAGGTGAATAGTGCGGATCCTGTTTCAGTCTAAAGACTGAAACAGGATCCGCACTTTTCACCGTTCCTTTCAGAATCATTTGATTCATCAGCTAGGAATGGCGATTGCTTCACCAGACCAATCGAAGGCTAGGCAAAGTAACTCGATGTTTCAAAGTGGTGTGTGCCCCAACTATTGAAAGAACCGCTAAGTGGAGAACTATTTGGTATTTTTCCGAAGCACTTTTCACCGTAATTGTCATAAGGTTGGTCTCTGCATCCTTGAGCATACCAGAGTCTTCACAGACGAAACAGGCTGAGGCCCAGTAATCTTGGCATTTCCAATAGTTGGTCCTAGAGACTACCAAGAAAGTGTTCTTTTAAGTATTATTCCGTTGTGGTTTCAGCATTATCTTCAGAACCCGAGCAGGGTTCTCCCATTAGCATAAGAATCCTGGCTGGTAGTTGAGATTTCTGGGTGGGGTGTAAGTGCAGGGCTTCTGTCAGCCCTGCCTTTGATTTGTTTACCTCCAGAGTTGGAAAGTGCATATTTGGGTGAGATGGGAAAAGTGTGGATCATGCTTCAGATTTCATCCTGACACTTTGAAATGACCAGTGTGTTGGTAATTATTTGCATTTCCATGGCGTTTGGCACAGAAATAGTCATGAGGTCGGTCTCTGCATCCTGAAGCCTATGATGCTTTTTGCAGAGAAACCTCTGCTGAGGCCCAGATAACTTGCTATTTCCCATAGCTGGCACAGGAGCGTTGGAAGATAGGATTGTTTTCAGTATTATTTCACCATCCTTTCACCACTGTTTCAAGAACGGGAGCCCTTTTCAACCGTTAGTGGAAGAATCCTTCTTTGGAGATGAGGTATTTTTCTGGGGTGGCAAGTGCAGGGCCTCTGTCAGTCCTGGGTTTGTTGGACTAGCGCCAGACATGAGAAGTGCGCCTTTGTGGGACAGGTGAATAGTGCGGATCCTGTTTCAGTCTAAAGACTGAAACAGGATCCGCACTTTTCACCGTTCCTTTCAGAATCATTTGATTCATCAGCTAGGAATGGCGATTGCTTCACCAGACCAATCGAAGGCTAGGCCAAAGTAACTCGATGTTTCCAAGTGGTGTGTGGCCCAACTATTGAAAGAACCGCTAAGAGGAGAACTATTTGGTATTTTTCCGAAGCACTTTTCACCGTAATTGTCATAAGGTTGGTCTCTGCATCCTTGAGCATACCAGAGTCTTCACAGACGAAACAGGCTGAGGCCCAGTAATCTTGGCATTTCCAATAGTTGGTCCTAGAGACTACCAAGAAAGTGTTCTTTTAAGTATTATTCCGTTGTGGTTTCAGCATTATTTTCAGAACCCGAGCAGGGTTCTCGCATTAGCATAAGAATCCTGCCTGGTAGTTGAGATTTCTGGGTGGGGTGTACGTGGAGGACTTCTGTCAGCCCTGCCTTTGATTTGTTTACCTCCAGAGTTGGAAAGTGCATATTTGCGTGAGATGGGAAAAGTGTGGATCGTGCTTGAGATTTCATCCTGACACTTTGAAATGACCAGTGTGTTGGTAATTATTTGCATTTCCATGGCGTTTGGCACAGAAATAGTCATGAGGTCGGTCTCTGCATCCTGAAGCCTATGATTCTTTTTGCAGAGAAACCTCTGCTGAGGCCCAGGTAACTTGCTATTTCCCATAGCTGGCACAGGAGCCTTGGAAGATAGGATTGTTTTCAGTATTATTTCACAATCCTTTCACCACTGTTTCAAGAACAGGAGCACTTTTCAACCGTTAGTGGAAGAATCCTTCTTTGGAGATGAGATATTTTTCTGGGGTGGCAAGTGCAGGGCCTCTGTCAGTCCTGGGTTTGTTGGACTAGCGCCAGACATGAGAAGTGCGCCTTTTGGGACAGGTGAATAGTGCGGATCCTGTTTCAGTCTAAAGACTGAAACAGGATCCGCACTTTTCAAAGTTCCTTTCAGAATCATTTGATTCATCAGCTAGGAATGGCGATTGCTTCACCAGACCAATCGAAGGCTAGGCCAAAGTAACTCGATGTTTCCAAGTGGTGTGTGGCCCAACTATTGAAAGAACCGCTAAGAGGAGAACTATTTGGTATTTTTCCGAAGCACTTTTCACCGTAATTGTCATAAGGTTGGTCTCTGCATCCTTAAGCATACCGGAGTCTTCACAGACGAAACAGGCTGAGGCCCAGTAATCTTGGCATTTCCAATAGTTGGTCCTAGAGACTACCAAGAAAGTGTTCTTATAAGCATTATTCCTTTGTGGTTTCAGCATTATTTTCAGAACCTGAGCAGGGTTCTCGCATTAGCATAAGAATCCTGCCTGGTAGTTGAGGTTTATGGGTGGGGTGTAAGTGCGGGGCTTCTGTCAGCCCTGCCTTTGATTTGTTTACCTCCAGAGTTGGAAAGTGCATATTTGCGTGAGATGGGAAAAGTGTGGATCGTGCTTCAGATTTCATCCTGACACTTTGAAATGACCAGTGTGTTGGTAATTATTTGCATTTCCATGGCGTTTGGCACAGAAATAGTCATGAGGTCGGTCTCTGCATCCTGAAGCCTATGATGCTTTTTGCAGAGAAACCTCTGCTGAGGCCCAGGTAACTTGCTATTTCCCATAGCTGGCACAGGAGCCTTGGAAGATAGGATGGTTTTCAGTATTATTTCACAATCCTTTCACCACTGTTTCAAGAACGGGAACCCTTTTCAACCGTTAGTGGAAGAATCCTTCTTTGGAGACGAGATATTTTTCTGGGGTGGCAAGTGCAGGGCCTCTGTCAGTCCTGGGTTTGTTGGACTAGCGCCAGACATGAGAAGTGCGCCTTTGTGGGACAGGTGAATAGTGCGGATCCTGTTTCAGTCTAAAGACTGAAACAGGATCCGCACTTTTCACCGTTCCTTTCAGAATCATTTGATTCATCAGCTAGGAATGGCGATTGCTTCACCAGACCAATCGAAGGCTAGGCCAAAGTAACTCGATGTTTCCAAGAGGTGTGTGGCCCAACTATTGAAAGTTCCGCTAAGTGGAGAACTATTTGGTATTTTTCCGAAGTACTTTTCACCGTAATTGTCATAAGGTTGGTCTCTGCATCCTTAAGCATACCAGAGTCTTCACAGACGAAACAGGCTGAGGCCCAGTAATCTTGGCATTTCCAATAGTTGGTCCTAGAGACTACCAAGAAAGTGTTCTTTTAAGTATTATTCCGTTGTGGTTTCAGCATTATTTTCAGAACCCGAGCAGGGTTCTCGCATTAGCATAAGAATCCTGCCTGGTAGTTGAGATGTCTGGGTGGGGTGTACGTGGAGGACTTCTGTCAGCCCTGCCTTTGATTTGTTTACCTCCAGAGTTGGAAAGTGCATATTTGCGTGAGATGGGAAAAGTGTGGATCGTGCTTGAGATTTCATCCTGACACTTTGAAATGACCAGTGTGTTGGTAATTATTTGCATTTCCATGGCGTTTGGCACAGAAATAGTCATGAGGTCGGTCTCTGCATCCTGAAGCCTATGATGCTTTTTGCAGAGAAACCTCTGCTTAGGCCCAGGTAACTTGCTATTTCCCATAGCTGGCACAGGGGCGTTGGAAGATAGGATTGTTTTCAGTATTATTTCACCATCCTTTCACCACGGTTTCAAGAACGGGAGCCCTTTTCAACCGTTAGTGGAAGAATCCTTCTTTGGAAATGAGATATTTTTCTGGGGTGGCAAGTGCAGGGCCTCTGTCAGTCCTGGGTTTGTTGGACTAGCGCCAGACATGAGAAGTGCGCCTTTGTGGGACAGGTGAATAGTGCGGATCCTGTTTCAGTCTAAAGACTGAAACAGGATCCGCACTTTTCACCGTTCCTTTCAGAATCATTTGATTCATCAGCTAGGAATGGCGATTGCTTCACCAGACCAATCGAAGGCTAGGCCAAAGTAACTCGATGTTTCCAAGAGGTGTGTGGCCCAACTATTGAAAGAACCGCTAAGTGGAGGACTATTTGGTAGTTTTCCGAAGCACTTTTCACCGTAATTGTCATAAGGTTGGTCTCTGCATCCTTAAGCATACCAGAGTCTTCACAGACGAAACAGGCTGAGGCCCAGTAATCTTGGCATTTCCAATAGTTGGTCCTAGAGACTACCAAGAAAGTGTTCTTTTAAGTATTATTCCGTTGTGGTTTCAGCATTATTTTCAGAACCCTAGCAGGGTTCTCGCATTAGCATAAGAATCCTGCCTGGTAGTTGAGATTTCTGGGTGGGGTGTAAGTGCGGGGCTTCTGTCAGCCCTGCCTTTGATTTGTTTACCTCCAGAGTTGGAAAGTGCATATTTGCGTGAGATGGGAAAAGTGTGGATCGTGCTTCAGATTTCATCCTGACACTTTGAAATGACCAGTGTGTTGGTAATTATTTGCATTTCCATGGCCTTTGGCACAGAAATAGTCATGAGGTCGGTCTCTGCATCCTGAAGCCTATGATGCTTTTTGCAGAGAAACCTCTGCTGAGGCCCAGGTAACTTGCTATTTCCCATAGCTGGCACAGGAGCCTTGGAAGATAGGATTGTTTTCAGTATTATTTCACCATCCTTTCACCACTGTTTCAAGAACGGGAGCCCTTTTCAACCGTTAGTGGAAGAATCCTTCTTTGGAGATGAGGTATTTTTCTGGGGTGGCAAGTGCAGGGCCTCTGTCAGTCCTGGGTTTGTTGGACTAGCGCCAGACATGAGAAGTGCGCCTTTGTGGGACAGGTGAATAGTGCGGATCCTGTTTCAGTCTAAAGACTGAAACAGGATCCGCACTTTGCACTGTTCCTTTCAGAATCATTTGATTCATCAGCTAGGAATGGCGATTGCTTCACCAGACCAACCGAAGGCTAGGCCAAAGTAACTCGATGTTTCCAAGAGGTGTGTGGCCCAACTTTTGAAAGAACCGCTAAGTGGAGAACTATTTGGTATTTTTCCGAAGCACTTTTCACCGTAATTGTCATAAGGTTGGTCTCTGCATCCTTAAGCATACCAGAGTCTTCACAGACGAAACAGGCTGAGGCCCAGTAATCTTGGCATTTCCAATAGTTGGTCCTAGAGTCTACCAAGAAAGTGTTCTTTTAAGTATTATTCTGTTGTGGTTTCAGCATTATTTTAAGAACCCCAGCAGGGTTCTCGCATTAGCATAAGAATCCTGCCTGGTAGTTGAGATTTCTGGGTGGGGTGTAAGTGCTGGGCTTCTGTCAGCCCTGCCTTTGATTTGTTTACCTCCAGAGTTGGAAAGTGCATATTTGCGTGAGATGGGAAAAGTGTGGATCGTGCTTGAGATTTCATCCTGACACTTTGAAATGACCAGTGTGTTGGTAATTATTTGCATTTCCATGGCGTTTGGCACAGAAATAGTCATGAGGTCGGTCTCTGCATCCTGAAGCCTATGATGCTTTATGCAGAGAAACCTCTGCTGAGGCCCAGGTAACTTGCTATTTCCCATAGCTGGCACAGGAGCCTTGGAAGATAGGATTGTTTTCAGTATTATTTCACCATCCTTTCACCACTGTTTCAAGAACGGGAGCCCTTTTCAACCGTTAGTGGAAGAATCCTTCTTTGGAGATGAGATATTTTTCTGGGGTGGCAAGTGCAGGGCCTCTGTCAGTCCTGGGTTTGTTGGACTAGCGCCAGACATGAGAAGTGCGCCTTTGTGGGACAGGTGAATAGTGCGGATCCTGTTTCAGTCTAAAGACTGAAACAGGATCCGCACTTTTCACCGTTCCTTTCAGAATCATTTGATTCATCAGCTAGGAATGGCGATTGCTTCACCAGACCAATCGAAGGCTAGGCCAAAGTAACTCGATGTTTCCAAGAGGTGTGTGGCCCAACTATTGAAGGAACCGCTAAGTGGAGAACTATTTGGTATTTTTCCGAAGCACTTTTCACCGTAATTGTCATAAGGTTGGTCTCTGCATCCTTAAGCATACCAGAGTCTTCACAGACGAAACAGGCTGAGGCCCAGTAATCTTGGCATTTCCAATAGTTGGTCCTAGAGACTACCAAGAAAGTGTTCTTTTAAGTATTATTCCGTTGTGGTTTCAGCATTATTTTCAGAACCCGAGCAGGGTTCTCGCATTAGCATAAGAATCCTGCCTGGTAGTTGAGATTTCTGGGTGGGGTGTACGTGGAGGACTTTTGTCAGCCCTGCCTTAGATTTGTTTACCTCCAGAGTTGGAAAGTGCATATTTGCGTGAGATGGGAAAAGTGTGGATCGTGCTTGAGATTTCATCCTGACACTTTGAAATGACCAGTGTGTTGGTAATTATTTGCATTTCCATGGCGTTTGGCACAGAAATAGTCATGAGGTCGGTCTCTGCATCCTGAAGCCTATGATGCTTTTTGCAGAGAAACCTCTGCTGAGGCCCAGGTAACTTGCTATTTCCCATAGCTGGCACAGGAGCCTTGGAAGATAGGATTGTTTTCAGTATTATTTCACCATCCTTTCACCACTGTTTCAAGAACGGGAGCCCTTTTCAACCGTTAGTGGAAGAATCCTTCTTTGGAGATGAGATATTTTTCTGGGGTGGCAAGTGCAGGGCCTCTGTCAGTCCTGGGTTTGTTGGACTAGCGCCAGACATGAGAAGTGCGCCTTTGTGGGACAGGTGAATAGTGCGGATCCTGTTTCAGTCTAAAGTCTGAAACAGGATCCGCACTTTTCACCGTTCCTTTCAGAATCATTTGATTCATCAGCTAGGAATGGCGATTGCTTCACCAGACCAATCGAAGGCTAGGCCAAAGTAACTCGATGTTTCCAAGAGGTGTGTGGCCCAACTATTGAAAGAACCGCTAAGTGGAGAACTATTTGGTATTTTTCCGAAGCACTTTTCACCGTAATTGTCATAAGGTTGGTCTCTGCATCCTTAAGCATACCAGAGTCTTCACAGAAGAAACAGGCTGAGGCCCAGTAATCTTGGCATTTCCAATAGTTGGTCCTAGAGACTACCAAGAAAGTGTTCTTTTAAGTATTATTCCGTTGTGGTTTCAGCATTATTTTCAGAACCCGAGCAGGGTTCTCGCATTAGCATAAGAATCCTGCCTGGTAGTTGAGATTTCTGGGTGGGGTGTACGTGGAGGACTTCTGTCAGCCCTGCCTTTGATTTGTTTACCTCCAGAGTTGGAAAGTGCATATTTGCGTGAGATGGGAAAAGTGTGGATTGTGCTTGAGATTTCATCCTGACACTTTGAAATGACCAGTGTGTTGGTAATTATTTGCATTTCCATGGCGTTTGGCACAGAAATAGTCATGAGGTCGGTCTCTGCATCCTGAAGCCTATGATGCTTTTTGCAGAGAAACCTCTGCTGAGGCCCAGGTAACTTGCTATTTCCCATAGCTGGCACAGGAGCCTTGGAAGATAGGATTGTTTTCAGTATTATTTCACCATCCTTTCACCACTGTTTCAAGAACGGGAGCCCTTTTCAACCGTTAGTGGAAGAATCCTTCTTTGGAGATGAGGTAATTTTCTGGGGTGGCAAGTGCAGGCCCTCTGTGAGTCCTGGGTTTGTTGGACTAGCGCCAGACATGAGAAGTGCGCCTTTGTGGGACAGGTGAATAGTGCGGATCCTGTTTCAGTCTAAAGACTGAAACAGGATCCGCACTTTTCACCGTTCCTTTCACAATCATTTGATTCATCAGCTAGGAATGGCGATTGCTTCACCAGACCAATCGAAGGCTAGGCCAAAGTAACTCGATGTTTCCAAGAGGTGTGTGGCCCAACTTTTGAAAGAACCGCTAAGTGGAGAACTATTTGGTATTTTTCCGAAGCACTTTTCACCGTAATTGTCAGAAGGTTGGTCTCTGCATCCTTAAGCATAGCAGAGTCTTCACAGACGAAACAGGCTGAGGCCCAGTAATCTTGGCATTTCCAATAGTTGGTCCTAGAGACTACCAAGAAAGTGTTCTTTTAAGTATTATTCTGTTGTGGTTTCAGCATTATTTTCAGAACCCCAGCAGGGTTCTCGCATTAGCATAAGAATCCTGCCTGGTAGTTGAGATTTCTGGGTGGGGTGTAAGTGGGGGGCTTCTGTCAGCCCTGCCTTTGATTTGTTTACCTCCAGAGTTGGAAAGTGCATATTTGCGTGAGATGGGAAAAGTGTGGATCGTGCTTGAGATTTCATCCTGACACTTTGAAATGACCAGTGTGTTGGTAATTATTTGCATTTCCATGGCATTTGGCACAGAAATAGTCATGAGGTCGGTCTCTGCATCCTGAAGCCTATGATGCTTTATGCAGAGCAACCTCTGCTGAGGCCCAGGTAACTTGCTATTTCCCATAGCTGGCACAGGAGCCTTGGAAGATAGGATTGTTTTCAGTATTATTTCACAATCCTTTCACCACTGTTTCAAGAACGGGAGCCCTTTTCAACCGTTAGTGGAAGAATCCTTCTTTGGAGATGAGATATTTTTCTGGGGTGGCAAGTGCAGGGCCTCTGTCAGTCCTGGGTTTGTTGGACTAGCGCCAGACATGAGAAGTGCGCCTTTGTGGGACAGGTGAATAGTGCGGATCCTGTTTCAGTCTAAAGACTGAAACAGGATCCGCACTTTTCACCGTTCCTTTCAGAATCATTTGATTCATCAGCTAGGAATGGCGATTGCTTCACCAGACCAATCGAAGGCTAGGCCAAAGTAACTCGATGTTTCCAAGAGGTGTGTGGCCCAACTATTGAAAGAACCGCTAAGTGGAGAACTATTTGGTATTTTTCCGAAGCACTTTTCACCGTAATTGTCATAAGGTTGGTCTCTGCATCCTTAAGCATACCAGAGTCTTCACAGACGAAACAGGCTGAGGCCCAGTAATCTTGGCATTTCCAATAGTTGGTCCTAGAGACTACCAAGAAAGTGTTCTTTTAAGTATTATTCCGTTGTGGTTTCAGCATTATTTTCAGAACCTGAGCAGGGTTCTCGCATTAGCATAAGAATCCTGCCTGGTAGTTGAGATTTCTGAGTGGGGTGTACGTGGAGGACTTCTGTCAGCAATGCCTTTGATTTGTTTACCTCCAGAGTTGGAAAGTGCATATTTGCGTGAGATGGGAAAAGTGTGGATCGTGCTTGAGATTTCATCCTGACACTTTGAAATGACCAGTGTGTTGGTAATTATTTGCATTTCCATGGCCTTTGGCAAAGAAATAGTCATGAGGTCGGTCTCTGCATCCTGAAGCCTATGATGCTTTTTGCAGAGAAACCTCTGCTGAGGCCCAGGTAACTTGCTATTTCCCATAGCTGGCACAGGAGCCTTGGAAGATAGGATTGTTTTCAGTATTATTTCACCATCCTTTCACCACTGTTTCAAGAACGGGAGACCTTTTCAACCGTTAGTGGAAGAATCCTTCTTTGGAGATGAGGTATTTTTCTGGGGTGGCAAGTGCAGGGCCTCTGTCAGTCCTGGGTTTGTTGGACTAGCGCCAGACATGAGAAGTGCGCCTTTGTGGGACAGGTGAATAGTGCGGATCCTGTTTCAGTCTAAAGACTGAAACAGGATCCGCACTTTTCACCGTTCCTTTCAGAATCATTTGATTCATCAGCTAGGAATGGCGATTGCTTCACCAGACCAATCGAAGGCTAGGCCAAAGTAACTCGATGTTTCCAAGAGGTGTGTGGCCCAACTATTGAAAGAACCGCTAAGTGGAGAACTATTTGGTATTTTTCCGAAGCACTTTTCACCGTAATTGTCATAAGGTTGGTCTCTGCATCCTTAAGCATAGCAGAGTCTTCACAGACGAAACAGGCTGAGGCCCAGTAATCTTGGCATTTCCAATAGTTGGTCCTAGAGACTACCAAGAAAGTGTTCTTTTAAGTATTATTCCGTTGTGGTTTCAGCATTATTTTCAGAACCCGAGCAGGGTTCTCGCATTAGCATAAGAATCCTGCCTGGTAGTTGAGATTTCTGGGTGGGGTGTACGTGGAGGACTTTTGTCAGCCCTGCCTTTGATTTGTTTACCTCCAGAGTTGGAAAGTGCATATTTGCGTGAGATGGGAAAAGTGTGGATCGTGCTTGAGATTTCATCCTGACACTTTGAAATGACCAGTGTGTTGGTAATTATTTGCATTTCCATGGCGTTTGGCACAGAAATAGTCATGAGGTCGGTCTCTGCATCCTGAAGCCTATGATGCTTTTTGCAGAGAAACCTCTGCTGAGGCCCAGGTAACTTGCTATTTCCCATAGCTGGCACAGGAGCCTTGGAAGATAGGATTGTTTTCAGTATTATTTCACCATCCTTTCACCACTGTTTCAAGAACGGGAGCCCTTTTCAACCGTTAGTGGAAGAATCCTTCTTTGGAGATGAGATATTTTTCTGGGGTGGCAAGTGCAGGGCCTCTGTCAGTCCTGGGTTTGTTGGACTAGCGCCAGACATGAGAAGTGCGCCTTTGTGGGACAGGTGAATAGTGCGGATCCTGTTTCAGTCTAAAGACTGAAACAGGATCCGCACTTTTCACCGTTCCTTTCAGAATCATTTGATTCATCAGCTAGGAATGGCGATTGCTTCACCAGACCAATTGAAGGCTAGGCCAAAGTAACTCGATGTTTCCAAGAGGTGTGTGGCCCAACTATTTAAAGAACCGCTAAGTGGAGAACTATTTGGTATTTTTCCGAAGCACTTTTCACCGTAATTGTCATAAGGTTGGTCTCTGCATCCTTAAGCATACCAGAGTCTTCACAGACGAAACAGGCTGAGGCCCAGTAATCTTGGCATTTCCAATAGTTGGTCCTAGAGACTACCAAGAAAGTGTTCCTTTAAGTATTATTCCGTTGTGGTTTCAGCATTATTTTCAGAACCCGAGCAGGGTTCTCGCATTAGCATAAGAATCCTGCCTGGTAGTTGAGATTTCTGGGTGGGGTGTACGTGGAGGACTTCTGTCAGCCCTGCCTTTGATTTGTTTACCTCCAGAGTTGGAAAGTGCATATTTGCGTGAGATGGGAAAAGTGTGGATTGTGCTTGAGATTTCATCCTGACACTTTGAAATGACCAGTGTGTTGGTAATTATTTGCATTTCCATGGCCTTTGGCACAGAAATAGTCATGAGGTCGGTCTCTGCATCCTGAAGCCTATGATGCTTTTTGCAGAGAAACCTCTGCTGAGGCCCAGGTAACTTGCTATTTCCCATAGCTGGCACAGGAGCCTTGGAAGATAGGATTGTTTTCAGTATTATTTCACCATCCTTTCACCACTGTTTCAAGAACGGGAGCCCTTTTCAACCGTTAGTGGAAGAATCCTTCTTTGGAGATGAGGTATTTTTCTGGGGTGGCAAGTGCAGGGCCTCTGTGAGTCCTGGGTTTGTTGGACTAGCGCCAGACATGAGAAGTGCGCCTTTGTGGGACAGGTGAATAGTGCGGATCCTGTTTCAGTCTAAAGACTGAAACAGGATCCGCACTTTTCACCGTTCCTTTCACAATCATTTGATTCATCAGCTAGGAATGGCGATTGCTTCACCAGACCAATCGAAGGCTAGGCCAAAGTAACCCGATGTTTCCAAGAGGTGTGTGGCCCAACTTTTGAAAGAACCGCTAAGTGGAGAACTATTTGGTATTTTTCCGAAGCACTTTTCACCCTAATTGTCAGAAGGTTGGTCTCTGCATCCTTAAGCATAGCAGAGTCTTCACAGACGAAACAGGCTGAGGCCCAGTAATCTTGGCATTTCCAATAGTTGGTCCTAGAGACTACCAAGAAAGTGTTCTTTTAAGTATTATTCTGTTGTGGTTTCAGCATTATTTTCAGAACCCCAGCAGGGTTCTCCAATTAGCATAAGAATCCTGCCTGGTAGTTGAGATTTCTGGGTGGGGTGTAAGTGCTGGGCTTCTGTCAGCCCTGCCTTTGATTTGTTTACCTCCAGAGTTGGAAAGTGCATATTTGCGTGAGATGGGAAAAGTGTGGATCGTGCTTGAGATTTCATCCTGACACTTTGAAATGACCAGTGTGTTGGTAATTATTTGCATTTCCATGGCGTTTGGCACAGAAATAGTCATGAGGTCGGTCTCTGCATCCTGAAGCCTATGATGCTTTATGCAGAGAAACCTCTGCTGAGGCCCAGGTAACTTGCTATTTCCCATAGCTGGCACAGGAGCCTTGGAAGATAGGATTGTTTTCAGTATTATTTCACCATCCTTTCACCACTGTTTCAAGAACGGGAGCCCTTTTCAACCGTTAGTGGAAGAATCCTTCTTTGGAGATGAGATATTTTTCTGGGGTGGCAAGTGCAGGGCCTCTGTCAGTCCTGGGTTTGTTGGACTAGCGCCAGACATGAGAAGTGCGCCTTTGTGGGACAGGTGAATAGTGCGGATCCTGTTTCAGTCTAAAGACTGAAACAGGATCCGCACTTTTCACCGTTCCTTTCAGAATCATTTGATTCATCAGCTAGGAATGGCGATTGCTTCACCAGACCAATCGAAGGCTAGGCCAAAGTAACTCGATGTTTCCAAGAGGTGTGTGGCCCAACTATTGAAGGAACCGCTAAGTGGAGAACTATTTGGTATTTTTCCGAAGCACTTTTCACCGTAATTGTCATAAGGTTGGTCTCTGCATCCTTAAGCATACCAGAGTCTTCACAGACGAAACAGGCTGAGGCCCAGTAATCTTGGCATTTCCAATAGTTGGTCCTAGAGACTACCAAGAAAGTGTTCTTTTAAGTATTATTCCGTTGTGGTTTCAGCATTATTTTCAGAACCCGAGCAGGGTTCTCGCATTAGCATAAGAATCCTGCCTGGTAGTTGAGATTTCTGGGTGGGGTGTACGTGGAGGACTTTTGTCAGCCCTGCCTTAGATTTGTTTACCTCCAGAGTTGGAAAGTGCATATTTGCGTGAGATGGGAAAAGTGTGGATCGTGCTTGAGATTTCATCCTGACACTTTGAAATGACCAGTGTGTTGGTAATTATTTGCATTTCCATGGCGTTTGGCACAGAAATAGTCATGAGGTCGGTCTCTGCATCCTGAAGCCTATGATGCTTTTTGCAGAGAAACCTCTGCTGAGGCCCAGGTAACTTGCTATTTCCCATAGCTGGCACAGGAGCCTTGGAAGATAGGATTGTTTTCAGTATTATTTCACCATCCTTTCACCACTGTTTCAAGAACGGGAGCCCTTTTCAACCGTTAGTGGAAGAATCCTTCTTTGGAGATGAGATATTTTTCTGGGGTGGCAAGTGCAGGGCCTCTGTCAGTCCTGGGTTTGTTGGACTAGCGCCAGACATGAGAAGTGCGCCTTTGTGGGACAGGTGAATAGTGCGGATCCTGTTTCAGTCTAAAGTCTGAAACAGGATCCGCACTTTTCACCGTTCCTTTCAGAATCATTTGATTCATCAGCTAGGAATGGCGATTGCTTCACCAGACCAATCGAAGGCTAGGCCAAAGTAACTCGATGTTTCCAAGAGGTGTGTGGCCCAACTATTGAAAGAACCGCTAAGTGGAGAACTATTTGGTATTTTTCCGAAGCACTTTTCACCGTAATTGTCATAAGGTTGGTCTCTGCATCCTTAAGCATACCAGAGTCTTCACAGAAGAAACAGGCTGAGGCCCAGTAATCTTGGCATTTCCAATAGTTGGTCCTAGAGACTACCAAGAAAGTGTTCTTTTAAGTATTATTCCGTTGTGGTTTCAGCATTATTTTCAGAACCCGAGCAGGGTTCTCGCATTAGCATAAGAATCCTGCCTGGTAGTTGAGATTTCTGGGTGGGGTGTACGTGGAGGACTTCTGTCAGCCCTGCCTTTGATTTGTTTACCTCCAGAGTTGGAAAGTGCATATTTGCGTGAGATGGGAAAAGTGTGGATTGTGCTTGAGATTTCATCCTGACACTTTGAAATGACCAGTGTGTTGGTAATTATTTGCATTTCCATGGCGTTTGGCACAGAAATAGTCATGAGGTCGGTCTCTGCATCCTGAAGCCTATGATGCTTTTTGCAGAGAAACCTCTGCTGAGGCCCAGGTAACTTGCTATTTCCCATAGCTGGCACAGGAGCCTTGGAAGATAGGATTGTTTTCAGTATTATTTCACCATCCTTTCACCACTGTTTCAAGAACGGGAGCCCTTTTCAACCGTTAGTGGAAGAATCCTTCTTTGGAGATGAGGTAATTTTCTGGGGTGGCAAGTGCAGGCCCTCTGTGAGTCCTGGGTTTGTTGGACTAGCGCCAGACATGAGAAGTGCGCCTTTGTGGGACAGGTGAATAGTGCGGATCCTGTTTCAGTCTAAAGACTGAAACAGGATCCGCACTTTTCACCGTTCCTTTCACAATCATTTGATTCATCAGCTAGGAATGGCGATTGCTTCACCAGACCAATCGAAGGCTAGGCCAAAGTAACTCGATGTTTCCAAGAGGTGTGTGGCCCAACTTTTGAAAGAACCGCTAAGTGGAGAACTATTTGGTATTTTTCCGAAGCACTTTTCACCGTAATTGTCAGAAGGTTGGTCTCTGCATCCTTAAGCATAGCAGAGTCTTCACAGACGAAACAGGCTGAGGCCCAGTAATCTTGGCATTTCCAATAGTTGGTCCTAGAGACTACCAAGAAAGTGTTCTTTTAAGTATTATTCTGTTGTGGTTTCAGCATTATTTTCAGAACCCCAGCAGGGTTCTCGCATTAGCATAAGAATCCTGCCTGGTAGTTGAGATTTCTGGGTGGGGTGTAAGTGGGGGGCTTCTGTCAGCCCTGCCTTTGATTTGTTTACCTCCAGAGTTGGAAAGTGCATATTTGCGTGAGATGGGAAAAGTGTGGATCGTGCTTGAGATTTCATCCTGACACTTTGAAATGACCAGTGTGTTGGTAATTATTTGCATTTCCATGGCATTTGGCACAGAAATAGTCATGAGGTCGGTCTCTGCATCCTGAAGCCTATGATGCTTTATGCAGAGCAACCTCTGCTGAGGCCCAGGTAACTTGCTATTTCCCATAGCTGGCACAGGAGCCTTGGAAGATAGGATTGTTTTCAGTATTATTTCACAATCCTTTCACCACTGTTTCAAGAACGGGAGCCCTTTTCAACCGTTAGTGGAAGAATCCTTCTTTGGAGATGAGATATTTTTCTGGGGTGGCAAGTGCAGGGCCTCTGTCAGTCCTGGGTTTGTTGGACTAGCGCCAGACATGAGAAGTGCGCCTTTGTGGGACAGGTGAATAGTGCGGATCCTGTTTCAGTCTAAAGACTGAAACAGGATCCGCACTTTTCACCGTTCCTTTCAGAATCATTTGATTCATCAGCTAGGAATGGCGATTGCTTCACCAGACCAATCGAAGGCTAGGCCAAAGTAACTCGATGTTTCCAAGAGGTGTGTGGCCCAACTATTGAAAGAACCGCTAAGTGGAGAACTATTTGGTATTTTTCCGAAGCACTTTTCACCGTAATTGTCATAAGGTTGGTCTCTGCATCCTTAAGCATACCAGAGTCTTCACAGACGAAACAGGCTGAGGCCCAGTAATCTTGGCATTTCCAATAGTTGGTCCTAGAGACTACCAAGAAAGTGTTCTTTTAAGTATTATTCCGTTGTGGTTTCAGCATTATTTTCAGAACCTGAGCAGGGTTCTCGCATTAGCATAAGAATCCTGCCTGGTAGTTGAGATTTCTGAGTGGGGTGTACGTGGAGGACTTCTGTCAGCAATGCCTTTGATTTGTTTACCTCCAGAGTTGGAAAGTGCATATTTGCGTGAGATGGGAAAAGTGTGGATCGTGCTTGAGATTTCATCCTGACACTTTGAAATGACCAGTGTGTTGGTAATTATTTGCATTTCCATGGCCTTTGGCAAAGAAATAGTCATGAGGTCGGTCTCTGCATCCTGAAGCCTATGATGCTTTTTGCAGAGAAACCTCTGCTGAGGCCCAGGTAACTTGCTATTTCCCATAGCTGGCACAGGAGCCTTGGAAGATAGGATTGTTTTCAGTATTATTTCACCATCCTTTCACCACTGTTTCAAGAACGGGAGACCTTTTCAACCGTTAGTGGAAGAATCCTTCTTTGGAGATGAGGTATTTTTCTGGGGTGGCAAGTGCAGGGCCTCTGTCAGTCCTGGGTTTGTTGGACTAGCGCCAGACATGAGAAGTGCGCCTTTGTGGGACAGGTGAATAGTGCGGATCCTGTTTCAGTCTAAAGACTGAAACAGGATCCGCACTTTTCACCGTTCCTTTCAGAATCATTTGATTCATCAGCTAGGAATGGCGATTGCTTCACCAGACCAATCGAAGGCTAGGCCAAAGTAACTCGATGTTTCCAAGAGGTGTGTGGCCCAACTATTGAAAGAACCGCTAAGTGGAGAACTATTTGGTATTTTTCCGAAGCACTTTTCACCGTAATTGTCATAAGGTTGGTCTCTGCATCCTTAAGCATAGCAGAGTCTTCACAGACGAAACAGGCTGAGGCCCAGTAATCTTGGCATTTCCAATAGTTGGTCCTAGAGACTACCAAGAAAGTGTTCTTTTAAGTATTATTCCGTTGTGGTTTCAGCATTATTTTCAGAACCCGAGCAGGGTTCTCGCATTAGCATAAGAATCCTGCCTGGTAGTTGAGATTTCTGGGTGGGGTGTACGTGGAGGACTTTTGTCAGCCCTGCCTTTGATTTGTTTACCTCCAGAGTTGGAAAGTGCATATTTGCGTGAGATGGGAAAAGTGTGGATCGTGCTTGAGATTTCATCCTGACACTTTGAAATGACCAGTGTGTTGGTAATTATTTGCATTTCCATGGCGTTTGGCACAGAAATAGTCATGAGGTCGGTCTCTGCATCCTGAAGCCTATGATGCTTTTTGCAGAGAAACCTCTGCTGAGGCCCAGGTAACTTGCTATTTCCCATAGCTGGCACAGGAGCCTTGGAAGATAGGATTGTTTTCAGTATTATTTCACCATCCTTTCACCACTGTTTCAAGAACGGGAGCCCTTTTCAACCGTTAGTGGAAGAATCCTTCTTTGGAGATGAGATATTTTTCTGGGGTGGCAAGTGCAGGGCCTCTGTCAGTCCTGGGTTTGTTGGACTAGCGCCAGACATGAGAAGTGCGCCTTTGTGGGACAGGTGAATAGTGCGGATCCTGTTTCAGTCTAAAGACTGAAACAGGATCCGCACTTTTCACCGTTCCTTTCAGAATCATTTGATTCATCAGCTAGGAATGGCGATTGCTTCACCAGACCAATTGAAGGCTAGGCCAAAGTAACTCGATGTTTCCAAGAGGTGTGTGGCCCAACTATTTAAAGAACCGCTAAGTGGAGAACTATTTGGTATTTTTCCGAAGCACTTTTCACCGTAATTGTCATAAGGTTGGTCTCTGCATCCTTAAGCATACCAGAGTCTTCACAGACGAAACAGGCTGAGGCCCAGTAATCTTGGCATTTCCAATAGTTGGTCCTAGAGACTACCAAGAAAGTGTTCCTTTAAGTATTATTCCGTTGTGGTTTCAGCATTATTTTCAGAACCCGAGCAGGGTTCTCGCATTAGCATAAGAATCCTGCCTGGTAGTTGAGATTTCTGGGTGGGGTGTACGTGGAGGACTTCTGTCAGCCCTGCCTTTGATTTGTTTACCTCCAGAGTTGGAAAGTGCATATTTGCGTGAGATGGGAAAAGTGTGGATTGTGCTTGAGATTTCATCCTGACACTTTGAAATGACCAGTGTGTTGGTAATTATTTGCATTTCCATGGCCTTTGGCACAGAAATAGTCATGAGGTCGGTCTCTGCATCCTGAAGCCTATGATGCTTTTTGCAGAGAAACCTCTGCTGAGGCCCAGGTAACTTGCTATTTCCCATAGCTGGCACAGGAGCCTTGGAAGATAGGATTGTTTTCAGTATTATTTCACCATCCTTTCACCACTGTTTCAAGAACGGGAGCCCTTTTCAACCGTTAGTGGAAGAATCCTTCTTTGGAGATGAGGTATTTTTCTGGGGTGGCAAGTGCAGGGCCTCTGTGAGTCCTGGGTTTGTTGGACTAGCGCCAGACATGAGAAGTGCGCCTTTGTGGGACAGGTGAATAGTGCGGATCCTGTTTCAGTCTAAAGACTGAAACAGGATCCGCACTTTTCACCGTTCCTTTCACAATCATTTGATTCATCAGCTAGGAATGGCGATTGCTTCACCAGACCAATCGAAGGCTAGGCCAAAGTAACCCGATGTTTCCAAGAGGTGTGTGGCCCAACTTTTGAAAGAACCGCTAAGTGGAGAACTATTTGGTATTTTTCCGAAGCACTTTTCACCCTAATTGTCAGAAGGTTGGTCTCTGCATCCTTAAGCATAGCAGAGTCTTCACAGACGAAACAGGCTGAGGCCCAGTAATCTTGGCATTTCCAATAGTTGGTCCTAGAGACTACCAAGAAAGTGTTCTTTTAAGTATTATTCTGTTGTGGTTTCAGCATTATTTTCAGAACCCCAGCAGGGTTCTCGCATTAGCATAAGAATCCTGCCTGGTAGTTGAGATTTCTGGGTGGGGTGTAAGTGCGGGGCTTCTGTCAGCCCTGCCTTTGATTTGTTTACCTCCAGAGTTGGAAAGTGCATATTTGCGTGAGATGGGAAAAGTGTGGATCGTGCTTGAGATTTCATCCTGACACTTTGAAATGACCAGTGTGTTGGTAATTATTTGCATTTCCATGGCATTTGGCACAGAAATAGTCATGAGGTCGGTCTCTGCATCCTGAAGCCTATGATGCTTTATGCAGAGAAACCTCTGCTGAGGCCCAGGTAACTTGCTATTTCCCATAGCTGGCACAGGAGCCTTGGAAGATAGGATTGTTTTCAGTATTATTTCACAATCCTTTCACCACTGTTTCAAGAACGGGAGCCCTTTTCAACCGTTAGTGGAAGAATCCTTCTTTGGAGATGAGATATTTTTCTGGGGTGGCAAGTGCAGGGCCTCTGTCAGTCCTGGGTTTGTTGGACTAGCGCCAGACATGAGAAGTGCGCCTTTGTGGGACAGGTGAATAGTGCGGATCCTGTTTCAGTCTAAAGACTGAAACAGGATCCGCACTTTTCACCGTTCCTTTCAGAATCATTTGATTCATCAGCTAGGAATGGCGATTGCTTCACCAGACCAATCGAAGGCTAGGCCAAAGTAACTCGATGTTTCCAAGAGGTGTGTGGCCCAACTATTGAAAGAACCGCTAAGTGGAGAACTATTTGGTATTTTTCCGAAGCACTTTTCACCGTAATTGTCATAAGGTTGGTCTCTGCATCCTTAAGCATACCAGAGTCTTCACAGACGAAACAGGCTGAGGCCCAGTAATCTTGGCATTTCCAATAGTTGGTCCTAGAGACTACCAAGAAAGTGTTCTTTTAAGTATTATTCCGTTGTGGTTTCAGCATTATTTTCAGAACCTGAGCAGGGTTCTCGCATTAGCATAAGAATCCTGCCTGGTAGTTGAGATTTCTGGGTGGGGTGTACGTGGAGGACTTCTGTCAGCAATGCCTTTGATTTGTTTACCTCCAGAGTTGGAAAGTGCATATTTGCGTGAGATGGGAAAAGTGTGGATCGTGCTTGAGATTTCATCCTGACACTTTGAAATGACCAGTGTGTTGGTAATTATTTGCATTTCCATGGCATTTGGCACAGAAATAGTCATGAGGTCGGTCTCTGCATCCTGAAGCCTATGATGCTTTATGCAGAGAAACCTCTGCTGAGGCCCAGGTAACTTGCTATTTCCCATAGCTGGCACAGGAGCCTTGGAAGATAGGATTGTTTTCAGTATTATTTCACAATCCTTTCACCACTGTTTCAAGAACGGGAGCCCTTTTCAACCGTTAGTGGAAGAATCCTTCTTTGGAGATGAGATATTTTTCTGGGGTGGCAAGTGCAGGGCCTCTGTCAGTCCTGGGTTTGTTGGACTAGCGCCAGACATGAGAAGTGCGCCTTTGTGGGACAGGTGAATAGTGCGGATCCTGTTTCAGTCTAAAGACTGAAACAGGATCCGCACTTTTCACCGTTCCTTTCAGAATCATTTGATTCATCAGCTAGGAATGGCGATTGCTTCACCAGACCAATCGAAGGCTAGGCCAAAGTAACTCGATGTTTCCAAGAGGTGTGTGGCCCAACTATTGAAAGAACCGCTAAGTGGAGAACTATTTGGTATTTTTCCGAAGGACTTTTCACCGTAATTGTCATAAGGTTGGTCTCTGCATCCTTAAGCATACCAGAGTCTTCACAGACGAAACAGGCTGAGGCCCAGTAATCTTGGCATTTCCAATAGTTGGTCCTAGAGACTACCAAGAAAGTGTTCTTTTAAGTATTATTCCGTTGTGGTTTCAGCATTATTTTCAGAACCCGAGCAGGGTTCTCGCATTAGCATAAGAATCCTGCCTGGTAGTTGAGATTTCTGGGTGGGGTGTATGTGGAGGACTTTTGTCAGCCCTGCCTTTGATTTGTTTACCTCCAGAGTTGGAAAGTGCATATTTGCGTGAGATGGGAAAAGTGTGGATCGTGCTTGAGATTTCATCCTGACACTTTGAAATGACCAGTGTGTTGGTAATTATTTGCATTTCCATGGCGTTTGGCACAGAAATAGTCATGAGGTCGGTCTCTGCATCCTGAAGCCTATGATGCTTTTTGCAGAGAAACCTCTGCTGAGGCCCAGGTAACTTGCTATTTCCCATAGCTGGCACAGGAGCCTTGGAAGATAGGATTGTTTTCAGTATTATTTCACCATCCTTTCACCACTGTTTCAAGAACGGGAGCCCTTTTCAACCGTTAGTGGAAGAATCCTTCTTTGGAGATGAGATATTTTTCTGGGGTGGCAAGTGCAGGGCCTCTGTCAGTCCTGGGTTTGTTGGACTAGCGCCAGACATGAGAAGTGCGCCTTTGTGGGACAGGTGAATAGTGCGGATCCTGTTTCAGTCTAAAGACTGAAACAGGATCCGCACTTTTCACCGTTCCTTTCAGAATCATTTGATTCATCAGCTAGGAATGGCGATTGCTTCACCAGACCAATCGAAGGCTAGGCCAAAGTAACTCGATGTTTCCAAGAGGTGTGTGGCCCAACTATTGAAAGAACCGCTAAGTGGAGAACTATTTGGTATTTTTCCGAAGCACTTTTCACCGTAATTGTCATAAGGTTGGTCTCTGCATCCTTAAGCATACCAGAGTCTTCACAGACGAAACAGGCTGAGGCCCAGTAATCTTGGCATTTCCAATAGTTGGTCCTAGAGACTACCAAGAAAGTGTTCTTTTAAGTATTATTCCGTTGTGGTTTCAGCATTATTTTCAGAACCCGAGCAGGGTTCTCGCATTAGCATAAGAATCCTGCCTGGTAGTTGAGATTTCTGGGTGGGGTGTACGTGGAGGACTTCTGTCAGCCCTGCCTTTGATTTGTTTACCTCCAGAGTTGGAAAGTGCATATTTGCGTGAGATGGGAAAAGTGTGGATCGTGCTTCAGATTTCATCCTGACACTTTGAAATGACCAGTGTGTTGGTAATTATTTGCATTTCCATGGCATTTGGCACAGAAATAGTCATGAGGTCGGTCTCTGCATCCTGAAGCCTATGATGCTTTTTGCAGAGAAACCTCTGCTGAGGCCCAGGTAACTTGCTATTTCCCATAGCTGGCACAGGAGCCTTGGAAGATAGGATTGTTTTCAGTATTATTTCACAATCCTTTCACCACTGTTTCAAGAACGGGAGCCCTTTTCAACCGTTAGTGGAAGAATCCTTCTTTTGAGATGAGATATTTTTCTGGGGTGGCAAGTGCAGGGCCTCTGTCAGTCCTGGGTTTGTTGGACTAGCGCCAGACATGAGAAGTGCGCCTTTGTGGGACAGGTGAATAGTGCGGATCCTGTTTCAGTCTAAAGACTGAAACAGGATCCGCACTGTTCACCGTTCCTTTCAGAATCATTTGATTCATCAGCTAGGAATGGCGATTGCTTCACCAGACCAATCGAAGGCTAGGCCAAAGTAACTCGATGTTTCCAAGAGGTGTGTGGCCCAACTATTGAAAGAACCGCTAAGTGGAGAACTATTTGGTATTTTTCCGAAGCACTTTTCACCGTAATTGTCATAAGGTTGGTCTCTGCATCCTTAAGCATACCAGAGTCTTCACAGACGAAACAGGCTGAGGCCCAGTAATCTTGGCATTTCCAATAGTTGGTCCTAGAGACTACCAAGAAAGTGTTCATTTAAGTATTATTCTGTTGTGGTTTCAGCATTATTTTCAGAACCCGAGCAGGGTTCTCGCATTAGCATAAGAATCCTGCCTGGTAGTTGAGATTTCTGGGTGGGGTGTAAGTGCGGGGCTTCTGTCAGACCTGCCTTTGATTTGTTTACCTCCAGAGTTGGAAAGTGCATATTTGCGTGGGATGGGAAAAGTGTGGATCGTGCTTCAGATTTCATCCTGACACTTTGAAATGACCAGTGTGTTGGTAATTATTTGCATTTCCATGGCGTTTGGCACAGAAATAGTCATGAGGTCGGTCTCTGCATCCTGAAGCCTATGATGCTTTTTGCAGAGAATCCTCTGCTGAGGCCCAGGTAACTTGCTATTTCCCATAGCTGGCACAGGAGCCTTGGAAGATAGGATTGTTTTCAGTATTATTTCACCATCCTTTCACCACTGTTTCAAGAACGGGAGCCCTTTTCAACCGTTAGTGGAAGAATCCTTCTTTGGAGATGAGATATTTTTCTGGGGTGGCAAGTGCAGGGCCTCTGTCCGTCCTGGGTTTGTTGGACTAGCGCCAGACATGAGAAGTGCGCCTTTGTGGGACAGGTGAATAGTGCGGATCCTGTTTCAGTCTAAAGACTGAAACAGGATCCGCACTTTTCACCGTTCCTTTCAGAATCATTTGATTCATCAGCTAGGAATGGCGATTGCTTCACCAGACCAATCGAAGGCTAGGCCAAAGTAACTCGATGTTTCCAAGAGGTGTGTGGCCCAACTATTGAAAGAACCGCTAAGTGGAGAACTATTTGGTATTTTTCCGAAGCACTTTTCACCGTAATTGTCATAAGGTTGGTCTCTGCATCCTTAAGCATACCAGAGTCTTCACAGACGAAACAGGCTGAGGCCCAGTAATCTTGGCATTTCCAATAGTTGGTCCTAGAGACTACCAAGAAAGTGTTCTTTGAAGTATTATTCCGTTGTGGTTTCAGCATTATTTTCAGAACCCGAGCAGGGTTCTCGCATTAGCATAAGAATCCTGCCTGGTAGTTGAGATTTCTGGGTGGGGTGTACGTGGAGGACTTCTGTCAGCCCTGCCTTTGATTTGTTTACCTCCAGAGTTGGAAAGTGCATATTTGCGTGAGATGGGAAAAGTGTGGATCGTGCTTCAGATTTCATCCTGACACTTTGAAATGACCAGTGTGTTGGTAATTATTTGCATTTCCATGGCATTTGGCACAGAAATAGTCATGAGGTCGGTCTCTGCATCCTGAAGCCTATGATGCTTTTTGCAGAGAAACCTCTGCTGAGGCCCAGGTAACTTGCTATTTCCCATAGCTGGCACAGGAGCCTTGGAAGATAGGATTGTTTTCAGTATTATTTCACAATCCTTTCACCACTGTTTCAAGAACGGGAGCCCTTTTCAACCGTTAGTGGAAGAATCCTTCTTTTGAGATGAGATATTTTTCTGGGGTGGCAAGTGCAGGGCCTCTGTCAGTCCTGGGTTTGTTGGACTAGCGCCAGACATGAGAAGTGCGCCTTTGTGGGACAGGTGAATAGTGCGGATCCTGTTTCAGTCTAAAGACTGAAACAGGATCCGCACTGTTCACCGTTCCTTTCAGAATCATTTGATTCATCAGCTAGGAATGGCGATTGCTTCACCAGACCAATCGAAGGCTAGGCCAAAGTAACTCGATGTTTCCAAGAGGTGTGTGGCCCAACTATTGAAAGAACCGCTAAGTGGAGAACTATTTGGTATTTTTCCGAAGCACTTTTCACCGTAATTGTCATAAGGTTGGTCTCTGCATCCTTAAGCATACCAGAGTCTTCACAGACGAAACAGGCTGAGGCCCAGTAATCTTGGCATTTCCAATAGTTGGTCCTAGAGACTACCAAGAAAGTGTTCATTTAAGTATTATTCTGTTGTGGTTTCAGCATTATTTTCAGAACCCGAGCAGGGTTCTCGCATTAGCATAAGAATCCTGCCTGGTAGTTGAGATTTCTGGGTGGGGTGTAAGTGCGGGGCTTCTGTCAGACCTGCCTTTGATTTGTTTACCTCCAGAGTTGGAAAGTGCATATTTGCGTGGGATGGGAAAAGTGTGGATCGTGCTTCAGATTTCATCCTGACACTTTGAAATGACCAGTGTGTTGGTAATTATTTGCATTTCCATGGCGTTTGGCACAGAAATAGTCATGAGGTCGGTCTCTGCATCCTGAAGCCTATGATGCTTTTTGCAGAGAATCCTCTGCTGAGGCCCAGGTAACTTGCTATTTCCCATAGCTGGCACAGGAGCCTTGGAAGATAGGATTGTTTTCAGTATTATTTCACCATCCTTTCACCACTGTTTCAAGAACGGGAGCCCTTTTCAACCGTTAGTGGAAGAATCCTTCTTTGGAGATGAGATATTTTTCTGGGGTGGCAAGTGCAGGGCCTCTGTCCGTCCTGGGTTTGTTGGACTAGCGCCAGACATGAGAAGTGCGCCTTTGTGGGACAGGTGAATAGTGCGGATCCTGTTTCAGTCTAAAGACTGAAACAGGATCCGCACTTTTCACCGTTCCTTTCAGAATCATTTGATTCATCAGCTAGGAATGGCGATTGCTTCACCAGACCAATCGAAGGCTAGGCCAAAGTAACTCGATGTTTCCAAGAGGTGTGTGGCCCAACTATTGAAAGAACCGCTAAGTGGAGAACTATTTGGTATTTTTCCGAAGCACTTTTCACCGTAATTGTCATAAGGTTGGTCTCTGCATCCTTAAGCATACCAGAGTCTTCACAGACGAAACAGGCTGAGGCCCAGTAATCTTGGCATTTCCAATAGTTGGTCCTAGAGACTACCAAGAAAGTGTTCTTTGAAGTATTATTCCGTTGTGGTTTCAGCATTATTTTCAGAACCCGAGCAGGGTTCTCGCATTAGCATAAGAATCCTGCCTGGTAGTTGAGATTTCTGGGTGGGGTGTACGTGGAGGACTTCTGTCAGCCCTGCCTTTGATTTGTTTACCTCCAGAGTTGGAAAGTGCATATTTGCGTGAGATGGGAAAAGTGTGGATCGTGCTTGAGATTTCATCCTGACACTTTGAAATGACCAGTGTGTTGGTAATTATTTGCATTTCCATGGCGTTTGGCACAGAAATAGTCATGAGGTCGGTCTCTGCATCCTGAAGCCTATGATGCTTTTTGCAGAGAAACCTCTGCTGAGGCCCAGGTAACTTGCTATTTCCCATAGCTGGCACAGGAGCCTTGGAAGATAGGATTGTTTTCAGTATTATTTCACCATCCTTTCACCACTGTTTCAAGAACGGGAGCCCTTTTCAACCGTTAGTGGAAGAATCCTTCTTTGGAGATGAGGTATTTTTCTGGGGTGGCAAGTGCAGGGCCTCTGTCAGTCCTGGGTTTGTTGGACTAGCGCCAGACATGAGAAGTGCGCCTTTGTGGGACAGGTGAATAGTGCGGATCCTGTTTCAGTCTAAAGACTGAAACAGGATCCGCACTTTTCACCGTTTCTTTCAGAATCATTTGATTCATCAGCTAGGAATGGCGATTGCTTCACCAGACCAATCGAAGGCTAGGCCAAAGTAACTCGATGTTTCCAAGAGGTGTGTGGCCCAACTTTTGAAAGAACCGCTAAGTGGAGAACTATTTGGTATTTTTCCGAAGCACTTTTCACCGTAATTGTCAGAAGGTTGGTCTCTGCATCCTTAAGCATAGCAGAGTCTTCACAGACGAAACAGGCTGAGGCCCAGTAATCTTGGCATTGCCAATAGTTGGTCCTAGAGACTACCAAGAAAGTGTTCTTTTAAGTATTATTCCGTTGTGGTTTCAGCATTATTTTCAGAACCCGAGCAGGGTTCTCGCATTAGCATAAGAATCCTGCCTGTTAGTTGAGATTTCTGGGTGGGGTGTACGTGGAGGACTTCTGTCAGCCCTGCCTTTGATTTGTTTACCTCCAGAGTTGGAAAGTGCATATTTGCGTGAGATGGGAAAAGTGTGGATCGTGCTTGAGATTTCATCCTGACACTTTGAAATGACCAGTGTGTTGGTAATTATTTGCATTTCCATGGCCTTTGGCACAGAAATAGTCATGAGGTCGGTCTCTGCATCCTGAAGCCTATGATGCTTTTTGCAGAGAAACCTCTGCTGAGGCCCAGGTAACTTGCTATTTCCCATAGCTGGCACAGGAGCCTTGGAAGATAGGATTGTTTTCAGTATTATTTCACCATCCTTTCACCACTGTTTCAAGAACGGGAGCCCTTTTCAACCGTTAGTGGAAGAATCCTTCTTTGGAGATGAGGTATTTTTCTGGGGTGGCAAGTGCAGGGCCTCTGTCAGTCCTGGGTTTGTTGGACTAGCGCCAGACATGAGTAGTGCGCCTTTGTGGGACAGGTGAATAGTGCGGATCCTGTTTCAGTCTAAAGACTGAAACAGGATCCGCACTTTTCACCGTTCCTTTCACAATCATTTGATTCATCAGCTAGGAATGGCGATTGCTTCACCAGACCAATCGAAGGCTAGGCCAAAGTAACTCGATGTTTCCAAGAGGTGTGTGGCCCAACTTTTGAAAGAACCGCTAAGTGGAGAACTATTTGGTATTTTTCCGAAGCACTTTTCACCGTAATTGTCAGAAGGTTGGTCTCTGCATCCTTAAGCATAGCAGAGTCTTCACAGACGAAACAGGCTGAGGCCCAGTAATCTTGGCATTTCCAATAGTTGGTCCTAGAGACTACCAAGAAAGTGTTCTTTTAAGTATTATTCTGTTGTGGTTTCACCATTATTTTCAGAACCCCAGCAGGGTTCTCGCATTAGCATAAGAATCCTGCCTGGTAGTTGAGATTTCTGGGTGCGGTGTACGTGGAGGACTTCTGTCAGCCCTGCCTTTGATTTGTTTACCTCCAGAGTTGGAAAGTGCATATTTGCGTGAGATGGGAAAAGTGTGGATCGTGCTTGAGATTTCATCCTGACACTTTGAAATGACCAGTGTGTTGGTAATTATTTGCATTTCCATGGCGTTTGGCACAGAAATAGTCATGAGGTCGGTCTCTGCATCCTGAAGCCTATGATGCTTTTTGCAGAGAAACCTCTGCTGAGGCCCAGGTAACTTGCTATTTCCCATAGCTGGCACAGGAGCCTTGGAAGATAGGATTGTTTTCAGTATTATTTCACCATCCTTTCACCACTGTTTCAAGAACGGGAGCCCTTTTCAACCGTTAGTGGAAGAATCCTTCTTTGGAGATGAGATATTTTTCTGGGGTGGCAAGTGCAGGGCCTCTGTCCGTCCTGGGTTTGTTGGACTAGCGCCAGACATGAGAAGTGCGCCTTTGTGGGACAGGTGAATAGTGCGGATCCTGTTTCAGTCTAAAGACTGAAACAGGATCCGCACTTTTCACCGTTCCTTTCAGAATGATTTGATTCATCAGCTAGGAATGGCGATTGCTTCACCAGACCAATCGAAGGCTAGGCCAAAGTAACTCGATGTTTCCAAGAGGTGTGTGGCCCAACTATTGAAAGAACCGCTAAGTGGAGAACTATTTGGTATTTTTCCGAAGCACTTTTCACCGTAATTGTCATAAGGTTGGTCTCTGCATCCTTAAGCATACCAGAGTCTTCACAGACGAAACAGGCTGAGGCCCAGTAATCTTGGCATTTCCAATAGTTGGTCCTAGAGACTACCAAGAAAGTGTTCTTTTAAGTATTATTCCGTTGTGGTTTCAGCATTATTTTCAGAACCCGAGCAGGGTTCTCGCATTAGCATAAGAATCCTGCCTGGTAGTTGAGATTTCTGGGTGGGGTGTACGTGGAGGACTTCTGTCAGCCCTGCCTTTGATTTGTTTACCTCCAGAGTTGGAAAGTGCATATTTGCGTGAGATGGGAAAAGTGTGGATCGTGCTTGAGATTTCATCCTGACACTTTGAAATGACCAGTGTGTTGGTAATTATTTGCATTTCCATGGCCTTTGGCACAGAAATAGTCATGAGGTCGGTCTCTGCATCCTGAAGCCTATGATGCTTTTTGCAGAGAAACCTCTGCTGAGGCCCAGGTAACTTGCTATTTCCCATAGCTGGCACAGGAGCCTTGGAAGATAGGATTGTTTTCAGTATTATTTCACCATCCTTTCACCACTGTTTCAAGAACGGGAGCCCTTTTCAACCGTTAGTGGAAGAATCCTTCTTTGGAGATGAGGTATTTTTCTGGGGTGGCAAGTGCAGGGCCTCTGTCAGTCCTGGGTTTGTTGGACTAGCGCCAGACATGAGAAGTGCGCCTTTGTGGGACAGGTGAATAGTGCGGATCCTGTTTCAGTCTAAAGACTGAAACAGGATCCGCACTTTTCACCGTTTCTTTCAGAATCATTTGATTCATCAGCTAGGAATGGCGATTGCTTCACCAGACCAATCGAAGGCTAGGCCAAAGTAACTCGATGTTTCCAAGAGGTGTGTGGCCCAACTTTTGAAAGAACCGCTAAGTGGAGAACTATTTGGTATTTTTCCGAAGCACTTTTCACCGTAATTGTCAGAAGGTTGGTCTCTGCATCCTTAAGCATAGCAGAGTCTTCACAGACGAAACAGGCTGAGGCCCAGTAATCTTGGCATTGCCAATAGTTGGTCCTAGAGACTACCAAGAAAGTGTTCTTTTAAGTATTATTCCGTTGTGGTTTCAGCATTATTTTCAGAACCCGAGCAGGGTTCTCGCATTAGCATAAGAATCCTGCCTGGTAGTTGAGATTTCTGGGTGGGGTGTACGTGGAGGACTTCTGTCAGCCCTGCCTTTGATTTGTTTACCTCCAGAGTTGGAAAGTGCATATTTGCGTGAGATGGGAAAAGTGTGGATCGTGCTTGAGATTTCATCCTGACACTTTGAAATGACCAGTGTGTTGGTAATTATTTGCATTTCCATGGCCTTTGGCACAGAAATAGTCATGAGGTCGGTCTCTGCATCCTGAAGCCTATGATGCTTTTTGCAGAGAAACCTCTGCTGAGGCCCAGGTAACTTGCTATTTCCCATAGCTGGCACAGGAGCCTTGGAAGATAGGATTGTTTTCAGTATTATTTCACCATCCTTTCACCACTGTTTCAAGAACGGGAGCCCTTTTCAACCGTTAGTGGAAGAATCCTTCTTTGGAGATGAGGTATTTTTCTGGGGTGGCAAGTGCAGGGCCTCTGTCAGTCCTGGGTTTGTTGGACTAGCGCCAGACATGAGTAGTGCGCCTTTGTGGGACAGGTGAATAGTGCGGATCCTGTTTCAGTCTAAAGACTGAAACAGGATCCGCACTTTTCACCGTTCCTTTCACAATCATTTGATTCATCAGCTAGGAATGGCGATTGCTTCACCAGACCAATCGAAGGCTAGGCCAAAGTAACTCGATGTTTCCAAGAGGTGTGTGGCCCAACTTTTGAAAGAACCGCTAAGTGGAGAACTATTTGGTATTTTTCCGAAGCACTTTTCACCGTAATTGTCAGAAGGTTGGTCTCTGCATCCTTAAGCATAGCAGAGTCTTCACAGACGAAACAGGCTGAGGCCCAGTAATCTTGGCATTTCCAATAGTTGGTCCTAGAGACTACCAAGAAAGTGTTCTTTTAAGTATTATTCTGTTGTGGTTTCACCATTATTTTCAGAACCCCAGCAGGGTTCTCGCATTAGCATAAGAATCCTGCCTGGTAGTTGAGATTTCTGGGTGCGGTGTACGTGGAGGACTTCTGTCAGCCCTGCCTTTGATTTGTTTACCTCCAGAGTTGGAAAGTGCATATTTGCGTGAGATGGGAAAAGTGTGGATCGTGCTTGAGATTTCATCCTGACACTTTGAAATGACCAGTGTGTTGGTAATTATTTGCATTTCCATGGCGTTTGGCACAGAAATAGTCATGAGGTCGGTCTCTGCATCCTGAAGCCTATGATGCTTTTTGCAGAGAAACCTCTGCTGAGGCCCAGGTAACTTGCTATTTCCCATAGCTGGCACAGGAGCCTTGGAAGATAGGATTGTTTTCAGTATTATTTCACCATCCTTTCACCACTGTTTCAAGAACGGGAGCCCTTTTCAACCGTTAGTGGAAGAATCCTTCTTTGGAGATGAGATATTTTTCTGGGGTGGCAAGTGCAGGGCCTCTGTCCGTCCTGGGTTTGTTGGACTAGCGCCAGACATGAGAAGTGCGCCTTTGTGGGACAGGTGAATAGTGCGGATCCTGTTTCAGTCTAAAGACTGAAACAGGATCCGCACTTTTCACCGTTCCTTTCAGAATGATTTGATTCATCAGCTAGGAATGGCGATTGCTTCACCAGACCAATCGAAGGCTAGGCCAAAGTAACTCGATGTTTCCAAGAGGTGTGTGGCCCAACTATTGAAAGAACCGCTAAGTGGAGAACTATTTGGTATTTTTCCGAAGCACTTTTCACCGTAATTGTCATAAGGTTGGTCTCTGCATCCTTAAGCATACCAGAGTCTTCACAGACGAAACAGGCTGAGGCCCAGTAATCTTGGCATTTCCAATAGTTGGTCCTAGAGACTACCAAGAAAGTGTTCTTTTAAGTATTATTCCGTTGTGGTTTCAGCATTATTTTCAGAACCCGAGCAGGGTTCTCGCATTAGCATAAGAATCCTGCCTGGTAGTTGAGATTTCTGGGTGGGGTGTACGTGGAGGACTTCTGTCAGCCCTGCCTTTGATTTGTTTACCTCCAGAGTTGGAAAGTGCATATTTGCGTGAGATGGGAAAAGTGTGGATCGTGCTTGAGATTTCATCCTGACACTTTGAAATGACCAGTGTGTTGGTAATTATTTGCATTTCCATGGCCTTTGGCACAGAAATAGTCATGAGGTCGGTCTCTGCATCCTGAAGCCTATGATGCTTTTTGCAGAGAAACCTCTGCTGAGGCCCAGGTAACTTGCTATTTCCCATAGCTGGCACAGGAGCCTTGGAAGATAGGATTGTTTTCAGTATTATTTCACCATCCTTTCACCACTGTTTCAAGAACGGGAGCCCTTTTCAACCGTTAGTGGAAGAATCCTTCTTTGGAGATGAGGTATTTTTCTGGGGTGGCAAGTGCAGGGCCTCTGTCAGTCCTGGGTTTGTTGGACTAGCGCCAGACATGAGAAGTGCGCCTTTGTGGGACAGGTGAATAGTGCGGATCCTGTTTCAGTCTAAAGACTGAAACAGGATCCGCACTTTTCACCGTTTCTTTCAGAATCATTTGATTCATCAGCTAGGAATGGCGATTGCTTCACCAGACCAATCGAAGGCTAGGCCAAAGTAACTCGATGTTTCCAAGAGGTGTGTGGCCCAACTTTTGAAAGAACCGCTAAGTGGAGAACTATTTGGTATTTTTCCGAAGCACTTTTCACCGTAATTGTCAGAAGGTTGGTCTCTGCATCCTTAAGCATAGCAGAGTCTTCACAGACGAAACAGGCTGAGGCCCAGTAATCTTGGCATTGCCAATAGTTGGTCCTAGAGACTACCAAGAAAGTGTTCTTTTAAGTATTATTCCGTTGTGGTTTCAGCATTATTTTCAGAACCCGAGCAGGGTTCTCGCATTAGCATAAGAATCCTGCCTGGTAGTTGAGATTTCTGGGTGGGGTGTACGTGGAGGACTTCTGTCAGCCCTGCCTTTGATTTGTTTACCTCCAGAGTTGGAAAGTGCATATTTGCGTGAGATGGGAAAAGTGTGGATCGTGCTTGAGATTTCATCCTGACACTTTGAAATGACCAGTGTGTTGGTAATTATTTGCATTTCCATGGCCTTTGGCACAGAAATAATCATGAGGTCGGTCTCTGCATCCTGAAGCCTATGATGCTTTTTGCAGAGAAACCTCTGCTGAGGCCCAGGTAACTTGCTATTTCCCATAGCTGGCACAGGAGCCTTGGAAGATAGGATTGTTTTCAGTATTCTTTCACCATCCTTTCACCACTGTTTCAAGAACGGGAGCCCTTTTCAACCGTTAGTGGAAGAATCCTTCTTTGGAGATGAGGTATTTTTCTGGGGTGGCAAGTGCAGGGCCTCTGTCAGTCCTGGGTTTGTTGGACTAGCGCCAGACATGAGTAGTGCGCCTTTGTGGGACAGGTGAATAGTGCGGATCCTGTTTCAGTCTAAAGACTGAAACAGGATCCGCACTTTTCACCGTTCCTTTCACAATCATTTGATTCATCAGCTAGGAATGGCGATTGCTTCACCAGACCAATCGAAGGCTAGGCCAAAGTAACTCGATGTTTCCAAGAGGTGTGTGGCCCAACTTTTGAAAGAACCGCTAAGTGGAGAACTATTTGGTATTTTTCCGAAGCACTTTTCACCGTAATTGTCAGAAGGTTGGTCTCTGCATCCTTAAGCATAGCAGAGTATTCACAGACGAAACAGGCTGAGGCCCAGTAATCTTGGCATTTCCAATAGTTGGTCCTAGAGACTACCAAGAAAGTGTTCTTTTAAGTATTATTCTGTTGTGGTTTCAGCATTATTTTCAGAACCCCAGCAGGGTTCTCGCATTAGCATAAGAATCCTGCCTGGTAGTTGAGATTTCTGGGTGGGGTGTAAGTGCGGGGCTTCTGTCAGCCCTGCCTTTGATTTGTTTACCTCCAGAGTTGGAAAGTGCATATTTGCGTGAGATGGGAAAAGTGTGGATCGTGCTTGAGATTTCATCCTGACACTTTGAAATGACCAGTGTGTTGGTAATTATTTGCATTTCCATGGCGTTTGGCACAGAAATAGTCATGAGGTCGGTCTCTGCATCCTGAAGCCTATGATGCTTTTTGCAGAGAAACCTCTGCTGAGGCCCAGGTAACTTGCTATTTCCCATAGCTGGCACAGGAGCCTTGGAAGATAGGATTGTTTTCAGTATTATTTCACCATCCTTTCACCACTGTTTCAAGAACGGGAGCCCTTTTCAACCATTAGTGGAAGAATCCTTCTTTGGAGATGAGGTATTTTTCTGGGGTGGCAAGTGCAGGGCCTCTGTCAGTCCTGGGTTTGTTGGACTAGCGCCAGACATGAGAAGTGCGCCTTTGTGGGACAGGTGAATAGTGCGGATCCTGTTTCAGTCTAAAGACTGAAACAGGATCCGCACTGTTCACCGTTCCTTTCAGAATCATTTGATTCATCAGCTAGGAATGGCGATTGCTTCACCAGACCAATCGAAGGCTAGGCCAAAGTAACTCGATGTTTCCAAGAGGTGTGTGGCCCAACTATTGAAAGAACCGCTAAGTGGAGAACTATTTGGTATTTTTCCGAAGCACTTTTCACCGTAATTGTCATAAGGTTGGTCTCTGCATCCTTAAGCATACCAGAGTCTTCACAGACGAAACAGGCTGAGGCCCAGTAATCTTGGCATTTCCAATAGTTGGTCCTAGAGACTACCAAGAAAGTGTTCTTTTAAGTATTATTCCGTTGTGGTTTCAGCATTATTTTCAGAACCCGAGCAGGGTTCTCGCATTAGCATAAATATCCTGCCTGGTAGTTGAGATTTCTGGGTGGGGTGTAAGTGCGGGGCTTCTGTCAGCCCTGCCTTTGATTTGTTTACCTCCAGAGTTGGAAAGTGCATATTTGCGTGGGATGGGAAAAGTGTGGATCGTGCTTCAGATTTCATCCTGACACTTTGAAATGACCAGTGTGTTGGTAATTATTTGCATTTCCATGGCGTTTGGCACAGAAATAGTCATGAGGTCGGTCTCTGCATCCTGAAGCCTATGATGCTTTTTGCAGAGAAACCTCTGCTGAGGCCCAGGTAACTTGCTATTTCCCATAGCTGGCACAGGAGACTTGGAAGATAGGATTGTTTTCAGTATTATTTCACCATCCTTTCACCACTGTTTCAAGAACGGGAGCCCTTTTCAACCGTTAGTGGAAGAATCCTTCTTTGGAGATGAGATATTTTTCTGGGGTGGCAAGTGCAGGGCCTCTGTCAGTCCTGGGTTTGTTGGACTAGCGCCAGACATGAGAAGTGCGCCTTTGTGGGACAGGTGAATAGTGCGGATCCTGTTTCAGTCTAAAGACTGAAACAGGATCCGCACTTTTCACCGTTCCTTTCAGAATGATTTGATTCATCAGCTAGGAATGGCGATTGCTTCACCAGACCAATCGAAGGCTAGGCCAAAGTAACTCGATGTTTCCAAGAGGTGTGTGGCCCAACTATTGAAAGAACCGCTAAGTGGAGAACTATTTGGTATTTTTCCGAAGCACTTTTCACCGTAATTGCCATAAGGTTGGTCTCTGCATCCTTAAGCATAGCAGAGTCTTCACAGACGAAACAGGCTGAGGCCCAGTAATCTTGGCATTTCCAATAGTTGGTCCTAGAGACTACCAAGAAAGTGTTCTTTTAAGTATTATTCCGTTGTGGTTTCAGCATTATTTTCAGAACCCGAGCAGGGTTCTCGCATTAGCATAAGAATCCTGCCTGGTAGTTGAGATTTCTGGGTGGGGTGTACGTGGAGGACTTCTGTCAGCCCTGCCTTTGATTTGTTTACCTCCAGAGTTGGAAAGTGCATATTTGCGTGAGATGGGAAAAGTGTGGATCGTGCTTGAGATTTCATCCTGACACTTTGAAATGACCAGTGTGTTGGTAATTATTTGCATTTCCATGGCGTTTGGCACAGAAATAGTCATGAGGTCGGTCTCTGCATCCTGAAGCCTATGATGCTTTTTGCAGAGAAACCTCTGCTGAGGCCCAGGTAACTTGCTATTTCCCATAGCTGGCACAGGAGCCTTGGAAGATAGGATTGTTTTCAGTATTATTTCACCATCCTTTCACCACTGTTTCAAGAACGGGAGCCCTTTTCAACCGTTAGTGGAAGAATCCTTCTTTGGAGATGAGGTATTTTTCTGGGGTGGCAAGTGCAGGGCCTCTGTCAGTCCTGGGTTTGTTGGACTAGCGCCAGACATGAGAAGTGCGCCTTTGTGGGACAGGTGAATAGTGCGGATCCTGTTTCAGTCTAAAGACTGAAACAGGATCCGCACTTTTCACCGTTCCTTTCAGAATCATTTGATTCATCAGCTAGGAATGGCGATTGCTTCACCAGACCAATCGAAGGCTAGGCCAAAGTAACTCGATGTTTCCAAGAGGTGTGTGGCCCAACTTTTGAAAGAACCGCTAAGTGGAGAACTATTTGGTATTTTTCCGAAGCACTTTTCACCGTAATTGTCATAAGGTTGGTCTCTGCATCCTTAAGCATACCAGAGTCTTCACAGACGAAACAGGCTGAGGCCCAGTAATCTTGGCATTTCCAATAGTTGGTCCTAGAGACTACCAAGAAAGTGTTCTTTTAAGTATTATTCCGTTGTGGTTTCAGCATTATTTTCAGAACCCGAGCAGGGTTCTCGCATTAGCATAAGAATCCTGCCTGGTAGTTGAGATTTCTGGGTGGGGTGTACGTGGAGGACTTCTGTCAGCCCTGCCTTTGATTTGTTTACCTCCAGAGTTGGAAAGTGCATATTTGCGTGAGATGGGAAAAGTGTGGATCGTGCTTGAGATTTCATCCTGACACTTTGAAATGACCAGTGTGTTGGTAATTATTTGCATTTCCATGGCCTTTGGCACAGAAATAGTCATGAGGTCGGTCTCTGCATCCTGAAGCCTATGATGCTTTTTGCAGAGAAACCTCTGCTGAGGCCCAGGTAACTTGCTATTTCCCATAGCTGGCACAGGAGCCTTGGAAGATAGGATTGTTTTCAGTATTATTTCACCATCCTTTCACCACTGTTTCAAGAACGGGAGCCCTTTTCAACCGTTAGTGGAAGAATCCTTCTTTGGAGATGAGGTATTTTTCTGGGGTGGCAAGTGCAGGGCCTCTTTCAGTCCTGGGTTTGCTGGACTAGCGCCAGACATGAGAAGTGCGCCTTTGTGGGACAGGTGAATAGTGCGGATCCTGTTTCAGTCTAAAGACTGAAACAGGATCTGCACTTTTCACCGTTCCTTTCACAATCATTTGATTCATCAGCTAGGAATGGCGATTGCTTCACCAGACCAATCGAAGGCTAGGCCAAAGTAACTCGATGTTTCCAAGAGGTGTGTGGCCCAACTTTTGAAAGAACCGCTAAGTGGAGAACTATTTGGTATTTTTCCGAAGCACTTTTCACCGTAATTGTCAGAAGGTTGGTCTCTGCATCCTTAAGCATAGCAGAGTCTTCACAGACGAAACAGGCTGAGGCCCAGTAATCTTGGCATTTCCAATAGTTGGTCCTAGAGACTACCAAGAAAGTGTTCTTTTAAGTATTATTCCGTTGTGGTTTCAGCATTATTTTCAGAACCCGAGCAGGGTTCTCGCATTAGCATAAGAATCCTGCCTGGTAGTTGAGATTTCTGGGTGGGGTGTACGTGGAGGACTTCTGTCAGCCCTGCCTTTGATTTGTTTACCTCCAGAGTTGGAAAGTGCATATTTGCGTGAGATGGGAAAAGTGTGGATCGTGCTTGAGATTTCATCCTGACACTTTGAAATGACCAGTGTGTTGGTAATTATTTGCATTTCCATGGCGTTTGGCACAGAAATAGTCATGAGGTCGGTCTCTGCATCCTGAAGCCTATGATGCTTTTTGCAGAGAAACCTCTGCTGAGGCCCAGGTAACTTGCTATTTCCCATAGCTGGCACAGGAGCCTTGGAAGATAGGATTGTTTTCAGTATTATTTCACCATCCTTTCACCACTGTTTCAAGAACGGGAGCCCTTTTCAACCGTTAGTGGAAGAATCCTTCTTTGGAGATGAGGTATTTTTCTGGGGTGGCAAGTGCAGGGCCTCTGTCAGTCCTGGGTTTGTTGGACTAGCGCCAGACATGAGAAGTGCGCCTTTGTGGGACAGGTGAATAGTGCGGATCCTGTTTCAGTCTAAAGACTGAAACAGGATCCGCACTTTTCACCGTTCCTTTCAGAATCATTTGATTCATCAGCTAGGAATGGCGATTGCTTCACCAGACCAATCGAAGGCTAGGCCAAAGTAACTCGATGTTTCCAAGAGGTGTGTGGCCCAACTTTTGAAAGAACCGCTAAGTGGAGAACTATTTGGTATTTTTCCGAAGCACTTTTCACCGTAATTGTCATAAGGTTGGTCTCTGCATCCTTAAGCATACCAGAGTCTTCACAGACGAAACAGGCTGAGGCCCAGTAATCTTGGCATTTCCAATAGTTGGTCCTAGAGACTACCAAGAAAGTGTTCTTTTAAGTATTATTCCGTTGTGGTTTCAGCATTATTTTCAGAACCCGAGCAGGGTTCTCGCATTAGCATAAGAATCCTGCCTGGTAGTTGAGATTTCTGGGTGGGGTGTACGTGGAGGACTTCTGTCAGCCCTGCCTTTGATTTGTTTACCTCCAGAGTTGGAAAGTGCATATTTGCGTGAGATGGGAAAAGTGTGGATCGTGCTTGAGATTTCATCCTGACACTTTGAAATGCCCAGTGTGTTGGTAATTATTTGCATTTCCATGGCCTTTGGCACAGAAATAGTCATGAGGTCGGTCTCTGCATCCTGAAGCCTATGATGCTTTTTGCAGAGAAACCTCTGCTGAGGCCCAGGTAACTTGCTATTTCCCATAGCTGGCACAGGAGCCTTGGAAGATAGGATTGTTTTCAGTATTATTTCACCATCCTTTCACCACTGTTTCAAGAACGGGAGCCCTTTTCAACCGTTAGTGGAAGAATCCTTCTTTGGAGATGAGGTATTTTTCTGGGGTGGCAAGTGCAGGGCCTCTTTCAGTCCTGGGTTTGCTGGACTAGCGCCAGACATGAGAAGTGCGCCTTTGTGGGACAGGTGAATAGTGCGGATCCTGTTTCAGTCTAAAGACTGAAACAGGATCTGCACTTTTCACCGTTCCTTTCACAATCATTTGATTCATCAGCTAGGAATGGCGATTGCTTCACCAGACCAATCGAAGGCTAGGCCAAAGTAACTCGATGTTTCCAAGAGGTGTGTGGCCCAACTTTTGAAAGAACCGCTAAGTGGAGAACTATTTGGTATTTTTCCGAAGCACTTTTCACCGTAATTGTCAGAAGGTTGGTCTCTGCATCCTTAAGCATACCAGAGTCTTCACAGACGAAACAGGCTGAGGCCCAGTAATCTTGGCATTTCCAATAGTTGGTCCTAGAGACTACCAAGAAAGTGTTCTTTTAAGTATTATTCCGTTGTGGTTTCAGCATTATTTTCAGAACCCGAGCAGGGTTCTCGCATTAGCATAAGAATCCTGCCTGGTAGTTGAGATTTCTGGGTGGGGTGTACGTGGAGGACTTCTGTCAGCCCTGCCTTTGATTTGTTTACCTCCAGAGTTGGAAAGTGCATATTTGCGTGAGATGGGAAAAGTGTGGATCGTGCTTGAGATTTCATCCTGACACTTTGAAATGACCAGTGTGTTGGTAATTATTTGCATTTCCATGGCGTTTGGCACAGAAATAGTCATGAGGTCGGTCTCTGCATCCTGAAGCCTATGATGCTTTTTGCAGAGAAACCTCTGCTGAGGCCCAGGTAACTTGCTATTTCCCATAGCTGGCACAGGAGCCTTGGAAGATAGGATTGTTTTCAGTATTATTTCACCATCCTTTCACCACTGTTTCAAGAACGGGAGCCCTTTTCAACCGTTAGTGGAAGAATCCTTCTTTGGAGATGAGGTATTTTTCTGGGGTGGCAAGTGCAGGGCCTCTGTGAGTCCTGGGTTTGTTGGACTAGCGCCAGACATGAGAAGTGCGCCTTTGTGGGACAGGTGAATAGTGCGGATCCTGTTTCAGTCTAAAGACTGAAACAGGATCCGCACTTTTCACCGTTCCTTTCAGAATGATTTGATTCATCAGCTAGGAATGGCGATTGCTTCACCAGACCAATCGAAGGCTAGGCCAAAGTAACTCGATGTTTCCAAGAGGTGTGTGGCCCAACTATTGAAAGAACCGCTAAGTGGAGAACTATTTGGTATTTTTCCGAAGCACTTTTCACCGTAATTGTCATAAGGTTGGTCTCTGCATCCTTAAGCATACCAGAATCTTCACAGACGAAACAGGCTGAGGCCCAGTAATCTTGGCATTTCCAATAGTTGGTCCTAGAGACTACCAAGAAAGTGTTCTTTTAAGTATTATTCCGTTGTGGTTTCAGCATTATTTTCAGAACCCGAGCAGGGTTCTCGCATTAGCATAAGAATCCTGCCTGGTAGTTGAGATTTCTGGGTGGGGTGTACGTGGAGGACTTCTGTCAGCCCTGCCTTTGATTTGTTTACCTCCAGAGTTGGAAAGTGCATATTTGCGTGAGATGGGAAAAGTGTGGATCGTGCTTGAGATTTCATCCTGACACTTTGAAATGACCAGTGTGTTGGTAATTATTTGCATTTCCATGGCGTTTGGCACAGAAATAGTCATGAGGTCGGTCTCTGCATCCTGAAGCCTATGATGCTTTTTGCAGCGAAACCTCTGCTGAGGCCCAGGTAACTTGCTATTTCCCATAGCTGGCACAGGAGCCTTGGAAGATAGGATTGTTTTCAGTATTATTTCACCATCCTTTCACCACTGTTTCAAGAACGGGAGCCCTTTTCAACCTTTAGTGGAAGAATCCTTCTTTGGAGATGAGGTATTTTTCTGGGGTGGCAAGTGCAGGGCCTCTGTCAGTCCTGGGTTTGTTGGACTAGCGCCAGACATGAGAAGTGCGCCTTTGTGGGACAGGTGAATAGTGCGGATCCTGTTTCAGTCTAAAGACTGAAACAGGATCCGCACTTTTCACCGTTCCTTTCAGAATCATTTGATTCATCAGCTAGGAATGGCGATTGCTTCACCAGACCAACCGAAGGCTAGGCCAAAGTAACTCGATGTTTCCAAGAGGTGTGTGGCCGAACTATTGAAAGAACCGCTAAGTGGAGAACTATTTGGTATTTTTCCGAAGCACTTTTCACCGTAATTGTCAGAAGGTTGGTCTCTGCATCCTTAAGCATACCAGAGTCTTCACAGACGAAACAGGCTGAGGCCCAGTAATCTTGGCATTTCCAATAGTTGGTCCTAGAGACTACCAAGAAAGTGTTGTTTTAAGTATTATTCCTTTGTGGTTTCAGCATTATTTTCAGAACCCGAGCAGGGTTCTCGCATTAGCATAAGAATCCTGCCTGGTAGTTGAGATTTCTGGGTGGGGTGTACGTGGAGGACTTCTGTCAGCCCTGCCTTTGATTTGTTTACCTCCAGAGTTGGAAAGTGCATATTTGCGTGAGATGGGAAAAGTGTGGATCGTGCTTGAGATTTCATCCTGACACTTTGAAATAACCAGTGTGTTGGTAATTATTTGCATTTCCATGGCGTTTGGCACAGAAATAGTCATGAGGTCGGTCTCTGCATCCTGAAGCCTATGATGCTTTTTGCAGAGAAACCTCTGCTGAGGCCCAGGTAACTTGCTATTTCCCATAACTGGCAAAGGAGCCTTGGAAGATAGGATTGTTTTCAGTATTATTTCACCATCCTTTCACCACTGTTTCAAGAACGGGAGCCCTTTTCAACCGTTAGTGGAAGAATCCTTCTTTGGAGATGAGGTAATTTTCTGGGGTGGCAAGTGCAGGGCCTCTGTCAGTCCTGGGTTGGTTGGACGAGCGCCAGACATGAGAAGTGCGCCTTTGTGGGACAGGTGAATATTGCGGATCCTGTTTCAGTCTAAAGACTGAAACAGGATCCGCACTTTTCACCGTTCCTTTCAGAATGATTTGATTCATCAGCTAGGAATGGCGATTGCTTCACCAGACCAATCGAAGGCTAGGCCAAAGTAACTCGATGTTTCCAAGAGGTGTGTGGCCCAACTATTGAAAGAACCGCTAAGTGGAGAACTATTTGGTGTTTTTCCGAAGCACTTTTCACCGTAATTGTCATAAGGTTGGTCTCTGCATCCTTAAGCATACCAGAGTCTTCACAGACGAAACAGGCTGAGGCCCAGTAATCTTGGCATTTCCAATAGTTGGTCCTAGAGACGACCAAGAAAGTGTTCTTTTAAGTATTATTCCGTTGTGGTTTCAGCATTATTTTCAGAACCCGAGCAGGGTTCTCGCATTAGCATAAGAATCCTGCCTGGTAGTTGAGATTTCTGGGTGGGGTGTACGTGGAGGACTTCTGTCAGCCCTGCCTTTGATTTGTTTACCTCCAGAGTTGGAAAGTGCATATTTGCGTGAGATGGGAAAAGTGTGGATCGTGCTTGAGATTTCATCCTGACACTTTGAAATGACCAGTGTGTTGGTAATTATTTGCATTTCCATGGCGTTTGGCACAGAAATAGTCATGAGGTCGGTCTCTGCATCCTGAAGCCTATGATGCTTTTTGCAGCGAAACCTCTGCTGAGGCCCAGGTAACTTGCTATTTCCCATAGCTGGCACAGGAGCCTTGGAAGATAGGATTGTTTTCAGTATTATTTCACCATCCTTTCACCACTGTTTCAAGAACGGGAGCCCTTTTCAACCTTTAGTGGAAGAATCCTTCTTTGGAGATGAGGTATTTTTCTGGGGTGGCAAGTGCAGGGCCTCTGTCAGTCCTGGGTTTGTTGGACTAGCGCCAGACATGAGAAGTGCGCCTTTGTGGGACAGGTGAATAGTGCGGATCCTGTTTCAGTCTAAAGACTGAAACAGGATCCGCACTTTTCACCGTTCCTTTCAGAATCATTTGATTCATCAGCTAGGAATGGCGATTGCTTCACCAGACCAACCGAAGGCTAGGCCAAAGTAACTCGATGTTTCCAAGAGGTGTGTGGCCCAACTTTTGAAAGAACCGCTAAGTGGAGAACTATTTGGTGTTTTTCCGAAGCACTTTTCACCGTAATTGTCATAAGGTTGGTCTCTGCATCCTTAAGCATACCAGAGTCTTCACAGACGAAACAGGCTGAGGCCCAGTAATCTTGGCATTTCCAATAGTTGGTCCTAGAGACTACCAAGAAAGTGTTGTTTTAAGTATTATTCCGTTGTGGTTTCAGCATTATTTTCAGAACCCGAGCAGGGTTCTCGCATTAGCATAAGAATCCTGCCTGGTAGTTGAGATTTCTGGGTGGGGTGTACGTGGAGGACTTCTGTCAGCCCTGCCTTTGATTTGTTTACCTCCAGAGTTGGAAAGTGCATATTTGCGTGAGATGGGAAAAGTGTGGATCGTGCTTGAGATTTCATCCTGACACTTTGAAATAACCAGTGTGTTGGTAATTATTTGCATTTCCATGGCGTTTGGCACAGAAATAATCATGAGGTCGGTCTCTGCATCCTGAAGCCTATGATGCTTTTTGCAGAGAAACCTCTGCTGAGGCCCAGGTAACTTGCTATTTCCCATAGCTGGCAAAGGAGCCTTGGAAGATAGGATTGTTTTCAGTATTATTTCACCATCCTTTCACCACTGTTTCAAGAACGGGAGCCCTTTTCAACCGTTAGTGGAAGAATCCTTCTTTGGAGATGAGGTATTTTTCTGGGGTGGCAAGTGCAGGGCCTCTGTCAGTCCTGGGTTTGTTGGACTAGCGCCAGACATGAGAAGTGCGCCTTTGTGGGACAGGTGAATAGTGCGGATCCTGTTTCAGTCTAAAGACTGAAACAGGATCCGCACTTTTCACCGTTCCTTTCAGAATGATTTGATTCATCAGCTAGGAATGGCGATTGCTTCACCAGACCAATCGAAGGCTAGGCCAAAGTAACTCGATGTTTCCAAGAGGTGTGTGGCCGAACTATTGAAAGAACCGCTAAGTGGAGAACTATTTGGTATTTTTCCGAAGCACTTTTCACCGTAATTGTCAGAAGGTTGGTCTCTGCATCCTTAAGCATACCAGAGTCTTCACAGACGAAACAGGCTGAGGCCCAGTAATCTTGGCATTTCCAATAGTTGGTCCTAGAGACTACCAAGAAAGTGTTCTTATAAGCATTATTCCTTTGTGGTTTCAGCATTATTTTCAGAACCCGAGCAGGGTTCTCGCATTAGCATAAGAATCCTGCCTGGTAGTTGAGATTTCTGGGTGGGGTGTACGTGGAGGACTTCTGTCAGCCCTGCCTTTGATTTGTTTACCTCCAGAGTTGGAAAGTGCATATTTGCGTGAGATGGGAAAAGTGTGGATCGTGCTTCAGATTTCATCCTGACACTTTGAAATGACCAGTGTGTTGGTAATTATTTGCATTTCCATGGCGTTTGGCACAGAAATAGTCATGAGGTCGGTCTCTGCATCCTGAAGCCTATGATGCTTTTTGCAGAGAAACCTCTGCTGAGGCCCAGGTAACTTGCTATTTCCCATAGCTGGCACAGGAGCCTTGGAAGATAGGATTGTTTTCAGTATTATTTCACAATCCTTTCACCACTGTTTCAAGAACGGGAGCCCTTTTCAACCGTTAGTGGAAGAATCCTTCTTTGGAGATGAGATATTTTTCTGGGGTGGCAAGTGCAGGGCCTCTGTCAGTCCTGGGTTTGTTGGACTAGCGCCAGACATGAGAAGTGCGCCTTTGTGGGACAGGTGAATAGTGCGGATCCTGTTTCAGTCTAAAGACTGAAACAGGATCCGCACTTTTCACCATTCCTTTCAGAATGATTTGATTCATCAGCTAGGAATGGCGATTGCTTCACCAGACCAATCGAAGGCTAGGCCAAAGTAACTCGATGTTTCCAAGAGGTGTGTGGCCCAACTATTGAAAGAACCGCTAAGTGGAGAACTATTTGGTATTTTTCCGAAGCACTTTTCACCGTAATTGTCATAAGGTTGGTCTCTGCATCCTTAAGCATAGCAGAGTCTTCACAGACGAAACAGGCTGAGGCCCAGTAATCTTGGCATTTCCAATAGTTGGTCCTAGAGACTACCAAGAAAGTGTTCTTTTAAGTATTATTCCGTTGTGGTTTCAGCATTATTTTCAGAACCCGAGCAGGGTTCTCGCATTAGCATAAGAATCCTGCCTGGTATTTGAGATTTCTGGGTGGGGTGTACGTGGAGGACTTCTGTCAGCCCTGCCTTTGATTTGTTTACCTCCAGAGTTGGAAAGTGCATATTTGCGTGAGATGGGAAAAGTGTGGATCGTGCTTGAGATTTCATCCTGACACTTTGAAATGACCAGTGTGTTGGTAATTATTTGCATTTCCATGGCGTTTGGCACAGAAATAGTCATGAGGTCTGTCTCTGCATCCTGAAGCCTATGATGCTTTTTGCAGAGAAACCTCTGCTGAGGCCCAGGTAACTTGCTATTTCCCATAGCTGGCACAGGAGCCTTGGAAGATAGGATTGTTTTCAGTATTATTTCACCATCCTTTCACCACTGTTTCAAGAACGGGAGCCCTTTTCAACCGTTAGTGGAAGAATCCTTCTTTGGAGATGAGGTATTTTTCTGGGGTGGCAAGTGCAGGGCCTCTGTCAGTCCTGGGTTTGTTGGACTAGCGCCAGACATGAGAAGTGCGCCTTTGTGGGACAGGTGAATAGTGCGGATCCTGTTTCAGTCTAAAGACTGAAACAGGATCCGCACTTTTCACCGTTCCTTTCAGAATCATTTGATTCATCAGCTAGGAATGGCGATTGCTTCACCAGACCAACCGAAGGCTAGGCCAAAGTAACTCGATGTTTCCAAGAGGTGTGTGGCCCAACTTTTGAAAGAACCGCTAAGTGGAGAACTATTTGGTGTTTTTCCGAAGCACTTTTCACCGTAATTGTCATAAGGTTGGTCTCTGCATCCTTAAGCATACCAGAGTCTTCACAGACGAAACAGGCTGAGGCCCAGTAATCTTGGCATTTCCAATAGTTGGTCCTAGAGACTACCAAGAAAGTGTTGTTTTAAGTATTATTCCGTTGTGGTTTCAGCATTATTTTCAGAACCCGAGCAGGGTTCTCGCATTAGCATAAGAATCCTGCCTGGTAGTTGAGATTTCTGGGTGGGGTGTACGTGGAGGACTTCTGTCAGCCCTGCCTTTGATTTGTTTACCTCCAGAGTTGGAAAGTGCATATTTGCGTGAGATGGGAAAAGTGTGGATCGTGCTTGAGATTTCATCCTGACACTTTGAAATAACCAGTGTGTTGGTAATTATTTGCATTTCCATGGCGTTTGGCACAGAAATAGTCATGAGGTCGGTCTCTGCATCCTGAAGCCTATGATGCTTTTTGCAGAGAAACCTCTGCTGAGGCCCAGGTAACTTGCTATTTCCCATAGCTGGCAAAGGAGCCTTGGAAGATAGGATTGTTTTCAGTATTATTTCACCATCCTTTCACCACTGTTTCAAGAACGGGAGCCCTTTTCAACCGTTAGTGGAAGAATCCTTCTTTGGAGATGAGGTATTTTTCTGGGGTGGCAAGTGCAGGGCCTCTGTCAGTCCTGGGTTGGTTGGACGAGCGCCAGACATGAGAAGTGCGCCTTTGTGGGACAGGTGAATATTGCGGATCCTGTTTCAGTCTAAAGACTGAAACAGGATCCGCACTTTTCACCGTTCCTTTCAGAATCATTTGATTCATCAGCTAGGAATGGCGATTGCTTCACCAGACCAATCGAAGGCTAGGCCAAAGTAACTCGATGTTTCCAAGAGGTGTGTGGCCCAACTATTGAAAGAACCGCTAAGTGGAGAACTATTTGGTGTTTTTCCCAAGCACTTTTCACCGTAATTGTCATAAGGTTGGTCTCTGCATCCTTAAGCATACCAGAGTCTTCACAGACGAAACAGGCTGAGGCCCAGTAATCTTGGCATTTCCAATAGTTGGTCCTAGAGACTACCAAGAAAGTGTTCTTTTAAGTATTATTCCGTTGTGGTTTCAGCATTATTTTCAGAACCCTAGCAGGGTTCTCGCATTAGCATAAGAATCCTGCCTGGTAGTTGAGATTTCTGGGTGGGGTGTAAGTGCGGGGCTTCTGTCAGCCCTGCCTTTGATTTGTTTACCTCCAGAGTTGGAAAGTGCATATTTGCGTGAGATGGGAAAAGTGTGGATCGTGCTTCAGATTTCATCCTGACACTTTGAAATGACCAGTGTGTTGGTAATTATTTGCATTTCCATGGCGTTTGGCACAGAAATAGTCATGAGGTCGGTCTCTGCATCCTGAAGCCTATAATGCTTTTTGCAGAGAAACCTCTGCTGAGGCCCAGGTAACTTGCTATTTCCCATAGCTGGCACAGGAGCCTTGGAAGATAGGATTGTTTTCAGTATTATTTCACCATCCTTTCACCACTGTTTCAAGAACGGGAGCCCATTTCAACCGTTAGTGGAAGAATCCTTCTTTGGAGATGAGATATTTTTCTGGGGTGGCAAGTGCAGGGCCTCTGTCAGTCCTGGGTTTGTTGGACTAGCGCCAGACATGAGAAGTGCGCCTTTGTGGGACAGGTGAATAGTGCGGATCCTGTTTCAGTCTAAAGACTGAAACAGGTTCCGCACTTTACACCGTTTCTTTCAGAATCATTTGATTCATCAGCTAGGAATGGCGATTGCTTCACCAGACCAATCGAAGGCTAGGCCAAAGTAACTCGATGTTCCCAAGAGCTGTGTGGCCCAACTATTGAAAGAACCGCTAAGTGGAGAACTATTTGGTGTTTTTCCGAAGCACTTTTCACCGTAATTGTCATAAGGTTGGTCTCTGCATCCTTAAGCATACCAGAGTCTTCACAGACGAAACAGGCTGAGGCCCAGTAATCTTGGCATTTCCAATAGTTGGTCCTAGAGACTACCAAGAAAGTGTTCTTTTAAGTATTATTCCGTTGTGGTTTCAGCATTATTTTCAGAACCCCAGCAGGGTTCTCGCATTAGCATAAGAATCCTGCCTGGTAGTTGAGATTTCTGGGTGGGGTGTACGTGGAGGACTTCTGTCAGCCCTGCCTTTGATTTGTTTACCTCCAGAGTTGGAAAGTGCATATTTGCATGAGATGGGAAAAGTGTGGATCGTGCTTGAGATTTCATCCTGACACTTTGAAATGACCAGTGTGTTGGTAATTATTTGCATTTCCATGGCGTTTGGCACAGAAATAGTCATGAGGTCGGTCTCTGCATCCTGAAGCCTATGATGCTTTCTGCAGAGAAACCTCTGCTGAGGCCCAGGTAACTTGCTATTTCCCATAGCTGGCACAGGAGCCTTGGAAGATAGGAGTGTTTTCAGTATTATTTCACCATCCTTTCACCACTGTTTCAAGAACGGGAGCCCTTTTCAACCGTTAGTGGAAGAATCCTTCTTTGGAGATGAGGTATTTTTCTGGGGTGGCAAGTGCAGGGCCTCTGTCAGTCCTGGGTTTGTTGGACTAGCGCCAGACATGAGAAGTGCGCCTTTGTGGGACAGGTGAATAGTGCGGATCCTGTTTCAGTCTAAAGACTGAAACAGGATCCGCACTTTTCACCGTTCCTTTCAGAATGATTTGATTCATCAGCTAGGAATGGCGATTGCTTCACCAGACCAATCGAAGGCTAGGCCAAAGTAACTCGATGTTTCCAAGAGGTGTGTGGCCCAACTTTTGAAAGAACCGCTAAGTGGAGAACTATTTGGTATTTTTCCGAAGCAGTTTTCACCGTAATTGTCAGAAGGTTGGTCTCTGCATCCTTAAGCATACCAGAGTCTTTACAGACGAAACAGGCTGAGGCCCAGTAATCTTGGCATTTCCAATACTTGGTCCTAGAGACTACCAAGAAAGTGTTCTTTTAAGTATTATTCTGTTGTGGTTTCAGCATTATTTTCAGAACCCGAGCAGGGTTCTCGCATTAGCATAAGAATCCTGCCTGGTAGTTGAGATTTCTGGGTGGGGTGTAAGTGCGGGGCTTCTGTCAGCACTGCCTTTGATTTGTTTACCTCCAGAGTTGGAAAGTGCATATTTGCGTGAGATGGGAAAAGTGTGGATCGTGCTTCAGATTTCATCCTGACACTTTGAAATGACCAGTGTGTTCGTAATTATTTGCATTTCCATGGCGTTTGGCACAGAAATAGTCATGAGGTCAGTCTCTGCATCCTGAAGCCTATGATGCTTTTTGCAGAGAAACCTCTGCTGAGGCCCAGGTAACTTGCTATTTCCCATAGCTGGCACAGGAGCCTTGGAAGATAGGATTGTTTTCAGTATTATTTCACAATCCTTTCACCACTGTTTCAAGAACGGGAGCCCTTTTCAACCGTTAGTGGAAGAATCCTTCTTTGGAGATGAGATATTTTTCTGGGGTGGCAAGTGCAGGGCCTCTGTCAGTCCTGGGTTTGTTGGACTAGCGCCAGACATGAGAAGTGCGCCTTTGTGGGACAGGTGAATAGTGCGGATCCTGTTTCAGTCTAAAGACTGAAACAGGATCCGCACTTTTCACCGTTCCTTTCAGAATCATTTGATTCATCAGCTAGGAATGGCGATTGCTTCACCAGACCAATCGAAGGCTAGGCCAAAGTAACTGGATGTTTCCAAGAGGTGTGTGGCCCAACTATTGAAAGAACCGCTAAGTGGAGAATTATTTGGTATTTTTCCGAAGCACTTTTCACCGTAATTGTCATAAGGTTGGTCTCTGCATCCTTAAGCATACCAGAGTCTTCACAGACGAAACAGGCTGAGGCCCAGTAATCTTGGCATTTCCAATAGTTGGTCCTAGAGACTACCAAGAAAGTGTTCTTATAAGCATCATTCCTTTGTGGTTTCAGCATTATTTTCAGAACCCGAGCAGGGTTCTCGCATTAGCATAAGAATCCTGCCTTGTAGTTGAGATTTCTGGGTGGGGTGTACGTGGAGGACTTCTGTCAGCCCTGCCTTTGATTTGTTTACCTCCAGAGTTGGAAAGTGCATATTTGCGTGAGATGGGAAAAGTGTGGATCGTGCTTGAGATTTCATCCTGACACTTTGAAATGACCAGTGTGTTGGTAATTATTTGCATTTCCATGGCGTTTGGCACAGAAATAGTCATGAGGTCGGTCTCTGCATCCTGAAGCCTATGATGCTTTTTGCAGAGAAACCTCTGCTGAGGCCCAGGTAACTTGCTATTTCCCATAGCTGGCACAGGAGCCTTGGAAGATAGGATTGTTTTCAGTATTATTTCACCATCCTTTCACCACTGTTTCAAGAACGGGAGCCCTTTTCAACCGTTAGTGGAAGAATCCTTCTTTGGAGATGAGATATTTTTCTGGGGTGGCAAGTGCAGGGCCTCTGTCAGTCCTGGGTTTGTTGGACTAGCGCCAGACATGAGAAGTGCGCCTTTGTGGGACAGGTGAATAGTGCGGATCCTGTTTCAGTCTAAAGACTGAAACAGGATCCGCACTTTTCACCGTTCCTTTCACAATCATTTGATTCATCAGCTAGGAATGGCGATTGCTTCACCAGACCAATCGAAGGCTAGGCCAAAGTAACTCGATGTTTCCAAGAGGTGTGTGGCCCAACTTTTGAAAGAACCGCTAAGTGGAGAACTATTTGGTATTTCTCCGAAGCACTTTTCACCGTAATTGTCAGAAGGTTGGTCTCTGCATCCTTAAGCATACCACAGTCTTCACAGACGAAACAGGCTGAGGCCCAGTAATCTTGGCATTTCCAATAGTTGGTCCTAGAGACTACCAAGAAAGTGTTCTTTTAAGTATTATTCTGTTGTGGTTTCAGCATTATTTTCAGAACCCGAGCAGGGTTCTCGCATTAGCATAAGAATCCTGCCTGGTAGTTGAGATTTCTGGGTGGGGTGTAAGTGCGGGGCATCTGTCAGCCCTGCCTTTGATTTGTTTACCTCCAGAGTTGGAAAGTGCATATTTGCGTGGGATGGGAAAAGTGTGGATCGTGCTTCAGATTTCATCCTGACACTTTGAAATGACCAGTGTGTTGGTAATTATTTGCATTTCCATGGCGTTTGGCACAGAAATAGTCATGAGGTCGGTCTCTGCATCCTGAAGCCTATGATGCTTTTTGCAGAGAAACCTCTGCTGAGGCCCAGGTAACTTGCTATTTCCCATAGCTGGCACAGGAGCCTTGGAAGATAGGATTGTTTTCAGTATTATTTCACAATCCTTTCACCACTGTTTCAAGAACGGGAGCCCTTTTCAACCGTTAGTGGAAGAATCCTTCTTTGGAGATGAGATATTTTTCTGGGGTGGCAAGTGCAGGGCCTCTGTCAGTCCTGGGTTTGTTGGACTAGCGCCAGACATGAAAAGTGCGCCTTTGTGGGACAGGTGAATAGTGCGGATCCTGTTTCAGTCTAAAGACTGAAACAGGATCCGCACTTTTCACCGTTCCTTTCAGAATGATTTGATTCATCAGCTAGGAATGGCGATTGCTTCACCAGACCAATCGAAGGCTAGGCCAAAGTAACTCGATGTTTCCAAGAGGTGTGTGGCCCAACTATTGAAAGAACCGCTAAGTGGAGAACTATTTGGTATTTTTCCGAAGCACTTTTCACCGTAATTGTCATAAGGTTGGTCTCTGCATCCTTAAGCATACCAGAGTCTTCACAGACGAAACAGGCTGAGGCCCAGTAATCTTGGCATTTCCAATAGTTGGTCCTAGAGACTACCAAGAAAGTGTTCTTATAAGCATTATTCCTTTGTGGTTTCAGCATTATTTTCAGAACCCGAGCAGGGTTCTCGCATTAGCATAAGAATCCTGCCTGGTACTTGAGATTTCTGGGTGGGGTGTACGTGGAGGACTTCTGTCAGCCCTGCCTTTGATTTGTTTACCTCCAGAGTTGGAAAGTGCATATTTGCGTGAGATGGGAAAAGTGTGGATCGTGCTTGAGATTTCATCCTGACACTTTGAAATGACCAGTGTGTTGGTAATTATTTGCATTTCCATGGCGTTTGGCACAGAAATAGTCATGAGGTCGGTCTCTGCATCCTGAAGCCTATGATGCTTTCTGCAGAGAAACCTCTGCTGAGGCCCAGGTAACTTGCTATTTCCCATAGCTGGCACAGGAGCCTTGGAAGATAGGAGTGTTTTCAGTATTATTTCACCATCCTTTCACCACTGTTTCAAGAACGGGAGCCCTTTTCAACCGTTAGTGGAAGAATCCTTCTTTGGAGATGAGGTATTTTTCTGGGGTGGCAAGTGCAGGGCCTCTGTCAGTCCTGGGTTTGTTGGACTAGCGCCAGACATGAGAAGTGCGCCTTTGTGGGACAGGTGAATAGTGCGGATCCTGTTTCAGTCTAAAGACTGAAACAGGATCCGCACTTTTCACCATTCCTTTCAGAATGATTTGATTCATCAGCTAGGAATGGCGATTGCTTCACCAGACCAATCGAAGGCTAGGCCAAAGTAACTCGATGTTTCCAAGAGGTGTGTGGCCCAACTTTTGAAAGAACCGCTAAGTGGAGAACTATTTGGTATTTTTCCGAAGCAGTTTTCACCGTAATTGTCAGAAGGTTGGTCTCTGCATCCTTAAGCATACCAGAGTCTTTACAGACGAAACAGGCTGAGGCCCAGTAATCTTGGCATTTCCAATACTTGGTCCTAGAGACTACCAAGAAAGTGTTCTTTTAAGTATTATTCTGTTGTGGTTTCAGCATTATTTTCAGAACCCGAGCAGGGTTCTCGCATTAGCATAAGAATCCTGCCTGGTAGTTGAGATTTCTCGGTGGGGTGTAAGTGCGGGGCTTCTGTCAGCACTGCCTTTGATTTGTTTACCTCCAGAGTTGGAAAGTGCATATTTGCGTGAGATGGGAAAAGTGTGGATCGTGCTTCAGATTTCATCCTGACACTTTGAAATGACCAGTGTGTTCGTAATTATTTGCATTTCCATGGCGTTTGGCACAGAAATAGTCATGAGGTCAGTCTCTGCATCCTGAAGCCTATGATGCTTTTTGCAGAGAAACCTCTGCTGAGGCCCAGGTAACTTGCTATTTCCCATAGCTGGCACAGGAGCCTTGGAAGATAGGATTGTTTTCAGTATTATTTCACAATCCTTTCACCACTGTTTCAAGAACGGGAGCCCTTTTCAACCGTTAGTGGAAGAATCCTTCTTTGGAGATGAGATATTTTTCTGGGGTGGCAAGTGCAGGGCCTCTGTCAGTCCTGGGTTTGTTGGACTAGCGCCAGACATGAGAAGTGCGCCTTTGTGGGACAGGTGAATAGTGCGGATCCTGTTTCAGTCTAAAGACTGAAACAGGATCCGCACTTTTCACCGTTCCTTTCAGAATCATTTGATTCATCAGCTAGGAATGGCGATTGCTTCACCAGACCAATCGAAGGCTAGGCCAAAGTAACTGGATGTTTCCAAGAGGTGTGTGGCCCAACTATTGAAAGAACCGCTAAGTGGAGAATTATTTGGTATTTTTCCGAAGCACTTTTCACCGTAATTGTCATAAGGTTGGTCTCTGCATCCTTAAGCATACCAGAGTCTTCACAGACGAAACAGGCTGAGGCCCAGTAATCTTGGCATTTCCAATAGTTGGTCCTAGAGACTACCAAGAAAGTGTTCTTATAAGCATCATTCCTTTGTGGTTTCAGCATTATTTTCAGAACCCGAGCAGGGTTCTCGCATTAGCATAAGAATCCTGCCTGGTAGTTGAGATTTCTGGGTGGGGTGTACGTGGAGGACTTCTGTCAGCCCTGCCTTTGATTTGTTTACCTCCAGAGTTGGAAAGTGCATATTTGCGTGAGATGGGAAAAGTGTGGATCGTGCTTGAGATTTCATCCTGACACTTTGAAATGACCAGTGTGTTGGTAATTATTTGCATTTCCATGGCGTTTGGCACAGAAATAGTCATGAGGTCGGTCTCTGCATCCTGAAGCCTATGATGCTTTTTGCAGAGAAACCTCTGCTGAGGCCCAGGTAACTTGCTATTTCCCATAGCTGGCACAGGAGCCTTGGAAGATAGGATTGTTTTCAGTATTATTTCACCATCCTTTCACCACTGTTTCAAGAACGGGAGCCCTTTTCAACCGTTAGTGGAAGAATCCTTCTTTGGAGATGAGATATTTTCTGGGGTGGCAAGTGCAGGGCCTCTGTCAGTCCTGGGTTTGTTGGACTAGCGCCAGACATGAGAAGTGCGCCTTTGTGGGACAGGTGAATAGTGCGGATCCTGTTTCAGTCTAAAGACTGAAACAGGATCCGCACTTTTCACCGTTCCTTTCACAATCATTTGATTCATCAGCTAGGAATGGCGATTGCTTCACCAGACCAATCGAAGGCTAGGCCAAAGTAACTCGATGTTTCCAAGAGGTGTGTGGCCCAACTTTTGAAAGAACCGCTAAGTGGAGAACTATTTGGTATTTTTCCGAAGCACTTTTCACCGTAATTGTCAGAAGGTTGGTCTCTGCATCCTTAAGCATACCACAGTCTTCACAGACGAAACAGGCTGAGGCCCAGTAATCTTGGCATTTCCAATAGTTGGTCCTAGAGACTACCAAGAAAGTGTTCTTTTAAGTATTATTCTGTTGTGGTTTCAGCATTATTTTCAGAACCCGAGCAGGGTTCTCGCATTAGCATAAGAATCCTGCCTGGTAGTTGAGATTTCTGGGTGGGGTGTAAGTGCGGGGCATCTGTCAGCCCTGCCTTTGATTTGTTTACCTCCAGAGTTGGAAAGTGCATATTTGCGTGGGATGGGAAAAGTGTGGATCGTGCTTCAGATTTCATCCTGACACTTTGAAATGACCAGTGTGTTGGTAATTATTTGCATTTCCATGGCGTTTGGCACAGAAATAGTCATGAGGTCGGTCTCTGCATCCTGAAGCCTATGATGCTTTTTGCAGAGAAACCTCTGCTGAGGCCCAGGTAACTTGCTATTTCCCATAGCTGGCACAGGAGCCTTGGAAGATAGGATTGTTTTCAGTATTATTTCACAATCCTTTCACCACTGTTTCAAGAACGGGAGCCCTTTTCAACCGTTAGTGGAAGAATCCTTCTTTGGAGATGAGATATTTTTCTGGGGTGGCAAGTGCAGGGCCTCTGTCAGTCCTGGGTTTGTTGGACTAGCGCCAGACATGAAAAGTGCGCCTTTGTGGGACAGGTGAATAGTGCGGATCCTGTTTCAGTCTAAAGACTGAAACAGGATCCGCACTTTTCACCGTTCCTTTCAGAATGATTTGATTCATCAGCTAGGAATGGCGATTGCTTCACCAGACCAATCGAAGGCTAGGCCAAAGTAACTCGATGTTTCCAAGAGGTGTGTGGCCCAACTATTGAAAGAACCGCTAAGTGGAGAACTATTTGGTATTTTTCCGAAGCACTTTTCACCGTAATTGTCATAAGGTTGGTCTCTGCATCCTTAAGCATACCAGAGTCTTCACAGACGAAACAGGCTGAGGCCCAGTAATCTTGGCATTTCCAATAGTTGGTCCTAGAGACTACCAAGAAAGTGTTCTTATAAGCATTATTCCTTTGTGGTTTCAGCATTATTTTCAGAACCCGAGCAGGGTTCTCGCATTAGCATAAGAATCCTGCCTGGTACTTGAGATTTCTGGGTGGGGTGTACGTGGAGGACTTCTGTCAGCCCTGCCTTTGATTTGTTTACCTCCAGAGTTGGAAAGTGCATATTTGCGTGAGATGGGAAAAGTGTGGATCGTGCTTGAGATTTCATCCTGACACTTTGAAATGACCAGTGTGTTGGTAATTATTTGCATTTCCATGGCGTTTGGCACAGAAATAGTCATGAGGTCGGTCTCTGCATCCTGAAGCCTATGATGCTTTTTGCAGAGAAACCTCTGCTGAGGCCCAGGTAACTTGCTATTTCCCATAGCTGGCACAGGAGCCTTGGAAGATAGGATTTTTTTCAATATTATTTCACCATCCTTTCACCACTGTTTCAAGAACGGGAGCCCTTTTCAAACGTTAGTGGAAGAATCCTCCTTTGGAGATGAGATATTTTTCTGGGGTGGCAAGTGCAGGGCCTCTGTCAGTCCTGGGTTTGTTGGACTAGCGCCAGACATGAGAAGTGCGCCTTTGTGGGACAGGTGAATAGTGCGGATCCTGTTTCAGTCTAAAGACTGAAACAGGATCCGCACTTTTCACCGTTCCTTTCAGAATCATTTGATTCATCAGCTAGGAATGGCGATTGCTTCACCAGACCAATCGAAGGCTAGGCCAAAGTAACTCGATGTTTCCAAGAGGTGTGTGGCCCAACTATTGAAAGAACCGCTAAGTGGAGAACTATTTGGTATTTTTCCGAAGCACTTTTCACCGTAATTGTCATAAGGTTGATCTCTGCATCCTTAAGCATACCAGAGTCTTCACAGACGAAACAGGCTGAGGCCCAGTAATCTTGGCATTTCCAATAGTTGGTCCTAGAGACTACAAAGAAAGTGTTCTTATAAGCATTATTCCTTTGTGGTTTCAGCATTATTTTCAGAACCCGAGCAGGGTTCTCGCATTAGCATAAGAATCCTGCCTGGTACTTGAGATTTCTGGGTGGGGTGTACGTGGAGGACTTCTGTCAGCCCTGCCTTTGATTTGTTTACCTCCAGAGTTGGAAAGTGCATATTTGCGTGAGATGGGAAAAGTGTGGATCGTGCTTGAGATTTCATCCTGACACTTTGAAATGACCAGTGTGTTGGTAATTATTTGCATTTCCATGGCGTTTGGCACAGAAATAGTCATGAGGTTGGTCTCTGCATCCTGAAGCCTATGATGCTTTTTGCAGAGAAACCTCTGCTGAGGCCCAGGTAACCTGCTATTTCCCATAGCTGGCACAGGAGCCTTGGAAGATAGGATTGTTTTCAGTATTATTTCACCATCCTTTCACCACTGTTTCAAGAACGGGAGCCCTTTTCAAACGTTAGTGGAAGAATCCTTCTTTGGAGATGAGATATTTTTCTGGGGTGGCAAGTGCAGGGCCTCTGTCAGTCCTGGGTTTTTTGGACTAGCGCCAGACATGAGAAGTGCGCCTTTGTGGGACAGGTGAATAGTGCGGATCCTGTTTCAGTCTAAAGACTGAAACAGGATCCGCACTTTTCACCGTTCCTTTCAGAATCATTTGATTCATCAGCTAGGAATGGCGATTGCTTCACCAGACCAATCGAAGGCTAGGCCAAAGTAACTCGATGTTTCCAAGAGGTGTGTGGCCCAACTTTTGAAAGAACCGCTAAGTGGAGAACTATTTGGTATTTTTCCGAAGCACTTTTCACCGTAATTGTCAGAAGGTTGGTCTCTGCATCCTTAAGCATACCACAGTCTTCACAGACGAAACAGGCTGAGGCCCAGTAATCTTGGCATTTCCAATAGTTGGTCCTAGAGACTACCAAGACAGTGTTCTTTTAAGTATTATTCTGTTGTGGTTTCAGCACTATTTTCAGAACCTGAGCAGGGTTCTCGCATTAGCATAAGAATCCTGCCTGGTAGTTGAGGTTTCTGGGTGGGGTGTAAGCATGGGGCTTCTGTCAGCCCTGCCTTTGATTTGTTTACCTCCAGAGTTGGAAAGTGCATGTTTGCGTGAGATGGGAAAAGTGTGGATTGTGCTTCAGATTTCAACCTGACACTTTGAAATGACCAGTGTGTTGGTAATTATTTGCCATTTCCATGGCGTTTGGCACAGAAATAGTCATGAGGTCGGTCTCTGCATCCTGAAGCCTATGATGCTTTTTGCAGAGAAACCTCTGCTGAGGCCCAGGTAACTTGCTATTTCCCATAGCTGGCACAGGAGCCTTGGAAGATAGGATTGTTTTCAGTATTATTTCACCATCCTTTCACCACTGTTTCAAGAACGGGAGCCCTTTTCAACCGTTAGTGGAAGAATCCTTCTTTGGAGATGAGATATTTTTCTGGGGTGGCAAGTGCAGGGCCTCTGTCAGTCCTGGGTTTGTTGGACTAGCGCCAGACATGAGAAGTGCGCCTTTGTGGGACAGGTGAATAGTGCGGATCCTGTTTCAGTCTAAAGACTGAAACAGGATCCGCACTTTTCACCGTTCCTTTCAGAATCATTTGATTCATCAGCTAGGAATGGCGATTGCTTCACCAGACCAATCGAAGGCTAGGCCAAAGTAACTCGATGTTTCCAAGAGGTGTGTGGCCCAACTATTGAAAGAACCGCTAAGTGGAGAACTATTTGGTGTTTTTCCGAAGCACTTTTCACCGTAATTGTCATAAGGTTGGTCTCTGCATCCTTAAGCATACCAGAGTCTTCACAGACGAAACAGGCTGAGGCCCAGTAATCTTGGCATTTCCAATAGTTGGTCCTAGAGACTACCAAGAAAGTGTTCTTTTAAGTATTATTCTGTTGTGGTTTCAGCATTATTTTCAGAACCCCAGCAGGGTTCTCGCATTAGCATAAGAATCCTGCCTGGTAGTTGAGATTTCTGGGTGGGGTGTAAGTGCGGGGCTTCTGTCAGCCCTGCCTTTGTTTTGTTTACCTCCAGAGTTGGAAAGTGCATATTTGCGTGAGATGGGAAAAGTGTGGATCGTGCTTGAGATTTCATCCTGACACTTTGAAATGACCAGTGTGTTGGTAATTATTTGCATTTCCATGGCGTTTGGCACAGAAATAGTCATGAGGTCGGTCTCTGCATCCTGAACCCTATGATGCTTTTTGCAGAGAAACCTCTGCTGAGGCCCAGGTAACTTGCTATTTCCCATAGCTGGCACAGGAGCCTTGGAAGATAGGATTGTTTTCAGTATTATTTCACAATCCTTTCACCACTGTTTCAAGAACGGGAGCCCTTTTCAACCGTTAGTGGAAGAATCCTTCTTTGGAGATGAGATATTTTTCTGGGGTGGCAAGTACAGGGCCTCTGTCAGTCCTGGGTTTGTTGGACTAGCGCCAGACATGAGAAGTGCGCCTTTGTGGGACAGGTGAATAGTGCGGATCCTGTTTCAGTCTAAAGACTGAAACAGGTTCCGCACTTTACACCGTTTCTTTCAGAATCATTTGATTCATCAGCTAGGAATGGCGATTGCTTCACCAGACCAATCGAAGGCTAGGCCAAAGTAACTCGATGTTCCCAAGAGCTGTGTGGCCGAACTATTGAAAGAACCGCTAAGTGGAGAACTATTTGGTGTTTTTCCGAAGCACTTTTCACCGTAATTGTCATAAGGTTGGTCTCTGCATCCTTAAGCATACCAGAGTCTTCACAGACGAAACAGGCTGAGGCCCAGTAATCTTGGCATTTCCAATAGTTGGTCCTAGAGACTACCAAGAAAGTGTTCTTTTAAGTATTATTCCGTTGTGGTTTCAGCATTATTTTCAGAACCCCAGCAGGGTTCTCGCATTAGCATAAGAATCCTGCCTGGTAGTTGAGATTTCTGGGTGGGGTGTACCTGGAGGACTTCTGTCAGCCCTGCCTTTGATTTGTTTACCTCCAGAGTTGGAAAGTGCATATTTGCATGAGATGGGAAAAGTGTGGATCGTGCTTGAGATTTCATCCTGACACTTTGAAATGACCAGTGTGTTGGTAATTATTTGCATTTCCATGGCGTTTGGCACAGAAATAGTCATGAGGTCGGTCTCTGCATCCTGAAGCCTATGATGCTTTCTGCAGAGAAACCTCTGCTGAGGCCCAGGTAACTTGCTATTTCCCATAGCTGGCACAGGAGCCTTGGAAGATAGGATTGTTTTCAGTATTATTTCACCATCCTTTCACCACTGTTTCAAGAACGGGAGCCCTTTTCAACCGTTAGTGGAAGAATCCTTCTTTGGAGATGAGGTATTTTTCTGGGGTGGCAAGTGCAGGGCCTCTGTCAGTCCTGGGTTTGTTGGACTAGCGCCAGACATGAGAAGTGCGCCTTTGTGGGACAGGTGAATAGTGCGGATCCTGTTTCAGTCTAAAGACTGAAACAGGATCCGCACTTTTCACCGTTCCTTTCAGAATCATTTGATTCATCAGCTAGGAATGGCGATTGCTTCACCAGACCAATCGAAGGCTAGGCCAAAGTAACTCGATGTTTCCAAGAGGTGTGTGGCCCAACTTTTGAAAGAACCGCTAAGTGGAGAACTATTTGGTATTTTTCCGAAGCACTTTTCACCGTAATTGTCATAAGGTTGGTCTCTGCATCCTTAAGCATACCAGAGTCTTCACAGACGAAACAGGCTGAGGCCCAGTAATCTTGGCATTTCCAATAGTTGGTCCTAGAGACTATCAAGAAAGTGTTCTTTTAAGTATTATTCCGTTGTGGTTTCAGCATTATTTTCAGAACCCGAGCAGGGTTCTCGCATTAGCATAAGAATCCTGCCTGGTAGTTGAGATTTCTGGGTGGGGTGTACGTGGAGGACTTCTGTCAGCCCTGCCTTTGATTTGTTTACCTCCAGAGTTGGAAAGTGCATATTTGCGTGAGATGGGAAAAGTGTGGATCGTGCTTGAGATTTCATCCTGACACTTTGAAATGCCCAGTGTGTTGGTAATTATTTGCATTTCCATGGCCTTTGGCACAGAAATAGTCATGAGGTCGGTCTCTGCATCCTGAAGCCTATGATGCTTTTTGCAGAGAAACCTCTGCTGAGGCCCAGGTAACTTGCTATTTCCCATAGCTGGCACAGGAGCCTTGGAAGATAGGATTGTTTTCAGTATTATTTCACCATCCTTTCACCACTGTTTCAAGAACGGGAGCCCTTTTCAACCGTTAGTGGAAGAATCCTTCTTTGGAGATGAGGTATTTTTCTGGGGTGGCAAGTGCAGGGCCTCTGTCAGTCCTGGGTTTGTTGGACTAGCGCCAGACATGAGAAGTGCGCCTTTGTGGGACAGGTGAATAGTGCGGATCCTGTTTCAGTCTAAAGACTGAAACAGGATCTGCACTTTTCACCGTTCCTTTCACAATCATTTGATTCATCAGCTAGGAATGGCGATTGCTTCACCAGACCAATCGAAGGCTAGGCCAAAGTAACTCGATGTTTCCAAGAGGTGTGTGGCCCAACTTTTGAAAGAACCGCTAAGTGGAGAACTATTTGGTATTTTTCCGAAGCACTTTTCACCGTAATTGTCAGAAGGTTGGTCTCTGCATCCTTAAGCATACCAGAGTCTTCACAGACGAAACAGGCTGAGGCCCAGTAATCTTGGCATTTCCAATAGTTGGTCCTAGAGACTACCAAGAAAGTGTTCTTTTAAGTATTATTCCGTTGTGGTTTCAGCATTATTTTCAGAACCCGAGCAGGGTTCTCGCATTAGCATAAGAATCCTGCCTGGTAGTTGAGATTTCTGGGTGGGGTGTACGTGGAGGACTTCTGTCAGCCCTGCCTTTGATTTGTTTACCTCCAGAGTTGGAAAGTGCATATTTGCGTGAGATGGGAAAAGTGTGGATCGTGCTTGAGATTTCATCCTGACACTTTGAAATGACCAGTGTGTTGGTAATTATTTGCATTTCCATGGCGTTTGGCACAGAAATAGTCATGAGGTCGGTCTCTGCATCCTGAAGCCTATGATGCTTTCTGCAGAGAAACCTCTGCTGAGGCCCAGGTAACTTGCTATTTCCCATAGCTGGCACAGGAGCCTTGGAAGATAGGAGTGTTTTCAGTATTATTTCACCATCCTTTCACCACTGTTTCAAGAACGGGAGCCCTTTTCAACCGTTAGTGGAAGAATCCTTCTTTGGAGATGAGGTATTTTTCTGGGGTGGCAAGTGCAGGGCCTCTGTCAGTCCTGGGTTTGTTGGACTAGCGCCAGACATGAGAAGTGCGCCTTTGTGGGACAGGTGAATAGTGCGGATCCTGTTTCAGTCTAAAGACTGAAACAGGATCCGCACTTTTCACCATTCCTTTCAGAATGATTTGATTCATCAGCTAGGAATGGCGATTGCTTCACCAGACCAATCGAAGGCTAGGCCAAAGTAACTCGATGTTTCCAAGAGGTGTGTGGCCCAACTTTTGAAAGAACCGCTAAGTGGAGAACTATTTGGTATTTTTCCGAAGCAGTTTTCACCGTAATTGTCAGAAGGTTGGTCTCTGCATCCTTAAGCATACCAGAGTCTTTACAGACGAAACAGGCTGAGGCCCAGTAATCTTGGCATTTCCAATACTTGGTCCTAGAGACTACCAAGAAAGTGTTCTTTTAAGTATTATTCTGTTGTGGTTTCAGCATTATTTTCAGAACCCGAGCAGGGTTCTCGCATTAGCATAAGAATCCTGCCTGGTAGTTGAGATTTCTCGGTGGGGTGTAAGTGCGGGGCTTCTGTCAGCACTGCCTTTGATTTGTTTACCTCCAGAGTTGGAAAGTGCATATTTGCGTGAGATGGGAAAAGTGTGGATCGTGCTTCAGATTTCATCCTGACACTTTGAAATGACCAGTGTGTTCGTAATTATTTGCATTTCCATGGCGTTTGGCACAGAAATAGTCATGAGGTCAGTCTCTGCATCCTGAAGCCTATGATGCTTTTTGCAGAGAAACCTCTGCTGAGGCCCAGGTAACTTGCTATTTCCCATAGCTGGCACAGGAGCCTTGGAAGATAGGATTGTTTTCAGTATTATTTCACAATCCTTTCACCACTGTTTCAAGAACGGGAGCCCTTTTCAACCGTTAGTGGAAGAATCCTTCTTTGGAGATGAGATATTTTTCTGGGGTGGCAAGTGCAGGGCCTCTGTCAGTCCTGGGTTTGTTGGACTAGCGCCAGACATGAGAAGTGCGCCTTTGTGGGACAGGTGAATAGTGCGGATCCTGTTTCAGTCTAAAGACTGAAACAGGATCCGCACTTTTCACCGTTCCTTTCAGAATCATTTGATTCATCAGCTAGGAATGGCGATTGCTTCACCAGACCAATCGAAGGCTAGGCCAAAGTAACTGGATGTTTCCAAGAGGTGTGTGGCCCAACTATTGAAAGAACCGCTAAGTGGAGAATTATTTGGTATTTTTCCGAAGCACTTTTCACCGTAATTGTCATAAGGTTGGTCTCTGCATCCTTAAGCATACCAGAGTCTTCACAGACGAAACAGGCTGAGGCCCAGTAATCTTGGCATTTCCAATAGTTGGTCCTAGAGACTACCAAGAAAGTGTTCTTATAAGCATCATTCCTTTGTGGTTTCAGCATTATTTTCAGAACCCGAGCAGGGTTCTCGCATTAGCATAAGAATCCTGCCTGGTAGTTGAGATTTCTGGGTGGGGTGTACGTGGAGGACTTCTGTCAGCCCTGCCTTTGATTTGTTTACCTCCAGAGTTGGAAAGTGCATATTTGCGTGAGATGGGAAAAGTGTGGATCGTGCTTGAGATTTCATCCTGACACTTTGAAATGACCAGTGTGTTGGTAATTATTTGCATTTCCATGGCGTTTGGCACAGAAATAGTCATGAGGTCGGTCTCTGCATCCTGAAGCCTATGATGCTTTTTGCAGAGAAACCTCTGCTGAGGCCCAGGTAACTTGCTATTTCCCATAGCTGGCACAGGAGCCTTGGAAGATAGGATTGTTTTCAGTATTATTTCACCATCCTTTCACCACTGTTTCAAGAACGGGAGCCCTTTTCAACCGTTAGTGGAAGAATCCTTCTTTGGAGATGAGATATTTTTCTGGGGTGGCAAGTGCAGGGCCTCTGTCAGTCCTGGGTTTGTTGGACTAGCGCCAGACATGAGAAGTGCGCCTTTGTGGGACAGGTGAATAGTGCGGATCCTGTTTCAGTCTAAAGACTGAAACAGGATCCGCACTTTTCACCGTTCCTTTCACAATCATTTGATTCATCAGCTAGGAATGGCGATTGCTTCACCAGACCAATCGAAGGCTAGGCCAAAGTAACTCGATGTTTCCAAGAGGTGTGTGGCCCAACTTTTGAAAGAACCGCTAAGTGGAGAACTATTTGGTATTTTTCCGAAGCACTTTTCACCGTAATTGTCATAAGGTTGGTCTCTGCATCCTTAAGCATACCACAGTCTTCACAGACGAAACAGGCTGAGGCCCAGTAATCTTGGCATTTCCAATAGTTGGTCCTAGAGACTACCAAGAAAGTGTTCTTTTAAGTATTATTCTGTTGTGGTTTCAGCATTATTTTCAGAACCCGAGCAGGGTTCTCGCATTAGCATAAGAATCCTGCCTGGTAGTTGAGATTTCTGGGTGGGGTGTAAGTGCGGGGCATCTGTCAGCCCTGCCTTTGATTTGTTTACCTCCAGAGTTGGAAAGTGCATATTTGCGTGGGATGGGAAAAGTGTGGATCGTGCTTCAGATTTCATCCTGACACTTTGAAATGACCAGTGTGTTGGTAATTATTTGCATTTCCATGGCGTTTGGCACAGAAATAGTCATGAGGTCGGTCTCTGCATCCTGAAGCCTATGATGCTTTTTGCAGAGAAACCTCTGCTGAGGCCCAGGTAACTTGCTATTTCCCATAGCTGGCACAGGAGCCTTGGAAGATAGGATTGTTTTCAGTATTATTTCACAATCCTTTCACCACTGTTTCAAGAACGGGAGCCCTTTTCAACCGTTAGTGGAAGAATCCTTCTTTGGAGATGAGATATTTTTCTGGGGTGGCAAGTGCAGGGCCTCTGTCAGTCCTGGGTTTGTTGGACTAGCGCCAGACATGAAAAGTGCGCCTTTGTGGGACAGGTGAATAGTGCGGATCCTGTTTCAGTCTAAAGACTGAAACAGGATCCGCACTTTTCACCGTTCCTTTCAGAATGATTTGATTCATCAGCTAGGAATGGCGATTGCTTCACCAGACCAATCGAAGGCTAGGCCAAAGTAACTCGATGTTTCCAAGAGGTGTGTGGCCCAACTATTGAAAGAACCGCTAAGTGGAGAACTATTTGGTATTTTTCCGAAGCACTTTTCACCGTAATTGTCATAAGGTTGGTCTCTGCATCCTTAAGCATACCAGAGTCTTCACAGACGAAACAGGCTGAGGCCCAGTAATCTTGGCATTTCCAATAGTTGGTCCTAGAGACTACCAAGAAAGTGTTCTTATAAGCATTATTCCTTTGTGGTTTCAGCATTATTTTCAGAACCCGAGCAGGGTTCTCGCATTAGCATAAGAATCCTGCCTGGTACTTGAGATTTCTGGGTGGGGTGTACGTGGAGGACTTCTGTCAGCCCTGCCTTTGATTTGTTTACCTCCAGAGTTGGAAAGTGCATATTTGCGTGAGATGGGAAAAGTGTGGATCGTGCTTGAGATTTCATCCTGACACTTTGAAATGACCAGTGTGTTGGTAATTATTTGCATTTCCATGGCGTTTGGCACAGAAATAGTCATGAGGTCGGTCTCTGCATCCTGAAGCCTATGATGCTTTTTGCAGAGAAACCTCTGCTGAGGCCCAGGTAACTTGCTATTTCCCATAGCTGGCACAGGAGCCTTGGAAGATAGGATTTTTTTCAATATTATTTCACCATCCTTTCACCACTGTTTCAAGAACGGGAGCCCTTTTCAAACGTTAGTGGAAGAATCCTTCTTTGGAGATGAGATATTTTTCTGGGGTGGCAAGTGCAGGGCCTCTGTCAGTCCTGGGTTTGTTGGACTAGCGCCAGACATGAGAAGTGCGCCTTTGTGGGACAGGTGAATAGTGCGGATCCTGTTTCAGTCTAAAGACTGAAACAGGATCCGCACTTTTCACCGTTCCTTTCAGAATCATTTGATTCATCAGCTAGGAATGGCGATTGCTTCACCAGACCAATCGAAGGCTAGGCCAAAGTAACTCGATGTTTCCAAGAGGTGTGTGGCCCAACTATTGAAAGAACCGCTAAGTGGAGAACTATTTGGTATTTTTCCGAAGCACTTTTCACCGTAATTGTCATAAGGTTGATCTCTGCATCCTTAAGCATACCAGAGTCTTCACAGACGAAACAGGCTGAGGCCCAGTAATCTTGGCATTTCCAATAGTTGGTCCTAGAGACTACAAAGAAAGTGTTCTTATAAGCATTATTCCTTTGTGGTTTCAGCATTATTTTCAGAACCCGAGCAGGGTTCTCGCATTAGCATAAGAATCCTGCCTGGTACTTGAGATTTCTGGGTGGGGTGTACGTGGAGGACTTCTGTCAGCCCTGCCTTTGATTTGTTTACCTCCAGAGTTGGAAAGTGCATATTTGCGTGAGATGGGAAAAGTGTGGATCGTGCTTGAGATTTCATCCTGACACTTTGAAATGACCAGTGTGTTGGTAATTATTTGCATTTCCATGGCGTTTGGCACAGAAATAGTCATGAGGTTGGTCTCTGCATCCTGAAGCCTATGATGCTTTTTGCAGAGAAACCTCTGCTGAGGCCCAGGTAACCTGCTATTTCCCATAGCTGGCACAGGAGCCTTGGAAGATAGGATTGTTTTCAGTATTATTTCACCATCCTTTCACCACTGTTTCAAGAACGGGAGCCCTTTTCAAACGTTAGTGGAAGAATCCTTCTTTGGAGATGAGATATTTTTCTGGGGTGGCAAGTGCAGGGCCTCTGTCAGTCCTGGGTTTTTTGGACTAGCGCCAGACATGAGAAGTGCGCCTTTGTGGGACAGGTGAATAGTGCGGATCCTGTTTCAGTCTAAAGACTGAAACAGGATCCGCACTTTTCACCGTTCCTTTCAGAATCATTTGATTCATCAGCTAGGAATGGCGATTGCTTCACCAGACCAATCGAAGGCTAGGCCAAAGTAACTCGATGTTTCCAAGAGGTGTGTGGCCCAACTTTTGAAAGAACCGCTAAGTGGAGAACTATTTGGTATTTTTCCGAAGCACTTTTCACCGTAATTGTCAGAAGGTTGGTCTCTGCATCCTTAAGCATACCACAGTCTTCACAGACGAAACAGGCTGAGGCCCAGTAATCTTGGCATTTCCAATAGTTGGTCCTAGAGACTACCAAGACAGTGTTCTTTTAAGTATTATTCTGTTGTGGTTTCAGCACTATTTTCAGAACCTGAGCAGGGTTCTCGCATTAGCATAAGAATCCTGCCTGGTAGTTGAGGTTTCTGGGTGGGGTGTAAGCATGGGGCTTCTGTCAGCCCTGCCTTTGATTTGTTTACCTCCAGAGTTGGAAAGTGCATGTTTGCGTGAGATGGGAAAAGTGTGGATTGTGCTTCAGATTTCAACCTGACACTTTGAAATGACCAGTGTGTTGGTAATTATTTGCCATTTCCATGGCGTTTGGCACAGAAATAGTCATGAGGTCGGTCTCTGCATCCTGAAGCCTATGATGCTTTTTGCAGAGAAACCTCTGCTGAGGCCCAGGTAACTTGCTATTTCCCATAGCTGGCACAGGAGCCTTGGAAGATAGGATTGTTTTCAGTATTATTTCACCATCCTTTCACCACTGTTTCAAGAACGGGAGCCCTTTTCAACCGTTAGTGGAAGAATCCTTCTTTGGAGATGAGATATTTTTCTGGGGTGGCAAGTGCAGGGCCTCTGTCAGTCCTGGGTTTGTTGGACTAGCGCCAGACATGAGAAGTGCGCCTTTGTGGGACAGGTGAATAGTGCGGATCCTGTTTCAGTCTAAAGACTGAAACAGGATCCGCACTTTTCACCGTTCCTTTCAGAATCATTTGATTCATCAGCTAGGAATGGCGATTGCTTCACCAGACCAATCGAAGGCTAGGCCAAAGTAACTCGATGTTTCCAAGAGGTGTGTGGCCCAACTATTGAAAGAACCGCTAAGTGGAGAACTATTTGGTGTTTTTCCGAAGCACTTTTCACCGTAATTGTCATAAGGTTGGTCTCTGCATCCTTAAGCATACCAGAGTCTTCACAGACGAAACAGGCTGAGGCCCAGTAATCTTGGCATTTCCAATAGTTGGTCCTAGAGACTACCAAGAAAGTGTTCTTTTAAGTATTATTCTGTTGTGGTTTCAGCATTATTTTCAGAACCCCAGCAGGGTTCTCGCATTAGCATAAGAATCCTGCCTGGTAGTTGAGATTTCTGGGTGGGGTGTAAGTGCGGGGCTTCTGTCAGCCCTGCCTTTGTTTTGTTTACCTCCAGAGTTGGAAAGTGCATATTTGCGTGAGATGGGAAAAGTGTGGATCGTGCTTGAGATTTCATCCTGACACTTTGAAATGACCAGTGTGTTGGTAATTATTTGCATTTCCATGGCGTTTGGCACAGAAATAGTCATGAGGTCGGTCTCTGCATCCTGAACCCTATGATGCTTTTTGCAGAGAAACCTCTGCTGAGGCCCAGGTAACTTGCTTTTTCCCATAGCTGGCACAGGAGCCTTGGAAGATAGGATTGTTTTCAGTATTATTTCACAATCCTTTCACCACTGTTTCAAGAACGGGAGCCCTTTTCAACCGTTAGTGGAAGAATCCTTCTTTGGAGATGAGATATTTTTCTGGGGTGGCAAGTACAGGGCCTCTGTCAGTCCTGGGTTTGTTGGACTAGCGCCAGACATGAGAAGTGCGCCTTTGTCGGACAGGTGAATAGTGCGGATCCTGTTTCAGTCTAAAGACTGAAACAGGTTCCGCACTTTACACCGTTTCTTTCAGAATCATTTGATTCATCAGCTAGGAATGGCGATTGCTTCACCAGACCAATCGAAGGCTAGGCCAAAGTAACTCGATGTTCCCAAGAGCTGTGTGGCCGAACTATTGAAAGAACCGCTAAGTGGAGAACTATTTGGTGTTTTTCCGAAGCACTTTTCACCGTAATTGTCATAAGGTTGGTCTCTGCATCCTTAAGCATACCAGAGTCTTCACAGACGAAACAGGCTGAGGCCCAGTAATCTTGGCATTTCCAATAGTTGGTCCTAGAGACTACCAAGAAAGTGTTCTTTTAAGTATTATTCCGTTGTGGTTTCAGCATTATTTTCAGAACCCCAGCAGGGTTCTCGCATTAGCATAAGAATCCTGCCTGGTAGTTGAGATTTCTGGGTGGGGTGTACCTGGAGGACTTCTGTCAGCCCTGCCTTTGATTTGTTTACCTCCAGAGTTGGAAAGTGCATATTTGCATGAGATGGGAAAAGTGTGGATCGTGCTTGAGATTTCATCCTGACACTTTGAAATGACCAGTGTGTTGGTAATTATTTGCATTTCCATGGCGTTTGGCACAGAAATAGTCATGAGGTCGGTCTCTGCATCCTGAAGCCTATGATGCTTTCTGCAGAGAAACCTCTGCTGAGGCCCAGGTAACTTGCTATTTCCCATAGCTGGCACAGGAGCCTTGGAAGATAGGATTGTTTTCAGTATTATTTCACCATCCTTTCACCACTGTTTCAAGAACGGGAGCCCTTTTCAACCGTTAGTGGAAGAATCCTTCTTTGGAGATGAGGTATTTTTCTGGGGTGGCAAGTGCAGGGCCTCTGTCAGTCCTGGGTTTGTTGGACTAGCGCCAGACATGAGAAGTGCGCCTTTGTGGGACAGGTGAATAGTGCGGATCCTGTTTCAGTCTAAAGACTGAAACAGGATCCGCACTTTTCACCGTTCCTTTCAGAATCATTTGATTCATCAGCTAGGAATGGCGATTGCTTCACCAGACCAATCGAAGGCTAGGCCAAAGTAACTCGATGTTTCCAAGAGGTGTGTGGCCCAACTTTTGAAAGAACCGCTAAGTGGAGAACTATTTGGTATTTTTCCGAAGCACTTTTCACCGTAATTGTCATAAGGTTGGTCTCTGCATCCTTAAGCATACCAGAGTCTTCACAGACGAAACAGGCTGAGGCCCAGTAATCTTGGCATTTCCAATAGTTGGTCCTAGAGACTATCAAGAAAGTGTTCTTTTAAGTATTATTCCGTTGTGGTTTCAGCATTATTTTCAGAACCCGAGCAGGGTTCTCGCATTAGCATAAGAATCCTGCCTGGTAGTTGAGATTTCTGGGTGGGGTGTACGTGGAGGACTTCTGTCAGCCCTGCCTTTGATTTGTTTACCTCCAGAGTTGGAAAGTGCATATTTGCGTGAGATGGGAAAAGTGTGGATCGTGCTTGAGATTTCATCCTGACACTTTGAAATGCCCAGTGTGTTGGTAATTATTTGCATTTCCATGGCCTTTGGCACAGAAATAGTCATGAGGTCGGTCTCTGCATCCTGAAGCCTATGATGCTTTTTGCAGAGAAACCTCTGCTGAGGCCCAGGTAACTTGCTATTTCCCATAGCTGGCACAGGAGCCTTGGAAGATAGGATTGTTTTCAGTATTATTTCACCATCCTTTCACCACTGTTTCAAGAACGGGAGCCCTTTTCAACCGTTAGTGGAAGAATCCTTCTTTGGAGATGAGGTATTTTTCTGGGGTGGCAAGTGCAGGGCCTCTGTCAGTCCTGGGTTTGTTGGACTAGCGCCAGACATGAGAAGTGCGCCTTTGTGGGACAGGTGAATAGTGCGGATCCTGTTTCAGTCTAAAGACTGAAACAGGATCTGCACTTTTCACCGTTCCTTTCACAATCATTTGATTCATCAGCTAGGAATGGCGATTGCTTCACCAGACCAATCGAAGGCTAGGCCAAAGTAACTCGATGTTTCCAAGAGGTGTGTGGCCCAACTTTTGAAAGAACCGCTAAGTGGAGAACTATTTGGTATTTTTCCGAAGCACTTTTCACCATAATTGTCAGAAGGTTGGTCTCTGCATCCTTAAGCATACCAGAGTCTTCACAGACGAAACAGGCTGAGGCCCAGTAATCTTGGCATTTCCAATAGTTGGTCCTAGAGACTACCAAGAAAGTGTTCTTTTAAGTATTATTCCGTTGTGGTTTCAGCATTATTTTCAGAACCCGAGCAGGGTTCTCGCATTAGCATAAGAATCCTGCCTGGTAGTTGAGATTTCTGGGTGGGGTGTACGTGGAGGACTTCTGTCAGCCCTGCCTTTGATTTGTTTACCTCCAGAGTTGGAAAGTGCATATTTGCGTGAGATGGGAAAAGTGTGGATCGTGCTTGAGATTTCATCCTGACACTTTGAAATGACCAGTGTGTTGGTAATTATTTGCATTTCCATGGCGTTTGGCACAGAAATAGTCATGAGGTCGGTCTCTGCATCCTGAAGCCTATGATGCTTTTTGCAGAGAAACCTCTGCTGAGGCCCAGGTAACTTGCTATTTCCCATAGCTGGCACAGGAGCCTTGGAAGATAGGATTGTTTTCAGTATTATTTCACAATCCTTTCACCACTGTTTCAAGAACGGGAGCCCTTTTCAACCGTTAGTGGAAGAATCCTTCTTTGGAGATGAGGTATTTTTCTGGGGTGGCAAGTGCAGGGCCTCTGTCAGTCCTGGGTTTGTTGGACTAGCGCCAGACATGAGAAGTGCGCCTTTGTGGGACAGGTGAATAGTGCGGATCCTGTTTCAGTCTAAAGACTGAAACAGGATCCGCACTTTTCACCGTTCCTTTCAGAATCATTTGATTCATCAGCTAGGAATGGCGATTGCTTCACCAGACCAATCGAAGGCTAGGCCAAAGTAACTCGATGTTTCCAAGAGGTGTGTGGCCCAACTTTTGAAAGAACCGCTAAGTGGAGAACTATTTGGTATTTTTCCGAAGCACTTTTCACCGTAATTGTCAGAAGGTTGGTCTCTGCATCCTTAAGCATACCAGAGTCTTCACAGACGAAACAGGCTGAGGCCCAGTAATCTTGGCATTTCCAATACTTGGTCCTAGAGACTACCAAGAAAGTGTTCTTTTAAGTATTATTCTGTTGTGGTTTCAGCATTATTTTCAGAACCCCAGCAGGGTTCTCGCATTAGCATAAGAATCCTGCCTGGTAGTTGAGATTTCTGGGTGGGGTGTAAGTGCGGGGCTTCTGTCAGCCCTGCCTTTGATTTGTTTACCTCCAGAGTTGGAAAGTGCATATTTGCGTGAGATGGGAAAAGTGTGGATCGTGCTTGAGATTTCATCCTGACACTTTGAAATGCCCAGTGTGTTGGTAATTATTTGCATTTCCATGGCCTTTGGCACAGAAATAGTCATGAGGTCGGTCTCTGCATCCTGAAGCCTATGATGCTTTTTGCAGAGAAACCTCTGCTGAGGCCCAGGTAACTTGCTATTTCCCATAGCTGGCACAGGAGCCTTGGAAGATAGGATTGTTTTCAGTATTATTTCACCATCCTTTCACCACTGTTTCAAGAACGGGAGCCCTTTTCAACCGTTAGTGGAAGAATCCTTCTTTGGAGATGAGGTATTTTTCTGGGGTGGCAAGTGCAGGGCCTCTGTCAGTCCTGGGTTTGTTGGACTAGCGCCAGACATGAGAAGTGCGCCTTTGTGGGACAGGTGAATAGTGCGGATCCTGTTTCAGTCTAAAGACTGAAACAGGATCTGCACTTTTCACCGTTCCTTTCACAATCATTTGATTCATCAGCTAGGAATGGCGATTGCTTCACCAGACCAATCGAAGGCTAGGCCAAAGTAACTCGATGTTTCCAAGAGGTGTGTGGCCCAACTTTTGAAAGAACCGCTAAGTGGAGAACTATTTGGTATTTTTCCGAAGCACTTTTCACCATAATTGTCAGAAGGTTGGTCTCTGCATCCTTAAGCATACCAGAGTCTTCACAGACGAAACAGGCTGAGGCCCAGTAATCTTGGCATTTCCAATAGTTGGTCCTAGAGACTACCAAGAAAGTGTTCTTTTAAGTATTATTCCGTTGTGGTTTCAGCATTATTTTCAGAACCCGAGCAGGGTTCTCGCATTAGCATAAGAATCCTGCCTGGTAGTTGAGATTTCTGGGTGGGGTGTACGTGGAGGACTTCTGTCAGCCCTGCCTTTGATTTGTTTACCTCCAGAGTTGGAAAGTGCATATTTGCGTGAGATGGGAAAAGTGTGGATCGTGCTTGAGATTTCATCCTGACACTTTGAAATGACCAGTGTGTTGGTAATTATTTGCATTTCCATGGCGTTTGGCACAGAAATAGTCATGAGGTCGGTCTCTGCATCCTGAAGCCTATGATGCTTTTTGCAGAGAAACCTCTGCTGAGGCCCAGGTAACTTGCTATTTCCCATAGCTGGCACAGGAGCCTTGGAAGATAGGATTGTTTTCAGTATTATTTCACAATCCTTTCACCACTGTTTCAAGAACGGGAGCCCTTTTCAACCGTTAGTGGAAGAATCCTTCTTTGGAGATGAGGTATTTTTCTGGGGTGGCAAGTGCAGGGCCTCTGTCAGTCCTGGGTTTGTTGGACTAGCGCCAGACATGAGAAGTGCGCCTTTGTGGGACAGGTGAATAGTGCGGATCCTGTTTCAGTCTAAAGACTGAAACAGGATCCGCACTTTTCACCGTTCCTTTCAGAATCATTTGATTCATCAGCTAGGAATGGCGATTGCTTCACCAGACCAATCGAAGGCTAGGCCAAAGTAACTCGATGTTTCCAAGAGGTGTGTGGCCCAACTTTTGAAAGAACCGCTAAGTGGAGAACTATTTGGTATTTTTCCGAAGCACTTTTCACCGTAATTGTCAGAAGGTTGGTCTCTGCATCCTTAAGCATACCAGAGTCTTCACAGACGAAACAGGCTGAGGCCCAGTAATCTTGGCATTTCCAATACTTGGTCCTAGAGACTACCAAGAAAGTGTTCTTTTAAGTATTATTCTGTTGTGGTTTCAGCATTATTTTCAGAACCCCAGCAGGGTTCTCGCATTAGCATAAGAATCCTGCCTGGTAGTTGAGATTTCTGGGTGGGGTGTAAGTGCGGGGCTTCTGTCAGCCCTGCCTTTGATTTGTTTACCTCCAGAGTTGGAAAGTGCATATTTGCGTGAGATGGGAAAAGTGTGGATCGTGCTTCAGATTTCATCCTGAGACTTTGAAATGACCAGTGTGTTGGTAATTATTTGCATTTCCATGGCGTTTGGCACAGAAATAGTCATGAGGTCGGTCTCTGCATCCTGAAGCCTATGATGCTTTTTGCAGAGAAACCTCTGCTGAGGCCCAGGTAACTTGCTATTTCCCATAGCTGGCACAGGAGCCTTGGAAGATAGGATTGTTTTCAGTATTATTTCACCATCCTTTCACCACTGTTTCAAGAACGGGAGCCCTTTTCAACCGTTAGTGGAAGAATCCTTCTTTGGAGATGAGGTATTTTTCTGGGGTGGCAAGTGCAGGGCCTCTGTCAGTCCTGGGTTTGTTGGACTAGCGCCAGACATGAGAAGTGCGCCTTTGTGGGACAGGTGAATAGTGCGGATCCTGTTTCAGTCTAAAGACTGAAACAGGATCCGCACTTTTCACCGTTCCTTTCAGAATGATTTGATTCATCAGCTAGGAATGGCGATTGCTTCACCAGACCAACCGAAGGCTAGGCCAAAGTAACTCGATGTTTCCAAGAGGTGTGTGGCCCAACTTTTGAAAGAACCGCTAAGTGGAGAACTATTTGGTGTTTTTCCGAAGCACTTTTCACCGTAATTGTCATAAGGTTGGTCTCTGCATCCTTAAGCATACCAGAGTCTTCACAGACGAAACAGGCTGAGGCCCAGTAATCTTGGCATTTCCAATAGTTGGTCCTAGAGACTACCAAGAAAGTGTTGTTTTAAGTATTATTCCGTTGTGGTTTCAGCATTATTTTCAGAACCCGAGCAGGGTTCTCGCATTAGCATAAGAATCCTGCCTGGTAGTTGAGATTTCTGGGTGGGGTGTACGTGGAGGACTTCTGTCAGCCCTGCCTTTGATTTGTTTACCTCCAGAGTTGGAAAGTGCATATTTGCGTGAGATGGGAAAAGTGTGGATCGTGCTTGAGATTTCATCCTGACACTTTGAAATAACCAGTGTGTTGGTAATTATTTGCATTTCCATGGCGTTTGGCACAGAAATAGTCATGAGGTCGGTCTCTGCATCCTGAAGCCTATGATGCTTTTTGCGGAGAAACCTCTGCTGAGGCCCAGGTAACTTGCTATTTCCCATAGCTGGCAAAGGAGCCTTGGAAGATAGGATTGTTTTCAGTATTATTTCACCATCCTTTCACCACTGTTTCAAGAACGGGAGCCCTTTTCAACCGTTAGTGGAAGAATCCTTCTTTGGAGATGAGGTATTTTTCTGGGGTGGCAAGTGCAGGGCCTCTGTCAGTCCTGGGTTTGTTGGACTAGCGCCAGACATGAGAAGTGCGCCTTTGTGGGACAGGTGAATAGTGCGGATCCTGTTTCAGTCTAAAGACTGAAACAGGATCCGCACTTTTCACCGTTCCTTTCAGAATGATTTGATTCATCAGCTAGGAATGGCGATTGCTTCACCAGACCAATCGAAGGCTAGGCCAAAGTAACTCGATGTTTCCAAGAGGTGTGTGGCCGAACTATTGAAAGAACCGCTAAGTGGAGAACTATTTGGTATTTTTCCGAAGCACTTTTCACCGTAATTGTCAGAGGTTGGTCTCTGCATCCTTAAGCATACCAGAGTCTTCACAGACGAAACAGGCTGAGGCCCAGTAATCTTGGCATTTCCAATAGTTGGTCCTAGAGACTACCAAGAAAGTGTTCTTATAAGCATTATTCCTTTGTGGTTTCAGCATTATTTTCAGAACCCGAGCAGGGTTCTCGCATTAGCATAAGAATCCTGCCTGGTAGTTGAGATTTCTGGGTGGGGTGTACGTGGAGGACTTCTGTCAGCCCTGCCTTTGATTTGTTTACCTCCAGAGTTGGAAAGTGCATATTTGCGTGAGATGGGAAAAGTGTGGATCGTGCTTCAGATTTCATCCTGACACTTTGAAATGACCAGTGTGTTGGTAATTATTTGCATTTCCATGGCGTTTGGCACAGAAATAGTCATGAGGTCGGTCTCTGCATCCTGAAGCCTATGATGCTTTTTGCAGAGAAACCTCTGCTCAGGCCCAGGTAACTTGCTATTTCCCATAGCTGGCACAGGAGCCTTGGAAGATAGGATTGTTTTCAGTATTATTTCACAATCCTTTCACCACTGTTTCAAGAACGGGAGCCCTTTTCAACCGTTAGTGGAAGAATCCTTCTTTGGAGATGAGATATTTTTCCGGGGTGGCAAGTGCAGGGCCTCTGTCAGTCCTGGGTTTGTTGGACTAGCGCCAGACATGAGAAGTGCGCCTTTGTGGGACAGGTGAATAGTGCGGATCCTATTTCAGTCTAAAGACTGAAACAGGATCCGCACTTTTCACCGTTCCTTTCAGAATGATTTGATTCATCAGCTAGGAATGGCGATTGCTTCACCAGACCAATCGAAGGCTAGGCCAAAGTAACTCGATGTTTCCAAGAGGTGTGTGGCCCAACTATTGAAAGAACCGCTAAGTGGAGAACTATTTGGTATTTTTCCGAAGCACTTTTCACCGTAATTGTCATAAGGTTGGTCTCTGCATCCTTAAGCATAGCAGAGTCTTCACAGACGAAACAGGCTGAGGCCCAGTAATCTTGGCATTTCCAATAGTTGGTCCTAGAGACTACCAAGAAAGTGTTCTTTTAAGTATTATTCCGTTGTGGTTTCAGCATTATTTTCAGAACCCGAGCAGGGTTCTCGCATTAGCATAAGAATCCTGCCTGGTAGTTGAGATGTCTGGGTGGGGTGTACGTGGAGGACTTCTGTCAGCCCTGCCTTTGATTTGTTTACCTCCAGAGTTGGAAAGTGCATATTTGCGTGAGATGGGAAAAGTGTGGATCGTGCTTGAGATTTCATCCTGACACTTTGAAATGACCAGTGTGTTGGTAATTATTTGCATTTCCATGGCGTTTGGCACAGAAATAGTCATGAGGTCTGTCTCTGCATCCTGAAGCCTATGATGCTTTTTGCAGAGAAACCTCTGCTGAGGCCCAGGTAACTTGCTATTTCCCATAGCTGGCACAGGAGCCTTGGAAGATAGGATTGTTTTCAGTATTATTTCACCATCCTTTCACCACTGTTTCAAGAACGGGAGCCCTTTTCAACCGTTAGTGGAAGAATCCTTCTTTGGAGATGAGGTATTTTTCTGGGGTGGCAAGTGCAGGGCCTCTGTCAGTCCTGGGTTTGTTGGACTAGCGCCAGACATGAGAAGTGCGCCTTTGTGGGACAGGTGAATAGTGCGGATCCTGTTTCAGTCTAAAGACTGAAACAGGATCCGCACTTTTCACCGTTCCTTTTAGAATCATTTGATTCATCAGCTAGGAACGGCGATTGCTTCACCAGACCAACCGAAGGCTAGGCCAAAGTAACTCGATGTTTCCAAGAGGTGTGTGGCCCAACTTTTGAAAGAACCGCTAAGTGGAGAACTATTTGGTGTTTTTCCGAAGCACTTTTCACCGTAATTGTCATAAGGTTGGTCTCTGCATCCTTAAGCATACCAGAGTCTTCACAGACGAAACAGGCTGAGGCCCAGTAATCTTGGCATTTCCAATAGTTGGTCCTAGAGACTACCAAGAAAGTGTTGTTTTAAGTATTATTCCGTTGTGGTTTCAGCATTATTTTCAGAACCCGAGCAGGGTTCTCGCATTAGCATAAGAATCCTGCCTGGTAGTTGAGATTTCTGGGTGGGGTGTACGTGGAGGACTTCTGTCAGCCCTGCCTTTGATTTGTTTACCTCCAGAGTTGGAAAGTGCATATTTGCGTGAGATGGGAAAAGTGTGGATCGTGCTTGAGATTTCATCCTGACACTTTGAAATAACCAGTGTGTTGGTAATTATTTGCATTTCCATGGCGTTTGGCACAGAAATAGTCATGAGGTCGGTCTCTGCATCCTGAAGCCTATGATGCTTTTTGCAGAGAAACCTCTGCTGAGGCCCAGGTAACTTGCTATTTCCCATAGCTGGCACAGGAGCCTTGGAAGATAGGATTGTTTTCAGTATTATTTCACCATCCTTTCACCACTGTTTCAAGAACGGGAGCCCTTTTCAACCGTTAGTGGAAGAATCCTTCTTTGGAGATGAGGTATTTTTCTGGGGTGGCAAGTGCAGGGCCTCTGTCAGTCCTGGGTTTGTTGGACTAGCGCCAGACATGAGAAGTGCGCCTTTGTGGGACAGGTGAATATTGCGGATCCTGTTTCAGTCTAAAGACTGAAACAGGATCCGCACTTTTCACCGTTCCTTTCAGAATCATTTGATTCATCAGCTAGGAATGGCGATTGCTTCACCAGACCAATCGAAGGCTAGGCCAAAGTAACTCGATGTTTCCAAGAGGTGTGTGGCCCAACTATTGAAAGAACCGCTAAGTGGAGAACTATTTGATGTTTTTCCCAAGCACTTTTCACCGTAATTGTCATAAGGTTGGTCTCTGCATCCTTAAGCATACCAGAGTCTTCACAGACGAAACAGGCTGAGGCCCAGTAATCTTGGCATTTCCAATAGTTGGTCCTAGAGACTACCAAGAAAGTGTTCTTTTAAGTATTATTCCGTTGTGGTTTCAGCATTATTTTCAGAACCGGAGCAGGGTTCTCGCATTAGCATAAGAATCCTGCCTGGTAGTTGAGATTTCTGGGTGGGGTGTAAGTGCGGGGCTTCTGTCAGCCCTGCCTTTGATTTGTTTACCTCCAGAGTTGGAAAGTGCATATTTGCGTGAGATGGGAAAAGTGTGGATCGTGCTTCAGATTTCATCCTGACACTTTGAAATGACCAGTGTGTTCGTAATTATTTGCATTTCCATGGCGTTTGGCACAGAAATAGTCATGAGGTCAGTCTCTGCATCCTGAAGCCTATGATGCTTTTTGCAGAGAAACCTCTGCTGAGGCCCAGGTAACTTGCTATTTCCCATAGCTGGCACAGGAGCCTTGGAAGATAGGATTGTTTTCAGTATTATTTCACAATCCTTTCACCACTGTTTCAAGAACGGGAGCCCTTTTCAACCGTTAGTGGAAGAATCCTTCTTTGGAGATGAGATATTTTTCTGGGGTGGCAAGTGCAGGGCCTCTGTCAGTCCTGGGTTTGTTGGACTAGCGCCAGACATGAGAAGTGCGCCTTTGTGGGACAGGTGAATAGTGCGGATCCTGTTTCAGTCTAAAGACTGAAACAGGATCCGCACTTTTCACCGTTCCTTTCAGAATCATTTGATTCATCAGCTAGGAATGGCGATTGCTTCACCAGACCAATCGAAGGCTAGGCCAAAGTAACTCGATGTTTCCAAGAGGTGTGTGGCCCAACTATTGAAAGAACCGCTAAGTGGAGAATTATTTGGTATTTTTCCGAAGCACTTTTCACCGTAATTGTCATAAGGTTGGTCTCTGCATCCTTAAGCATACCAGAGTCTTCACAGACGAAACAGGCTGAGGCCCAGTAATCTTGGCATTTCCAATAGTTGGTCCTAGAGACTACCAAGAAAGTGTTCTTATAAGCATTATTCCTTTGTGGTTTCAGCATTATTTTCAGAACCCGAGCAGGGTTCTCGCATTAGCATAAGAATCCTGCCTGGTAGTTGAGATTTCTGGGTGGGGTGTACGTGGAGGACTTCTGTCAGCCCTGCCTTTGATTTGTTTACCTCCAGAGTTGGAAAGTGCATATTTGCGTGAGATGGGAAAAGTGTGGATCGTGCTTGAGATTTCATCCTGACACTTTGAAATGACCAGTGTGTTGGTAATTATTTGCATTTCCATGGCGTTTGGCACAGAAATAGTCATGAGGTCGGTCTCTGCATCCTGAAGCCTATGACGCTTTTTGCAGAGAAACCTCTGCTGAGGCCCAGGTAACTTGCTATTTCCCATAGCTGGCACAGGAGCCTTGGAAGATAGGATTGTTTTCAGTATTATTTCACCATCCTTTCACCACTGTTTCAAGAACGGGAGCCCTTTTCAACCGTTAGTGGAAGAATCCTTCTTTGGAGATGAGGTATTTTTCTGGGGTGGCAAGTGCAGGGCCTCTGTCAGTCCTGGGTTTGTTGGACTAGCGCCAGACATGAGAAGTGCGCCTTTGTGGGACAGGTGAATATTGCGGATCCTGTTTCAGTCTAAAGACTGAAACAGGATCCGCACTTTTCACCGTTCCTTTCAGAATCATTTGATTCATCAGCTAGGAATGGCGATTGCTTCACCAGACCAATCGAAGGCTAGGCCAAAGTAACTCGATGTTTCCAAGAGGTGTGTGGCCCAACTATTGAAAGAACCGCTAAGTGGAGAACTATTTGATGTTTTTCCCAAGCACTTTTCACCGTAATTGTCATAAGGTTGATCTCTGCATCCTTAAGCATACCAGAGTCTTCACAGACGAAACAGGCTGAGGCCCAGTAATCTTGGCATTTCCAATAGTTGGTCCTAGAGACTACCAAGAAAGTGTTCTTTTAAGTATTATTCCGTTGTGGTTTCAGCATTATTTTCAGAACCCAAGCAGGGTTCTCGCATTAGCATAAGAATCCTGCCTGGTAGTTGAGATTTCTGGGTGGGGTGTAAGTGCGGGGCTTCTGTCAGCCCTGCCTTTGATTTGTTTACCTCCAGAGTTGGAAAGTGCATATTTGCGTGAGATGGGAAAAGTGTGGATCGTGCTTCAGATTTCATCCTGACACTTTGAAATGACCAGTGTGTTCGTAATTATTTGCATTTCCATGGCGTTTGGCACAGAAATAGTCATGAGGTCAGTCTCTGCATCCTGAAGCCTATGATGCTTTTTGCAGAGAAACCTCTGCTGAGGCCCAGGTAACTTGCTATTTCCCATAGCTGGCACAGGAGCCTTGGAAGATAGGATTGTTTTCAGTATTATTTCACAATCCTTTCACCACTGTTTCAAGAACGGGAGCCCTTTTCAACCGTTAGTGGAAGAATCCTTCTTTGGAGATGAGATATTTTTCTGGGGTGGCAAGTGCAGGGCCTCTGTCAGTCCTGGGTTTGTTGGACTAGCGCCAGACATGAGAAGTGCGCCTTTGTGGGACAGGTGAATAGTGCGGATCCTGTTTCAGTCTAAAGACTGAAACAGGATCCGCACTTTTCACCGTTCCTTTCAGAATCATTTGATTCATCAGCTAGGAATGGCGATTGCTTCACCAGACCAATCGAAGGCTAGGCCAAAGTAACTCGATGTTTCCAAGAGGTGTGTGGCCCAACTATTGAAAGAACCGCTAAGTGGAGAATTATTTGGTATTTTTCCGAAGCACTTTTCACCGTAATTGTCATAAGGTTGGTCTCTGCATCCTTAAGCATAGCAGAGTCTTCACAGACGAAACAGGCTGAGGCCCAGTAATCTTGGCATTTCCAATAGTTGGTCCTAGAGACTACCAAGAAAGTGTTCTTATAAGCATTATTCCTTTGTGGTTTCAGCATTATTTTCAGAACCCGAGCAGGGTTCTCGCATTAGCATAAGAATCCTGCCTGGTAGTTGAGATTTCTGGGTGGGGTGTACGTGGAGGACTTCTGTCAGCCCTGCCTTTGATTTGTTTACCTCCAGAGTTGGAAAGTGCATATTTGCGTGAGATGGGAAAAGTGTGGATCGTGCTTGAGATTTCATCCTGACACTTTGAAATGACCAGTGTGTTGGTAATTATTTGCATTTCCATGGCGTTTGGCACAGAAATAGTCATGAGGTCGGTCTCTGCATCCTGAAGCCTATGATGCTTTTTGCAGAGAAACCTCTGCTGAGGCCCAGGTAACTTGCTATTTCCCATAGCTGGCACAGGAGCCTTGGAAGATAGGATTGTTTTCAGTATTATTTCACCATCCTTTCACCACTGTTTCAAGAACGGGAGCCCTTTTCAACCGTTAGTGGAAGAATCCTTCTTTGGAGATGAGGTATTTTTCTGGGGTGGCAAGTGCAGGGCCTCTGTCAGTCCTGGGTTTGTTGGACTAGCGCCAGACATGAGAAGTGCGCCTTTGTGGGACAGGTGAATATTGCGGATCCTGTTTCAGTCTAAAGACTGAAACAGGATCCGCACTTTTCACCGTTCCTTTCAGAATCATTTGATTCATCAGCTAGGAATGGCGATTGCTTCACCAGACCAATCGAAGGCTAGGCCAAAGTAACTCGATGTTTCCAAGAGGTGTGTGGCCCAACTATTGAAAGAACCGCTAAGTGGAGAACTATTTGATGTTTTTCCCAAGCACTTTTCACCGTAATTGTCATAAGGTTGGTCTCTGCATCCTTAAGCATACCAGAGTCTTCACAGACGAAACAGGCTGAGGCCCAGTAATCTTGGCATTTCCAATAGTTGGTCCTAGAGACTACCAAGAAAGTGTTCTTTTAAGTATTATTCCGTTGTGGTTTCAGCATTATTTTCAGAACCCGAGCAGGGTTCTCGCATTAGCATAAGAATCCTGCCTGGTAGTTGAGATTTCTGGGTGGGGTGTAAGTGCGGGGCTTCTGTCAGCCCTGCCTTTGATTTGTTTACCTCCAGAGTTGGAAAGTGCATATTTGCGTGAGATGGGAAAAGTGTGGATCGTGCTTCAGATTTCATCCTGACACTTTGAAATGACCAGTGTGTTCGTAATTATTTGCATTTCCATGGCGTTTGGCACAGAAATAGTCATGAGGTCAGTCTCTGCATCCTGAAGCCTATGATGCTTTTTGCAGAGAAACCTCTGCTGAGGCCCAGGTAACTTGCTATTTCCCATAGCTGGCACAGGAGCCTTGGAAGATAGGATTGTTTTCAGTATTATTTCACAATCCTTTCACCACTGTTTCAAGAACGGGAGCCCTTTTCAACCGTTAGTGGAAGAATCCTTCTTTGGAGATGAGATATTTTTCTGGGGTGGCAAGTGCAGGGCCTCTGTCAGTCCTGGGTTTGTTGGACTAGCGCCAGACATGAGAAGTGCGCCTTTGTGGGACAGGTGAATAGTGCGGATCCTGTTTCAGTCTAAAGACTGAAACAGGATCCGCACTTTTCACCGTTCCTTTCAGAATCATTTGATTCATCAGCTAGGAATGGCGATTGCTTCACCAGACCAATCGAAGGCTAGGCCAAAGTAACTCGATGTTTCCAAGAGGTGTGTGGCCCAACTATTGAAAGAACCGCTAAGTGGAGAATTATTTGGTATTTTTCCGAAGCACTTTTCACCGTAATTGTCATAAGGTTGGTCTCTGCATCCTTAAGCATACCAGAGTCTTCACAGACGAAACAGGCTGAGGCCCAGTAATCTTGGCATTTCCAATAGTTGGTCCTAGAGACTACCAAGAAAGTGTTCTTATAAGCATTATTCCTTTGTGGTTTCAGCATTATTTTCAGAACCCGAGCAGGGTTCTCGCATTAGCATAAGAATCCTGCCTGGTAGTTGAGATTTCTGGGTGGGGTGTACGTGGAGGACTTCTGTCAGCCCTGCCTTTGATTTGTTTACCTCCAGAGTTGGAAAGTGCATATTTGCGTGAGATGGGAAAAGTGTGGATCGTGCTTGAGATTTCATCCTGACACTTTGAAATGCCCAGTGTGTTGGTAATTATTTGCATTTCCATGGCCTTTGGCACAGAAATAGTCATGAGGTCGGTCTCTGCATCCTGAAGCCTATGATGCTTTTTGCAGAGAAACCTCTGCTGAGGCCCAGGTAACTTGCTATTTCCCATAGCTGGCACAGGAGCCTTGGAAGATAGGATTGTTTTCAGTATTATTTCACCATCCTTTCACTACTGTTTCAAGAACGGGAGCCCTTTTCAACCGTTAGTGGAAGAATCCTTCTTTGGAGATGAGGTATTTTTCTGGGGTGGCAAGTGCAGGGCCTCTGTCAGTCCTGGGTTTGTTGGACTAGCGCCAGACATGAGAAGTGCGCCTTTGTGGGACAGGTGAATAGTGCGGATCCTGTTTCAGTCTAAAGACTGAAACAGGATCTGCACTTTTCACCGTTCCTTTCACAATCATTTGATTCATCAGCTAGGAATGGCGATTGCTTCACCAGACCAATCGAAGGCTAGGCCAAAGTAACTCGATGTTTCCAAGAGGTGTGTGGCCCAACTTTTGAAAGAACCGCTAAGTGGAGAACTATTTGGTATTTTTCCGAAGCACTTTTCACCATAATTGTCAGAAGGTTGGTCTCTGCATCCTTAAGCATACCAGAGTCTTCACAGACGAAACAGGCTGAGGCCCAGTAATCTTGGCATTTCCAATAGTTGGTCCTAGAGACTACCAAGAAAGTGTTCTTTTAAGTATTATTCCGTTGTGGTTTCAGCATTATTTTCAGAACCCGAGCAGGGTTCTCGCATTAGCATAAGAATCCTGCCTGGTAGTTGAGATTTCTGGGTGGGGTGTACGTGGAGGACTTCTGTCAGCCCTGCCTTTGATTTGTTTACCTCCAGAGTTGGAAAGTGCATATTTGCGTGAGATGGGAAAAGTGTGGATCGTGCTTGAGATTTCATCCTGACACTTTGAAATGACCAGTGTGTTGGTAATTATTTGCATTTCCATGGCGTTTGGCACAGAAATAGTCATGAGGTCGGTCTCTGCATCCTGAAGCCTATGATGCTTTTTGCAGAGAAACCTCTGCTGAGGCCCAGGTAACTTGCTATTTCCCATAGCTGGCACAGGAGCCTTGGAAGATAGGATTGTTTTCAGTATTATTTCACAATCCTTTCACCACTGTTTCAAGAACGGGAGCCCTTTTCAACCGTTAGTGGAAGAATCCTTCTTTGGAGATGAGGTATTTTTCTGGGGTGGCAAGTGCAGGGCCTCTGTCAGTCCTGGGTTTGTTGGACTAGCGCCAGACATGAGAAGTGCGCCTTTGTGGGACAGGTGAATAGTGCGGATCCTGTTTCAGTCTAAAGACTGAAACAGGATCCGCACTTTTCACCGTTCCTTTCAGAATCATTTGATTCATCAGCTAGGAATGGCGATTGCTTCACCAGACCAATCGAAGGCTAGGCCAAAGTAACTCGATGTTTCCAAGAGGTGTGTGGCCCAACTTTTGAAAGAACCGCTAAGTGGAGAACTATTTGGTATTTTTCCGAAGCACTTTTCACCGTAATTGTCAGAAGGTTGGTCTCTGCATCCTTAAGCATACCAGAGTCTTCACAGACGAAACAGGCTGAGGCCCAGTAATCTTGGCATTTCCAATACTTGGTCCTAGAGACTACCAAGAAAGTGTTCTTTTAAGTATTATTCTGTTGTGGTTTCAGCATTATTTTCAGAACCCCAGCAGGGTTCTCGCATTAGCATAAGAATCCTGCCTGGTAGTTGAGATTTCTGGGTGGGGTGTAAGTGCGGGGCTTCTGTCAGCCCTGCCTTTGATTTGTTTACCTCCAGAGTTGGAAAGTGCATATTTGCGTGAGATGGGAAAAGTGTGGATCGTGCTTCAGATTTCATCCTGAGACTTTGAAATGACCAGTGTGTTGGTAATTATTTGCATTTCCATGGCGTTTGGCACAGAAATAGTCATGAGGTCGGTCTCTGCATCCTGAAGCCTATGATGCTTTTTGCAGAGAAACCTCTGCTGAGGCCCAGGTAACTTGCTATTTCCCATAGCTGGCACAGGAGCCTTGGAAGATAGGATTGTTTTCAGTATTATTTCACCATCCTTTCACCACTGTTTCAAGAACGGGAGCCCTTTTCAACCGTTAGTGGAAGAATCCTTCTTTGGAGATGAGGTATTTTTCTGGGGTGGCAAGTGCAGGGCCTCTGTCAGTCCTGGGTTTGTTGGACTAGCGCCAGACATGAGAAGTGCGCCTTTGTGGGACAGGTGAATAGTGCGGATCCTGTTTCAGTCTAAAGACTGAAACAGGATCCGCACTTTTCACCGTTCCTTTCAGAATGATTTGATTCATCAGCTAGGAATGGCGATTGCTTCACCAGACCAACCGAAGGCTAGGCCAAAGTAACTCGATGTTTCCAAGAGGTGTGTGGCCCAACTTTTGAAAGAACCGCTAAGTGGAGAACTATTTGGTGTTTTTCCGAAGCACTTTTCACCGTAATTGTCATAAGGTTGGTCTCTGCATCCTTAAGCATACCAGAGTCTTCACAGACGAAACAGGCTGAGGCCCAGTAATCTTGGCATTTCCAATAGTTGGTCCTAGAGACTACCAAGAAAGTGTTGTTTTAAGTATTATTCCGTTGTGGTTTCAGCATTATTTTCAGAACCCGAGCAGGGTTCTCGCATTAGCATAAGAATCCTGCCTGGTAGTTGAGATTTCTGGGTGGGGTGTACGTGGAGGACTTCTGTCAGCCCTGCCTTTGATTTGTTTACCTCCAGAGTTGGAAAGTGCATATTTGCGTGAGATGGGAAAAGTGTGGATCGTGCTTGAGATTTCATCCTGACACTTTGAAATAACCAGTGTGTTGGTAATTATTTGCATTTCCATGGCGTTTGGCACAGAAATAGTCATGAGGTCGGTCTCTGCATCCTGAAGCCTATGATGCTTTTTGCGGAGAAACCTCTGCTGAGGCCCAGGTAACTTGCTATTTCCCATAGCTGGCAAAGGAGCCTTGGAAGATAGGATTGTTTTCAGTATTATTTCACCATCCTTTCACCACTGTTTCAAGAACGGGAGCCCTTTTCAACCGTTAGTGGAAGAATCCTTCTTTGGAGATGAGGTATTTTTCTGGGGTGGCAAGTGCAGGGCCTCTGTCAGTCCTGGGTTTGTTGGACTAGCGCCAGACATGAGAAGTGCGCCTTTGTGGGACAGGTGAATAGTGCGGATCCTGTTTCAGTCTAAAGACTGAAACAGGATCCGCACTTTTCACCGTTCCTTTCAGAATGATTTGATTCATCAGCTAGGAATGGCGATTGCTTCACCAGACCAATCGAAGGCTAGGCCAAAGTAACTCGATGTTTCCAAGAGGTGTGTGGCCGAACTATTGAAAGAACCGCTAAGTGGAGAACTATTTGGTATTTTTCCGAAGCACTTTTCACCGTAATTGTCAGAGGTTGGTCTCTGCATCCTTAAGCATACCAGAGTCTTCACAGACGAAACAGGCTGAGGCCCAGTAATCTTGGCATTTCCAATAGTTGGTCCTAGAGACTACCAAGAAAGTGTTCTTATAAGCATTATTCCTTTGTGGTTTCAGCATTATTTTCAGAACCCGAGCAGGGTTCTCGCATTAGCATAAGAATCCTGCCTGGTAGTTGAGATTTCTGGGTGGGGTGTACGTGGAGGACTTCTGTCAGCCCTGCCTTTGATTTGTTTACCTCCAGAGTTGGAAAGTGCATATTTGCGTGAGATGGGAAAAGTGTGGATCGTGCTTCAGATTTCATCCTGACACTTTGAAATGACCAGTGTGTTGGTAATTATTTGCATTTCCATGGCGTTTGGCACAGAAATAGTCATGAGGTCGGTCTCTGCATCCTGAAGCCTATGATGCTTTTTGCAGAGAAACCTCTGCTCAGGCCCAGGTAACTTGCTATTTCCCATAGCTGGCACAGGAGCCTTGGAAGATAGGATTGTTTTCAGTATTATTTCACAATCCTTTCACCACTGTTTCAAGAACGGGAGCCCTTTTCAACCGTTAGTGGAAGAATCCTTCTTTGGAGATGAGATATTTTTCCGGGGTGGCAAGTGCAGGGCCTCTGTCAGTCCTGGGTTTGTTGGACTAGCGCCAGACATGAGAAGTGCGCCTTTGTGGGACAGGTGAATAGTGCGGATCCTATTTCAGTCTAAAGACTGAAACAGGATCCGCACTTTTCACCGTTCCTTTCAGAATGATTTGATTCATCAGCTAGGAATGGCGATTGCTTCACCAGACCAATCGAAGGCTAGGCCAAAGTAACTCGATGTTTCCAAGAGGTGTGTGGCCCAACTATTGAAAGAACCGCTAAGTGGAGAACTATTTGGTATTTTTCCGAAGCACTTTTCACCGTAATTGTCATAAGGTTGGTCTCTGCATCCTTAAGCATAGCAGAGTCTTCACAGACGAAACAGGCTGAGGCCCAGTAATCTTGGCATTTCCAATAGTTGGTCCTAGAGACTACCAAGAAAGTGTTCTTTTAAGTATTATTCCGTTGTGGTTTCAGCATTATTTTCAGAACCCGAGCAGGGTTCTCGCATTAGCATAAGAATCCTGCCTGGTAGTTGAGATGTCTGGGTGGGGTGTACGTGGAGGACTTCTGTCAGCCCTGCCTTTGATTTGTTTACCTCCAGAGTTGGAAAGTGCATATTTGCGTGAGATGGGAAAAGTGTGGATCGTGCTTGAGATTTCATCCTGACACTTTGAAATGACCAGTGTGTTGGTAATTATTTGCATTTCCATGGCGTTTGGCACAGAAATAGTCATGAGGTCTGTCTCTGCATCCTGAAGCCTATGATGCTTTTTGCAGAGAAACCTCTGCTGAGGCCCAGGTAACTTGCTATTTCCCATAGCTGGCACAGGAGCCTTGGAAGATAGGATTGTTTTCAGTATTATTTCACCATCCTTTCACCACTGTTTCAAGAACGGGAGCCCTTTTCAACCGTTAGTGGAAGAATCCTTCTTTGGAGATGAGGTATTTTTCTGGGGTGGCAAGTGCAGGGCCTCTGTCAGTCCTGGGTTTGTTGGACTAGCGCCAGACATGAGAAGTGCGCCTTTGTGGGACAGGTGAATAGTGCGGATCCTGTTTCAGTCTAAAGACTGAAACAGGATCCGCACTTTTCACCGTTCCTTTTAGAATCATTTGATTCATCAGCTAGGAACGGCGATTGCTTCACCAGACCAACCGAAGGCTAGGCCAAAGTAACTCGATGTTTCCAAGAGGTGTGTGGCCCAACTTTTGAAAGAACCGCTAAGTGGAGAACTATTTGGTGTTTTTCCGAAGCACTTTTCACCGTAATTGTCATAAGGTTGGTCTCTGCATCCTTAAGCATACCAGAGTCTTCACAGACGAAACAGGCTGAGGCCCAGTAATCTTGGCATTTCCAATAGTTGGTCCTAGAGACTACCAAGAAAGTGTTGTTTTAAGTATTATTCCGTTGTGGTTTCAGCATTATTTTCAGAACCCGAGCAGGGTTCTCGCATTAGCATAAGAATCCTGCCTGGTAGTTGAGATTTCTGGGTGGGGTGTACGTGGAGGACTTCTGTCAGCCCTGCCTTTGATTTGTTTACCTCCAGAGTTGGAAAGTGCATATTTGCGTGAGATGGGAAAAGTGTGGATCGTGCTTGAGATTTCATCCTGACACTTTGAAATAACCAGTGTGTTGGTAATTATTTGCATTTCCATGGCGTTTGGCACAGAAATAGTCATGAGGTCGGTCTCTGCATCCTGAAGCCTATGATGCTTTTTGCAGAGAAACCTCTGCTGAGGCCCAGGTAACTTGCTATTTCCCATAGCTGGCACAGGAGCCTTGGAAGATAGGATTGTTTTCAGTATTATTTCACCATCCTTTCACCACTGTTTCAAGAACGGGAGCCCTTTTCAACCGTTAGTGGAAGAATCCTTCTTTGGAGATGAGGTATTTTTCTGGGGTGGCAAGTGCAGGGCCTCTGTCAGTCCTGGGTTTGTTGGACTAGCGCCAGACATGAGAAGTGCGCCTTTGTGGGACAGGTGAATATTGCGGATCCTGTTTCAGTCTAAAGACTGAAACAGGATCCGCACTTTTCACCGTTCCTTTCAGAATCATTTGATTCATCAGCTAGGAATGGCGATTGCTTCACCAGACCAATCGAAGGCTAGGCCAAAGTAACTCGATGTTTCCAAGAGGTGTGTGGCCCAACTATTGAAAGAACCGCTAAGTGGAGAACTATTTGATGTTTTTCCCAAGCACTTTTCACCGTAATTGTCATAAGGTTGGTCTCTGCATCCTTAAGCATACCAGAGTCTTCACAGACGAAACAGGCTGAGGCCCAGTAATCTTGGCATTTCCAATAGTTGGTCCTAGAGACTACCAAGAAAGTGTTCTTTTAAGTATTATTCCGTTGTGGTTTCAGCATTATTTTCAGAACCGGAGCAGGGTTCTCGCATTAGCATAAGAATCCTGCCTGGTAGTTGAGATTTCTGGGTGGGGTGTAAGTGCGGGGCTTCTGTCAGCCCTGCCTTTGATTTGTTTACCTCCAGAGTTGGAAAGTGCATATTTGCGTGAGATGGGAAAAGTGTGGATCGTGCTTCAGATTTCATCCTGACACTTTGAAATGACCAGTGTGTTCGTAATTATTTGCATTTCCATGGCGTTTGGCACAGAAATAGTCATGAGGTCAGTCTCTGCATCCTGAAGCCTATGATGCTTTTTGCAGAGAAACCTCTGCTGAGGCCCAGGTAACTTGCTATTTCCCATAGCTGGCACAGGAGCCTTGGAAGATAGGATTGTTTTCAGTATTATTTCACAATCCTTTCACCACTGTTTCAAGAACGGGAGCCCTTTTCAACCGTTAGTGGAAGAATCCTTCTTTGGAGATGAGATATTTTTCTGGGGTGGCAAGTGCAGGGCCTCTGTCAGTCCTGGGTTTGTTGGACTAGCGCCAGACATGAGAAGTGCGCCTTTGTGGGACAGGTGAATAGTGCGGATCCTGTTTCAGTCTAAAGACTGAAACAGGATCCGCACTTTTCACCGTTCCTTTCAGAATCATTTGATTCATCAGCTAGGAATGGCGATTGCTTCACCAGACCAATCGAAGGCTAGGCCAAAGTAACTCGATGTTTCCAAGAGGTGTGTGGCCCAACTATTGAAAGAACCGCTAAGTGGAGAATTATTTGGTATTTTTCCGAAGCACTTTTCACCGTAATTGTCATAAGGTTGGTCTCTGCATCCTTAAGCATACCAGAGTCTTCACAGACGAAACAGGCTGAGGCCCAGTAATCTTGGCATTTCCAATAGTTGGTCCTAGAGACTACCAAGAAAGTGTTCTTATAAGCATTATTCCTTTGTGGTTTCAGCATTATTTTCAGAACCCGAGCAGGGTTCTCGCATTAGCATAAGAATCCTGCCTGGTAGTTGAGATTTCTGGGTGGGGTGTACGTGGAGGACTTCTGTCAGCCCTGCCTTTGATTTGTTTACCTCCAGAGTTGGAAAGTGCATATTTGCGTGAGATGGGAAAAGTGTGGATCGTGCTTGAGATTTCATCCTGACACTTTGAAATGACCAGTGTGTTGGTAATTATTTGCATTTCCATGGCGTTTGGCACAGAAATAGTCATGAGGTCGGTCTCTGCATCCTGAAGCCTATGACGCTTTTTGCAGAGAAACCTCTGCTGAGGCCCAGGTAACTTGCTATTTCCCATAGCTGGCACAGGAGCCTTGGAAGATAGGATTGTTTTCAGTATTATTTCACCATCCTTTCACCACTGTTTCAAGAACGGGAGCCCTTTTCAACCGTTAGTGGAAGAATCCTTCTTTGGAGATGAGGTATTTTTCTGGGGTGGCAAGTGCAGGGCCTCTGTCAGTCCTGGGTTTGTTGGACTAGCGCCAGACATGAGAAGTGCGCCTTTGTGGGACAGGTGAATATTGCGGATCCTGTTTCAGTCTAAAGACTGAAACAGGATCCGCACTTTTCACCGTTCCTTTCAGAATCATTTGATTCATCAGCTAGGAATGGCGATTGCTTCACCAGACCAATCGAAGGCTAGGCCAAAGTAACTCGATGTTTCCAAGAGGTGTGTGGCCCAACTATTGAAAGAACCGCTAAGTGGAGAACTATTTGATGTTTTTCCCAAGCACTTTTCACCGTAATTGTCATAAGGTTGATCTCTGCATCCTTAAGCATACCAGAGTCTTCACAGACGAAACAGGCTGAGGCCCAGTAATCTTGGCATTTCCAATAGTTGGTCCTAGAGACTACCAAGAAAGTGTTCTTTTAAGTATTATTCCGTTGTGGTTTCAGCATTATTTTCAGAACCCAAGCAGGGTTCTCGCATTAGCATAAGAATCCTGCCTGGTAGTTGAGATTTCTGGGTGGGGTGTAAGTGCGGGGCTTCTGTCAGCCCTGCCTTTGATTTGTTTACCTCCAGAGTTGGAAAGTGCATATTTGCGTGAGATGGGAAAAGTGTGGATCGTGCTTCAGATTTCATCCTGACACTTTGAAATGACCAGTGTGTTCGTAATTATTTGCATTTCCATGGCGTTTGGCACAGAAATAGTCATGAGGTCAGTCTCTGCATCCTGAAGCCTATGATGCTTTTTGCAGAGAAACCTCTGCTGAGGCCCAGGTAACTTGCTATTTCCCATAGCTGGCACAGGAGCCTTGGAAGATAGGATTGTTTTCAGTATTATTTCACAATCCTTTCACCACTGTTTCAAGAACGGGAGCCCTTTTCAACCGTTAGTGGAAGAATCCTTCTTTGGAGATGAGATATTTTTCTGGGGTGGCAAGTGCAGGGCCTCTGTCAGTCCTGGGTTTGTTGGACTAGCGCCAGACATGAGAAGTGCGCCTTTGTGGGACAGGTGAATAGTGCGGATCCTGTTTCAGTCTAAAGACTGAAACAGGATCCGCACTTTTCACCGTTCCTTTCAGAATCATTTGATTCATCAGCTAGGAATGGCGATTGCTTCACCAGACCAATCGAAGGCTAGGCCAAAGTAACTCGATGTTTCCAAGAGGTGTGTGGCCCAACTATTGAAAGAACCGCTAAGTGGAGAATTATTTGGTATTTTTCCGAAGCACTTTTCACCGTAATTGTCATAAGGTTGGTCTCTGCATCCTTAAGCATAGCAGAGTCTTCACAGACGAAACAGGCTGAGGCCCAGTAATCTTGGCATTTCCAATAGTTGGTCCTAGAGACTACCAAGAAAGTGTTCTTATAAGCATTATTCCTTTGTGGTTTCAGCATTATTTTCAGAACCCGAGCAGGGTTCTCGCATTAGCATAAGAATCCTGCCTGGTAGTTGAGATTTCTGGGTGGGGTGTACGTGGAGGACTTCTGTCAGCCCTGCCTTTGATTTGTTTACCTCCAGAGTTGGAAAGTGCATATTTGCGTGAGATGGGAAAAGTGTGGATCGTGCTTGAGATTTCATCCTGACACTTTGAAATGACCAGTGTGTTGGTAATTATTTGCATTTCCATGGCGTTTGGCACAGAAATAGTCATGAGGTCGGTCTCTGCATCCTGAAGCCTATGATGCTTTTTGCAGAGAAACCTCTGCTGAGGCCCAGGTAACTTGCTATTTCCCATAGCTGGCACAGGAGCCTTGGAAGATAGGATTGTTTTCAGTATTATTTCACCATCCTTTCACCACTGTTTCAAGAACGGGAGCCCTTTTCAACCGTTAGTGGAAGAATCCTTCTTTGGAGATGAGGTATTTTTCTGGGGTGGCAAGTGCAGGGCCTCTGTCAGTCCTGGGTTTGTTGGACTAGCGCCAGACATGAGAAGTGCGCCTTTGTGGGACAGGTGAATATTGCGGATCCTGTTTCACTCTAAAGACTGAAACAGGATCCGCACTTTTCACCGTTCCTTTCAGAATCATTTGATTCATCAGCTAGGAATGGCGATTGCTTCACCAGACCAATCGAAGGCTAGGCCAAAGTAACTCGATGTTTCCAAGAGGTGTGTGGCCCAACTATTGAAAGAACCGCTAAGTGGAGAACTATTTGATGTTTTTCCCAAGCACTTTTCACCGTAATTGTCATAAGGTTGGTCTCTGCATCCTTAAGCATACCAGAGTCTTCACAGACGAAACAGGCTGAGGCCCAGTAATCTTGGCATTTCCAATAGTTGGTCCTAGAGACTACCAAGAAAGTGTTCTTTTAAGTATTATTCCGTTGTGGTTTCAGCATTATTTTCAGAACCCGAGCAGGGTTCTCGCATTAGCATAAGAATCCTGCCTGGTAGTTGAGATTTCTGGGTGGGGTGTAAGTGCGGGGCTTCTGTCAGCCCTGCCTTTGATTTGTTTACCTCCAGAGTTGGAAAGTGCATATTTGCGTGAGATGGGAAAAGTGTGGATCGTGCTTCAGATTTCATCCTGACACTTTGAAATGACCAGTGTGTTCGTAATTATTTGCATTTCCATGGCGTTTGGCACAGAAATAGTCATGAGGTCAGTCTCTGCATCCTGAAGCCTATGATGCTTTTTGCAGAGAAACCTCTGCTGAGGCCCAGGTAACTTGCTATTTCCCATAGCTGGCACAGGAGCCTTGGAAGATAGGATTGTTTTCAGTATTATTTCACAATCCTTTCACCACTGTTTCAAGAACGGGAGCCCTTTTCAACCGTTAGTGGAAGAATCCTTCTTTGGAGATGAGATATTTTTCTGGGGTGGCAAGTGCAGGGCCTCTGTCAGTCCTGGGTTTGTTGGACTAGCGCCAGACATGAGAAGTGCGCCTTTGTGGGACAGGTGAATAGTGCGGATCCTGTTTCAGTCTAAAGACTGAAACAGGATCCGCACTTTTCACCGTTCCTTTCAGAATCATTTGATTCATCAGCTAGGAATGGCGATTGCTTCACCAGACCAATCGAAGGCTAGGCCAAAGTAACTCGATGTTTCCAAGAGGTGTGTGGCCCAACTATTGAAAGAACCGCTAAGTGGAGAATTATTTGGTATTTTTCCGAAGCACTTTTCACCGTAATTGTCATAAGGTTGGTCTCTGCATCCTTAAGCATACCAGAGTCTTCACAGACGAAACAGGCTGAGGCCCAGTAATCTTGGCATTTCCAATAGTTGGTCCTAGAGACTACCAAGAAAGTGTTCTTATAAGCATTATTCCTTTGTGGTTTCAGCATTATTTTCAGAACCCGAGCAGGGTTCTCGCATTAGCATAAGAATCCTGCCTGGTAGTTGAGATTTCTGGGTGGGGTGTACGTGGAGGACTTCTGTCAGCCCTGCCTTTGATTTGTTTACCTCCAGAGTTGGAAAGTGCATATTTGCGTGAGATGGGAAAAGTGTGGATCGTGCTTGAGATTTCATCCTGACACTTTGAAATGACCAGTGTGTTGGTAATTATTTGCATTTCCATGGCGTTTGGCACAGAAATAGTCATGAGGTCGGTCTCTGCATCCTGAAGCCTATGATGCTTTTTGCAGAGAAACCTCTGCTGAGGCCCAGGTAACTTGCTATTTCCCATAGCTGGCACAGGAGCCTTGGAAGATAGGATTGTTTTCAGTATTATTTCACCATCCTTTCACCACTGTTTCAAGAACGGGAGCCCTTTTCAACCGTTAGTGGAAGAATCCTTCTTTGGAGATGAGATATTTTTCTGGGGTGGCAAGTGCAGGGCCTCTGTCAGTCCTGGGTTTGTTGGACTAGCGCCAGACATGAGAAGTGCGCCTTTGTGGGACAGGTGAATAGTGCGGATCCTGTTTCACTCTAAAGACTGAAACAGGATCCGCACTTTTCACCGTTCCTTTCAGAATCATTTGATTCATCAGCTAGGAATGGCGATTGCTTCACCAGACCAATCGAAGGCTAGGCCAAAGTAACTCGATGTTTCCAAGAGGTGTGTGGCCCAACTATTGAAAGAACCGCTAAGTGGAGAACTATTTGGTATTTTTCCGAAGCACTTTTCACCGTAATTGTCATAAGGTTGGTCTCTGCATCCTTAAGCATAGCAGAGTCTTCACAGACGAAACAGGCTGAGGCCCAGTAATCTTGGCATTTCCAATAGTTGGTCCTAGAGACTACCAAGAAAGTGTTCTTATAAGCATTATTCCTTTGTGGTTTCAGCATTATTTTCAGAACCCGAGCAGGGTTCTCGCATTAGCATAAGAATCCTGCCTGGTACTTGAGATTTCTGGGTGGGGTGTACGTGGAGGACTTCTGTCAGCCCTGCCTTTGATTTGTTTACCTCCAGAGTTGGAAAGTGCATATTTGCGTGAGATGGGAAAAGTGTGGATCGTGCTTGAGATTTCATCCTGACACTTTGAAATGACCAGTGTGTTGGTAATTATTTGCATTTCCATGGCGTTTGGCACAGAAATAGTCATGAGGTCGGTCTCTGCATCCTGAAGCCTATGATGCTTTTTGCAGAGAAACCTCTGCTGAGGCCCAGGTAACTTGCTATTTCCCATAGCTGGCACAGGAGCCTTGGAAGATAGGATTGTTTTCAGTATTATTTCACCATCCTTTCACCACTGTTTCAAGAACGGGAGCCCTTTTCAAACGTTAGTGGAAGAATCCTTCTTTGGAGATGAGATATTTTTCTGGGGTGGCAAGTGCAGGGCCTCTGTCAGTCCTGGGTTTGTTGGACTAGCGCCAGACATGAGAAGTGCGCCTTTGTGGGACAGGTGAATAGTGCGGATCCTGTTTCAGTCTAAAGACTGAAACAGGATCCGCACTTTTCACCGTTCCTTTCAGAATCATTTGATTCATCAGCTAGGAATGGCGATTGCTTCACCAGACCAATCGAAGGCTAGGCCAAAGTAACTCGATGTTTCCAAGAGGTGTGTGGCCCAACTATTGAAAGAACCGCTAAGTGGAGAACTATTTGGTATTTTTTCGGAGCACTTTTCACCGTAATTGTCATAAGGTTGATCTCTGCATCCTTAAGCATACCAGAGTCTTCACAGACGAAACAGGCTGAGGCCCAGTAATCTTGGCATTTCCAATAGTTGGTCCTAGAGACTACCAAGAAAGTGTTCTTATAAGCATTATTCCTTTGTGGTTTCAGCATTATTTTCAGAACCCGAGCAGGGTTCTCGCATTAGCATAAGAATCCTGCCTGGTACTTGAGATTTCTGGGTGGGGTGTACGTGGAGGACTTCTGTCAGCCCTGCCTTTGATTTGTTTACCTCCAGAGTTGGAAAGTGCATATTTGCGTGAGATGGGAAAAGTGTGGATCGTGCTTGAGATTTCATCCTGACACTTTGAAATGACCAGTGTGTTGGTAATTATTTGCATTTCCATGGCGTTTGGCACAGAAATAGTCATGAGGTCGGTCTCTGCATCCTGAAGCCTATGATGCTTTCTGCAGAGAAACCTCTGCTGAGGCCCAGGTAACTTGCTATTTCCCATAGCTGGCACAGGAGCCTTGGAAGATAGGATTGTTTTCAGTATTATTTCACCATCCTTTCACCACTGTTTCAAGAACGGGAGCCCTTTTCAACCGTTAGTGGAAGAATCCTTCTTTGGAGATGAGGTATTTTTCTGGGGTGGCAAGTGCAGGGCCTCTGTCAGTCCTGGGTTTGTTGGACTAGCGCCAGACATGAGAAGTGCGCCTTTGTGGGACAGGTGAATAGTGCGGATCCTGTTTCAGTCTAAAGACTGAAACAGGATCCGCACTTTTCACCGTTCCTTTCAGAATCATTTGATTCATCAGCTAGGAATGGCGATTGCTTCACCAGACCAATCGAAGGCTAGGCCAAAGTAACTCGATGTTTCCAAGAGGTGTGTGGCCCAACTTTTGAAAGAACCGCTAAGTGGAGAACTATTTGGTATTTTTCCGAAGCACTTTTCACCGTAATTGTCAGAAGGTTGGTCTCTGCATCCTTAAGCATACCAGAGTCTTTACAGACGAAACAGGCTGAGGCCCAGTAATCTTGGCATTTCCAATACTTGGTCCTAGAGACTACCAAGAAAGTGTTCTTTTAAGTATTATTCTGTTGTGGTTTCAGCAGTATTTTCAGAACCCGAGCAGGGTTCTCGCATTAGCATAAGAATCCTGCCTGGTAGTTGAGATTTCTGGGTGGGGTGTAAGTGCGGGGCTTCTGTCAGCCCTGCCTTTGATTTGTTTACCTCCAGAGTTGGAAAGTGCATATTTGCGTGAGATGGGAAAAGTGTGGATCGTGCTTGAGATTTCATCCTGACACTTTGAAATGACCAGCGTGTTCGTAATTATTTGCATTTCCATGGCGTTTGGCACAGAAATAGTCATGAGTCAGTCTCTGCATCCTGAAGCCTATGATGCTTTTTGCAGAGAAACCTCTGCTGAGGCCCAGGTAACTTGCTATTTCCCATAGCTGGCACAGGAGCCTTGGAAGATAGGATTGTTTTCAGTATTATTTCACAATTCTTTCACCACTGTTTCAAGAACGGGAGCCCTTTTCAACCGTTAGTGGAAGAATCCTTCTTTGGAGATGAGATATTTTTCTGGGGTGGCAAGTGCAGGGCCTCTGTCAGTCCTGGGTTTGTTGGACTAGCGCCAGACATGAGAAGTGCGCCTTTGTGGGACAGGTGAATAGTGCGGATCCTGTTTCAGTCTAAAGACTGAAACAGGATCCGCACTTTTCACCGTTCCTTTCACAATCATTTGATTCATCAGCTAGGAATGGCGATTGCTTAACCAGACCAATCGAAGGATAGGCCAAAGTAACTCGATGTTTCCAAGAGGTGTGTGGCCCAACTATTGAAAGAACCGCTAAGTGGAGAATTATTTGGTATTTTTCCGAAGCACTTTTCACCGTAATTGTCATAAGGTTGGTCTCTGCATCCTTAAGCATACCAGAGTCTTCACAGACGAAACAGGCTGAGGCCCAGTAATCTTGGCATTTCCAATAGTTGGTCCTAGAGACTACCAAGAAAGTGTTCTTATAAGCATTATTCCTTTGTGGTTTCAGCATTATTTTCAGAACCCGAGCAGGGTTCTCGCATTAGCATAAGAATCCTGCCTGGTAGTTGAGATTTCTGGGTGGGGTGTACGTGGAGGACTTCTGTCAGCCCTGCCTTTGATTTGTTTACCTCCAGAGTTGGAAAGTGCATATTTGCGTGAGATGGGAAAAGTGTGGATCGTGCTTGAGATTTCATCCTGACACTTTGAAATGACCAGTGTGTTGGTAATTATTTGCATTTCCATGGCGTTTGGCACAGAAATAGTCATGAGGTCGGTCTCTGCATCCTGAAGCCTATGATGCTTTCTGCAGAGAAACCTCTGCTGAGGCCCAGGTAACTTGCTATTTCCCATAGCTGGCACAGGAGCCTTGGAAGATAGGATTGTTTTCAGTATTATTTCACCATCCTTTCACCACTGTTTCAAGAACGGGAGCCCTTTTCAACCGTTAGTGGAAGAATCCTTCTTTGGAGATGAGATATTTTTCTGGGGTGGCAAGTGCAGGGCCTCTGTCAGTCCTGGGTTTGTTGGACTAGCGCCAGACATGAGAAGTGCGCCTTTGTGGGACAGGTGAATATTGCGGATCCTGTTTCAGTCTAAAGACTGAAACAGGATCCGCACTTTTCACCGTTCCTTTCAGAATCATTTGATTCATCAGCTAGGAATGGCGATTGCTTCACCAGACCAATCGAAGGCTAGGCCAAAGTAACTCGATGTTTCCAAGAGGTGTGTGGCCCAACTATTGAAAGAACCGCTAAGTGGAGAACTATTTGATGTTTTTCCCAAGCACTTTTCACCGTAATTGTCATAAGGTTGGTCTCTGCATCCTTAAGCATACCAGAGTCTTCACAGACGAAACAGGCTGAGGCCCAGTAATCTTGGCATTTCCAATAGTTGGTCCTAGAGACTACCAAGAAAGTGTTCTTTTAAGTATTATTCCGTTGTGGTTTCAGCATTATTTTCAGAACCCGAGCAGGGTTCTCGCATTAGCATAAGAATCCTGCCTGGTAGTTGAGATTTCTGGGTGGGGTGTAAGTGCGGGGCTTCTGTCAGCCCTGCCTTTGATTTGTTTACCTCCAGAGTTGGAAAGTGCATATTTGCGTGAGATGGGAAAAGTGTGGATCGTGCTTCAGATTTCATCCTGACACTTTGAAATGACCAGTGTGTTCGTAATTATTTGCATTTCCATGGCGTTTGGCACAGAAATAGTCATGAGGTCAGTCTCTGCATCCTGAAGCCTATGATGCTTTTTGCAGAGAAACCTCTGCTGAGGCCCAGGTAACTTGCTATTTCCCATAGCTGGCACAGGAGCCTTGGAAGATAGGATTGTTTTCAGTATTATTTCACAATCCTTTCACCACTGTTTCAAGAACGGGAGCCCTTTTCAACCGTTAGTGGAAGAATCCTTCTTTGGAGATGAGATATTTTTCTGGGGTGGCAAGTGCAGGGCCTCTGTCAGTCCTGGGTTTGTTGGACTAGCGCCAGACATGAGAAGTGCGCCTTTGTGGGACAGGTGAATAGTGCGGATCCTGTTTCAGTCTAAAGACTGAAACAGGATCCGCACTTTTCACCGTTCCTTTCAGAATCATTTGATTCATCAGCTAGGAATGGCGATTGCTTCACCAGACCAATCGAAGGCTAGGCCAAAGTAACTCGATGTTTCCAAGAGGTGTGTGGCCCAACTATTGAAAGAACCGCTAAGTGGAGAATTATTTGGTATTTTTCCGAAGCACTTTTCACCGTAATTGTCATAAGGTTGGTCTCTGCATCCTTCAGCATACCAGAGTCTTCACAGACGAAACAGGCTGAGGCCCAGTAATCTTGGCATTTCCAATAGTTGGTCCTAGAGACTACCAAGAAAGTGTTCTTATAAGCATTATTCCTTTGTGGTTTCAGCATTATTTTCAGAACCCGAGCAGGGTTCTCGCATTAGCATAAGAATCCTGCCTGGTAGTTGAGATTTCTGGGTGGGGTGTACGTGGAGGACTTCTGTCAGCCCTGCCTTTGATTTGTTTACCTCCAGAGTTGGAAAGTGCATATTTGCGTGAGATGGGAAAAGTGTGGATCGTGCTTGAGATTTCATCCTGACACTTTGAAATGACCAGTGTGTTGGTAATTATTTGCATTTCCATGGCGTTTGGCACAGAAATAGTCATGAGGTCGGTCTCTGCATCCTGAAGCCTATGATGCTTTTTGCAGAGAAACCTCTGCTGAGGCCCAGGTAACTTGCTATTTCCCATAGCTGGCACAGGAGCCTTGGAAGATAGGATTGTTTTCAGTATTATTTCACCATCCTTTCACCACTGTTTCAAGAACGGGAGCCCTTTTCAACCGTTAGTGGAAGAATCCTTCTTTGGAGATGAGATATTTTTCTGGGGTGGCAAGTGCAGGGCCTCTGTCAGTCCTGGGTTTGTTGGACTAGCGCCAGACATGAGAAGTGCGCCTTTGTGGGACAGGTGAATAGTGCGGATCCTGTTTCACTCTAAAGACTGAAACAGGATCCGCACTTTTCACCGTTCCTTTCAGAATCATTTGATTCATCAGCTAGGAATGGCGATTGCTTCACCAGACCAATCGAAGGCTAGGCCAAAGTAACTCGATGTTTCCAAGAGGTGTGTGGCCCAACTATTGAAAGAACCGCTAAGTGGAGAATTATTTGGTATTTTTCCGAAGCACTTTTCACCGTAATTGTCATAAGGTTGGTCTCTGCATCCTTAAGCATACCAGAGTCTTCACAGACGAAACAGGCTGAGGCCCAGTAATCTTGGCATTTCCAATAGTTGGTCCTAGAGACTACCAAGAAAGTGTTCTTATAAGCATTATTCCTTTGTGGTTTCAGCATTATTTTCAGAACCCGAGCAGGGTTCTCGCATTAGCATAAGAATCCTGCCTGGTAGTTGAGATTTCTGGGTGGGGTGTACGTGGAGGACTTCTGTCAGCCCTGCCTTTGATTTGTTTACCTCCAGAGTTGGAAAGTGCATATTTGCGTGAGATGGGAAAAGTGTGGATCGTGCTTGAGATTTCATCCTGACACTTTGAAATGACCAGTGTGTTGGTAATTATTTGCATTTCCATGGCGTTTGGCACAGAAATAGTCATGAGGTCGGTCTCTGCATCCTGAAGCCTATGATGCTTTTTGCAGAGAAACCTCTGCTGAGGCCCAGGTAACTTGCTATTTCCCATAGCTGGCACAGGAGCCTTGGAAGATAGGATTGTTTTCAGTATTATTTCACCATCCTTTCACCACTGTTTCAAGAACGGGAGCCCTTTTCAACCGTTAGTGGAAGAATCCTTCTTTGGAGATGAGATATTTTTCTGGGGTGGCAAGTGCAGGGCCTCTGTCAGTCCTGGGTTTGTTGGACTAGCGCCAGACATGAGAAGTGCGCCTTTGTGGGACAGGTGAATAGTGCGGATCCTGTTTCAGTCTAAAGACTGAAACAGGATCCGCACTTTTCACCGTTCCTTTCACAATCATTTGATTGATCAGCTAGGAATGGCGATTGCTTCACCAGACCAATCGAAGGCTAGGCCAAAGTAACTCGATGTTTCCAAGAGGTGTGTGGCCCAACTTTTGAAAGAACCGCTAAGTGGAGAACTATTTGGTATTTTTCCGAAGCACTTTTCACCGTAATTGTCAGAAGGTTGGTCTCTGCATCCTTAAGCATACCACAGTCTTCACAGACGAAACAGGCTGAGGCCCAGTAATCTTGGCATTTCCAATAGTTGGTCCTAGAGACTACCAAGAAAGTGTTCTTTTAAGTATTATTCTGTTGTGGTTTCAGCATTATTTTCAGAACCTGAGCAGGGTTCTCGCATTAGCATAAGAATCCTGCCTGGTAGTTGAGATTTCTGGGTGGGGTGTAAGTGCGGGGCTTCTGTCAGCCCTGCCTTTGATTTGTTTACCTCCAGAGTTGGAAAGTGCATATTTGCGTGGGATGGGAAAAGTGTGGATCGTGCTTCAGATTTCATCCTGACACTTTGAAATGACCAGTGTGTTGGTAATTATTTGCATTTCCATGGCGTTTGGCACAGAAATAGTCATGAGGTCGGTCTCTGCATCCTGAAGCCTATGATGCTTTTTGCAGAGAAACCTCTGCTGAGGCCCAGGTAACTTGCTATTTCCCATAGCTGGCACAGGAGCCTTGGAAGATAGGATTGTTTTCAGTATTATTTCACCATCCTTTCACCACTGTTTCAAGAACGGGAGCCCTTTTCAACCGTTAGTGGAAGAATCCTTCTTTGGAGATGAGATATTTTTCTGGGGTGGCAAGTGCAGGGCCTCTGTCAGTCCTGGGTTTGTTGGACTAGCGCCAGACATGAGAAGTGCGCCTTTGTGGGACAGGTGAATAGTGCGGATCCTGTTTCAGTCTAAAGACTGAAACAGGATCCGCACTTTTCACCGTTCCTTTCAAAATGATTTGATTCATCAGCTAGGAATGGCGATTGCTTCACCAGACCAATCGAAGGCTAGGCCAAAGTAACTCGATGTTTCCAAGAGGTGTGTGGCCCAACTATTGAAAGAACCGCTAAGTGGAGAACTATTTGGTATTTTTCCGAAGCACTTTTCACCGTAATTGTCATAAGGTTGGTCTCTGCATCCTTAAGCATACCAGAGTCTTCACAGACGAAACAGGCTGAGGCCCAGTAATCTTGGCATTTCCAATAGTTGGTCCTAGAGACTACCAAGAAAGTGTTCTTATAAGCATTATTCCTTTGTGGTTTCAGCATTATTTTCAGAACCCGAGCAGGGTTCTCGCATTAGCATAAGAATCCTGCCTGGTACTTGAGATTTCTGGGTGGGGTGTACGTGGAGGACTTCTGTCAGCCCTGCCTTTGATTTGTTTACCTCCAGAGTTGGAAAGTGCATGTTTGCGTGAGATGGGAAAAGTGTGGATTGTGCTTCAGATTTCAACCTGACACTTTGAAATGACCAGTGTGTTGGTAATTATTTGCCATTTCCATGGCGTTTGGCACCGTAATAGTCATGAGGTCGGTCTCTGCATCCTGAAGCCTATGATGCTTTTTGCAGAGAAACCTCTGCTGAGGCCCAGGTAACTTGCTATTTCCCATAGCTGGCACAGGAGCCTTGGAAGATAGAATTGTTTTCAGCATTATTTCACCATCCTTTCACCACTGTTTCAAGAACGGGAGCCCTTTTCAACCGTTAGTGGAAGAATCCTTCTTTGGAGATGAGATATTTTTCTGGGGTGGCAAGTGCAGGGCCTCTGTCAGTCCTGGGTTTGTTGGACTAGCGCCAGACATGAGAAGTGCGCCTTTGTGGGACAGGTGAATAGTGCGGATCCTGTTTCAGTCTAAAGACTGAAACAGGATCCGCACTTTTCACCGTTCCTTTCAGAATCATTTGATTCATCAGCTAGGAATGGCGATTGCTTCACCAGACCAATCGAAGGCTAGGCCAAAGTAACTCGATGTTTCCAAGAGGTGTGTGGCCCAACTTTTGAAAGAACCGCTAAGTGGAGAACTATTTGGTATTATTCCGAAGCACTTTTCACCGTAATTGTCATAAGGTTGGTCTCTGCATCCTTAAGAATACCAGAGTCTTCACAGATGAAACAGGCTGAGGCCCAGTAATCTTGGCATTTCCAATAGTTGGTCCTAGAGACTACCAAGAAAGTGTTCTTTTAAGTATTATTCCGTTGTGGTTTCAGCATTATTTTCAGAAACCGAGCAGGGTTCTGGCATTAGCATAAGAATACTGCCTGGTAGTTGAGATTTCTGGGTGGGGTGTACGTGGAGGACTTCTGTCAGCCCTGCCTTTGATTTGTTTACCTCCAGAGTTGGAAAGTGCATATTTGCGTGAGATGGGAAAAGTGTGGATCGTGCTTCAGATTTCATCCTGACACTTTGAAATGACCAGTGTGTTGGTAATTATTTGCATTTCCATGGCGTTTGGCACAGAAATAGTCATGAGGTCGGTCTCTGCATCCTGAAGCCTATGATGCTTTTTGCAGAGAAACCTCTGCTGAGGCCCAGGTAACTTGCTATTTCCCATAGCTGGCACAGGAGCCTTGGAAGATAGGATTGTTTTCAGCATTATTTCACCATCCTTTCACCACTGTTTCAAGAACGTGAGCCCTTTTCAACCGTTAGTGGAAGAATCCTTCTTTGGAGATGAGATATTTTTCTGGGGTGGCAAGTGCAGGGCCTCTGTCAGTCCTGGGTTTGTTGGACTAGCGCCAGACATGAGAAGTGCGCCTTTGTGGGACAGGTGAATAGTGCGGATCCTGTTTCAGTCTAAAGACTGAAACAGGATCCGCACTTTTCACCGTTCCTTTCAGAATCATTTGATTCATCAGCTAGGAATGGCGATTGCTTCACCAGACCAATCGAAGGCTAGGCCAAACTAACTCGATGTTTCCAAGAGGTGTGTGGCCCAACTATTGAAAGAACCGCTAAGTGGAGAACTATTTTGTATTTTTCCGAAGCACTTTTCACCGTAATTGTCATAAGGTTGGTCTCTGCATCCTTAAGCATACCAGAGTCTTCACAGACGAAACAGGCTGAGGCCCAGTAATCTTGGCATTTCCAATAGTTGGTCCTAGAGACTACCAAGAAAGTGTTCTTATAAGCATTATTCCTTTGTGGTTTCAGCATTATTTTCAGAACCTGAGCAGGGTTCTCGCATTAGCATAAGAATCCTGCCTGGTAGTTGAGGTTTATGGGTGGGGTGTAAGTGCGGGGCTTCTGTCAGCCCTGCCTTTGATTTGTTTACCTCCAGAGTTGGAAAGTGCATGTTTGCGTGAGATGGGAAAAGTGTGGATTGTGCTTCAGATTTCATCCTGACACTTTGAAATGACCATTGTGTTGGTAGTTATTTGCCATTTCCATGGCGTTTGGCACAGAAATAGTCATGAGGTCGGTCTCTGCATCCTGAATCCTATGATGCTTTTTGCAGAGAAACCTCTGCTGAGGCCCAGGTAACTTGCTATTTCCCATAGCTGGCACAGGAGCCTTGGAAGATAGGATTGTTTTCAGTATTATTTCACCATCCTTTCACCACTGTTTCAAGAACGGGAGCCCTTTTCAAAGGTTAGTGGAAGAATCCTTCTTTGGAGATGAGATATTTTTCTGGGGTGGCAAGTGCAGGGCCTCTGTCAGTCCTGGGTTTGTTGGACTAGCGCCAGACATGAGAAGTGCGCCTTTGTGGGACAGGTGAATAGTGCGGATCCTGTTTCAGTCTAAAGACTGAAACAGGATCCGCACTTTTCACCGTTCCTTTCAGAATCATTTGATTCATCAGCTAGGAATTGCGATTGCTTCACCAGAACAATCGAAGGCTAGGCCAAAGTAACTCGATGTTTCCAAGAGGTGTGTGGCCCAACTTTTGAAAGAACCGCTAAGTGGAGAACTATTTGGTGTTTTTCCAAAGCACTTTTCACCGTAATTGTCATAAGGTTGGTCTCTGCATCCTTAAGCATACCAGAGTCTTCACAGACGAAACAGGCTGAGGCCCAGTAATCTTGGCATTTCCAATAGTTGGTCCTAGAGACTACCAAGAAAGTGTCCTTATAAGCATTATTCCTTTGTGGTTTCAGCATTATTTTCACTACCCGAGCAGGGATCTGGCATTAGCATAAGAATCCTGCCTGGTAGTTGAGATTTCTGGGTGGGGTGTAAGTGCGGGGCTTCTGTCAGCCCTGCCTTTGTTTTGTTTACCTCCAGAGTTGGAAAGTGCATATTTGCGTGAGATGGGAAAAGTGTGGATCCTGCTTCAGATTTCATCCTGACACTTTGAAATGACCAGTGTGTTGGTAATTATTTGCCATTTCCATGGCGTTTGGCACCGTAATAGTCATGAGGTCGGTCTCTGCATCCTGAAGCCTATGATGCTTTTTGCAGAGAAACCTCTGCTGAGGCCCAGGTAACTTGCTATTTCCCATAGCTGGCACAGGAGCCTTGGAAGATAGGATTGTTTTCAGCATTATTTCACCATCCTTTCACCACTGTTTCAAGAACGGGAGCCCTTTTCAACCGTTAGTGGAAGAATCCTTCTTTGGAGATGAGATATTTTTCTGGGGTGGCAAGTGCAGGGCCTCTGTCAGTCCTGGGTTTGTTGGACTAGCGCCAGACATGAGAGGTGCGCCTCTGTGGGACAGGTGAATAGTGCGGATCCTGTTTCAGTCTAAAGACTGAAACAGGATCCGCACTTTTTACCGTTCCTTTGAGAATCATTTGATTCATCAGCTAGGAATGGTGATTGCTTCACCAGAGCAATCGAAGGCTAGGCCAAAGTAACTCGATGTTTCCAAGAGGTGTGTGGCCCAACTATTGAAAGAACCGCTAAGTGGAGAACTATTTGGTATTTTTCCGAAGCACTTTTCACCGTAATTGTCATAAGGTTGGTCTCTGCATCCTTAAGCATACCAGAGTCTTCACAGACGAAACAGGCTGAGGCCCAGTAATCTTGGCATTTCCAATAGTTGGTCCTAGAGACTACCAAGAAAGTGTTCTTATAAGCATTATTCCTTTGTGGTTTCAGCATTATTTTCAGTACCCGAGCAGGGTTCTGGCATTAGCATAAGAATCCTCCCTGGTAGTTGAGATTTCTGGGTGGGGTGTAAGTGCGGGGCTTCTGTCAGCCCTGCCTTTGATTTGTTTACCTCCAGAGTTGGAGAGTGCATATTTGCGTGAGATGGGAAAAGTGTGGATCGTGCTTCAGATTTCATCCTGACACTTTGAAATGACCAGTGTGTTGGTAATTATTTGCATTTCCATGGCGTTTGGCACAGAAATAGTCATGAGGTCGGTCTCTGCATCCTGAAGCCTATGATGCTTTTTGCAGAGAAACCTCTGCTGAGGCCCAGGTAACTTGCTATTTCCCATAGCTGGCACAGGAGCCTTGGAAGATAGGATTGTTTTCAGCATTATTTCACCATCCTTTCACCACTGTTTCAAGAACGGGAGCCCTTTTCAACCGTTAGTGGAAGAATCCTTCTTTGGAGATGAGATATTTTTCTGGGGTGGCAAGTGCAGGGCCTCTGTCAGTCCTGGGTTTGTTGGACTAGCGCCAGACATGAGAAGTGCGCCTTTGTGGGACAGGTGAATAGTGCGGATCCTGTTTCAGTCTAAAGACTGAAACAGGATCCGCACTTTTCACCGTTCCTTTCAGAATCATTTGATTCATCAGCTAGGAATGGCGATTGCTTCACCAGACCAATCGAAGGCTAGGCCAAAGTAACTCGATGTTTCCAAGAGGTGTGTGGCCCAACTTTTGAAAGAACCGCTAAGTGGAGAACTATTTGGTATTTTTCCGAAGCACTTTTCACCGTAATTGTCATAAGGTTGGTCTCTGCATCCTTAAGCATACCAGAGTCTTCACAGACGAAACAGTCTGAAGCCCAGTAATCTTGGCATTTCCAATAGTTGGTCCTAGAGACTACCAAGAAAGTGTTCTTTTAAGTATTATTCCGTTGTGGTATCAGCATTATTTTCAGAACCCGAGCAGGGTTCTCGCATTAGCATAAGAATCCTGCCTGGTAGTTGAGATTTCTGGGTGGGGTGTAAGTGCGGGGCTTCTGTCAGCCCTGCCTTTGATTTGTTTACCTCCAGAGTTGGAAAGTGCATATTTGCGTGAGATGGGAAAAGTGTGGATCGTGCTTCAGATTTCATCCTGACACTTTGAAATGACCAGTGTGTTGGTAATTATTTGCATTTCCATGGCGTTTGGCACAGAAATAGTCATGAGGTCGGTCTCTGCATCCTGAAGCCTATGATGCTTTTTGCAGAGAAACCTCCGCTGAAGCCCAGGTAACTTGCTATTTCCCATAGCTGGCACAGGAGCCTTGGAAGATAGGATTGTTTTCAGTATTACTTCACAATCCTATCACCACTGTTTCAAGAACGGGAGCCCTTTTCAACCGTTAGTGGAAGAATCCTTCTTTGGAGATGAGATATTTTTCTGGGGTGGCAAGTGCAGGGCCTCTGTCAGTCCTGGGTTTGTTGGACTAGCGCCAGACATGAGAAGTGCGCCTTTGTGGGACAGGTGAATAGTGCGGATCCTGTTTCAGTCTAAAGACTGAAACAGGATCCGCACTTTTCACCGTTCCTTTCACAATCATTTGATTCATCAGCTAGGAATGGCGATTGCTTCACCAGACCAATCGAAGGCTAGGCCAAAGTAACTCGATGTTTCCAAGAGGTGTGTGGCCCAACTATTGAAAGAACCGCTAAGTGGAGAACTATTTGGTATTTTTCCGAAGCACTTTTCACCGTAATTGTCATAAGGTTGGTCTCTGCATCCTTAAGCATACCAGAGTCTTCACAGACGAAACAGGCTGAGGCCCAGTAATCTTGGCATTTCCAATAGTTGGTCCTAGAGACTACCAAGAAAGTGTTCTTTTAAGTATTATTCCATTGTGGTTTCAGCATTATTTTCAGAACCCGAGCCTGGTTCTGGCATTAGCATAAGAATCCTGCCTGGTAGTTGAGATTTCTGGGTGGGGTGTACGTGGAGGACTTCTGTCAGCCCTGCCTTTGATTTGTTTACCTCCAGAGTTGGAAAGTGCATATTTGCGTGAGATGGGAAAAGTGTGGATCGTGCTTCAGATTTCATCCTGACACTTTGAAATGACCAGTGTGTTGGTAATTATTTGCATTTCCATGGCGTTTGGCACAGAAATAGTCATGAGGTCGGTCTCTGCATCCTGAAGCCTATGATGCTTTTTGCAGAGAAACCTCTGCTGAGGCCCAGGTAACTTGCTATTTCCCATAGCTGGCACAGGAGCCTTGGAAGATAGGATTGTTTTCAGTATTATTTCACCATCCTTTCACCACTGTTTCAAGAACGGGAGCCCTTTTCAACCGTTAGTGGAAGAATCCTTCTTTGGAGATGAGATATTTTTCTGGGGTGGCAAGTGCAGGGCCTCTGTCAGTCCTGGGTTTGTTGGACTAGCGCCAGACATGAGAAGTGCGCCTTTGTGGGACAGGTGAATAGTGCGGATCCTGTTTCAGTCTAAAGACTGAAACAGGTTCCGCACTTTACACCGTTTCTTTCAGAATCATTTGATTCATCAGCTAGGAATGGCGATTGCTTCACCAGACCAATCGAAGGCTAGGCCAAAGTAACTCGATGTTCCCAAGAGCTGTGTGGCCCAACTATTGAAAGAACCGCTAAGTGGAGAACTATTTGGTGTTTTTCCGAAGCACTTTTCACCGTAATTGTCATAAGGTTGGTCTCTGCATCCTTAAGCATACCAGAGTCTTCACAGACGAAACAGGCTGAGGCCCAGTAATCTTGGCATTTCCAATAGTTGGTCCTAGAGACTACCAAGAAAGTGTTCTTTTAAGTATTATTCCGTTGTGGTTTCAGCATTATTTTCAGAACCCCAGCAGGGTTCTCGCATTAGCATAAGAATCCTGCCTGGTAGTTGAGATTTCTGGGTGGGGTGTACGTGGAGGACTTCTGTCAGCCCTGCCTTTGATTTGTTTACCTCCAGAGTTGGAAAGTGCATATTTGCATGAGATGGGAAAAGTGTGGATCGTGCTTGAGATTTCATCCTGACACTTTGAAATGACCAGTGTGTTGGTAATTATTTGCATTTCCATGGCGTTTGGCACAGAAATAGTCATGAGGTCGGTCTCTGCATCCTGAAGCCTATGATGCTTTCTGCAGAGAAACCTCTGCTGAGGCCCAGGTAACTTGCTATTTCCCATAGCTGGCACAGGAGCCTTGGAAGATAGGATTGTTTTCAGTATTATTTCACCATCCTTTCACCACTGTTTCAAGAACGGGAGCCCTTTTCAACCGTTAGTGGAAGAATCCTTCTTTGGAGATGAGGTATTTTTCTGGGGTGGCAAGTGCAGGGCCTCTGTCAGTCCTGGGTTTGTTGGACTAGCGCCAGACATGAGAAGTGCGCCTTTGTGGGACAGGTGAATAGTGCGGATCCTGTTTCAGTCTAAAGACTGAAACAGGATCCGCACTTTTCACCGTTCCTTTCAGAATCATTTGATTCATCAGCTAGGAATGGCGATTGCTTCACCAGACCAATCGAAGGCTAGGCCAAAGTAACTCGATGTTTCCAAGAGGTGTGTGGCCCAACTATTGAAAGCACCGCTAAGTGGAGAACTATTTGGTATTTTTCCAAAGCACTTTTCACCGTAATTGTCATAAGGTTGATCTCTGCATCCTTAAGCATACCAGAGTCTTCACAGACGAAACAGGCTGAGGCCCAGTAATCTTGGCATTTCCAATAGTTGGTCCTAGAGACTACCAAGAAAGTGTTCTTATAAGCATTATTCCTTTGTGGTTTCAGCATTATTTTCAGAACCCGAGCAGGGTTCTCGCATTAGCATAAGAATCCTGCCTGGTAGTTGAGATTTCTGGGTGGGGTGTACGTGGAGGACTTCTGTCAGCCCTGCCTTTGATTTGTTTACCTCCAGAGTTGGAAAGTGCATATTTGCGTGAGATGGGAAAAGTGTGGATCGTGCTTGAGATTTCATCCTGACACTTTGAAATGACCAGTGTGTTGGTAATTATTTGCATTTCCATGGCGTTTGGCACAGAAATAGTCATGAGGTCGGTCTCTGCATCCTGAAGCCTATGATGCTTTTTGCAGAGAAACCTCTGCTGAGGCCCAGGTAACTTGCTATTTCCCATAGCTGGCACAGGAGCCTTGGAAGATAGGATTGTTTTCAGTATTATTTCACCATCCTTTCACCACTGTTTCAAGAACGGGAGCCCTTTTCAAACGTTAGTGGAAGAATCCTTCTTTGGAGATGAGATATTTTTCTGGGGTGGCAAGTGCAGGGCCTCTGTCAGTCCTGGGTTTTTTGGACTAGCGCCAGACATGAGAAGTGCGCCTTTGTGGGACAGGTGAATAGTGCGGATCCTGTTTCAGTCTAAAGACTGAAACAGGATCCGCACTTTTCACCGTTCCTTTCAGAATCATTTGATTCATCAGCTAGGAATGGCGATTGCTTCACCAGACCAATCGAAGGCTAGGCCAAAGTAACTCGATGTTTCCAAGAGGTGTGTGGCCCAACTTTTGAAAGAACCGCTAAGTGGAGAACTATTTGGTATTTTTCCGAAGCACTTTTCACCGTAATTGTCAGAAGGTTGGTCTCTGCATCCTTAAGCATACCACAGTCTTCACAGACGAAACAGGCTGAGGCCCAGTAATCTTGGCATTTCCAATAGTTGGTCCTAGAGACTACCAAGACAGTGTTCTTTTAAGTATTATTCTGTTGTGGTTTCAGCACTATTTTCAGAACCTGAGCAGGGTTCTCGCATTAGCATAAGAATCCTGCCTGGTAGTTGAGGTTTCTGGGTGGGGTGTAAGCATGGGGCTTCTGTCAGCCCTGCCTTTGATTTGTTTACCTCCAGAGTTGGAAAGTGCATGTTTGCGTGAGATGGGAAAAGTGTGGATTGTGCTTCAGATTTCAACCTGACACTTTGAAATGACCAGTGTGTTGGTAATTATTTGCCATTTCCATGGCGTTTGGCACAGAAATAGTCATGAGGTCGGTCTCTGCATCCTGAAGCCTATGATGCTTTTTGCAGAGAAACCTCTGCTGAGGCCCAGGTAACTTGCTATTTCCCATAGCTGGCACAGGAACCTTGGAAGATAGGATTGTTTTCAGTATTATTTCACCATCCTTTCACCACTGTTTCAAGAACGGGAGCCCTTTTCAACCGTTAGTGGAAGAATCCTTCTTTGGAGATGAGATATTTTTCTGGGGTGGCAAGTGCAGGGCCTCTGTCAGTCCTGGGTTTGTTGGACTAGCGCCAGACATGAGAAGTGCGCCTTTGTGGGACAGGTGAATAGTGCGGATCCTGTTTCAGTCTAAAGACTGAAACAGGATCCGCACTTTTCACCGTTCCTTTCAGAATCATTTGATTCATCAGCTAGGAATGGCGATTGCTTCACCAGACCAATCGAAGGCTAGGCCAAAGTAACTCGATGTTTCCAAGAGGTGTGTGGCCCAACTATTGAAAGAACCGCTAAGTGGAGAACTATTTGGTGTTTTTCCGAAGCACTTTTCACCGTAATTGTCATAAGGTTGGTCTCTGCATCCTTAAGCATACCAGAGTCTTCACAGACGAAACAGGCTGAGGCCCAGTAATCTTGGCATTTCCAATAGTTGGTCCTAGAGACTACCAAGAAAGTGTTCTTTTAAGTATTATTCTGTTGTGGTTTCAGCATTATTTTCAGAACCCGAGCAGGGTTCTCGCATTAGCATAAGAATCCTGCCTGGTAGTTGAGATTTCTGGGTGGGGTGTAAGTGCGGGGCTTCTGTCAGCCCTGCCTTTGTTTTGTTTACCTCCAGAGTTGGAAAGTGCATATTTGCGTGAGATGGGAAAAGTGTGGATCGTGCTTGAGATTTCATCCTGACACTTTGAAATGACCAGTGTGTTGGTAATTATTTGCATTTCCATGGCGTTTGGCACAGAAATAGTCATGAGGTCGGTCTCTGCATCCTGAAGCCTATGATGCTTTTTGCAGAGAAACCTCTGCTGAGGCCCAGGTAACTTGCTATTTCCCATAGCTGGCACAGGAGCCTTGGAAGATAGGATTGTTTTCAGTATTATTTCACCATCCTTTCACCACTGTTTCAAGAACGGGAGCCCTTTTCAACCGTTAGTGGAAGAATCCTTCTTTGGAGATGAGATATTTTTCTGGGGTGGCAAGTACAGGGCCTCTGTCAGTCCTGGGTTTGTTGGACTAGCGCCAGACATGAGAAGTGCGCCTTTGTGGGACAGGTGAATAGTGCGGATCCTGTTTCAGTCTAAAGACTGAAACAGGTTCCGCACTTTACACCGTTTCTTTCAGAATCATTTGATTCATCAGCTAGGAATGGCGATTGCTTCACCAGACCAATCGAAGGCTAGGCCAAAGTAACTCGATGTTCCCAAGAGCTGTGTGGCCCAACTATTGAAAGAACCGCTAAGTGGAGAACTATTTGGTGTTTTTCCGAAGCACTTTTCACCGTAATTGTCATAAGGTTGGTCTCTGCATCCTTAAGCATACCAGAGTCTTCACAGACGAAACAGGCTGAGGCCCAGTAATCTTGGCATTTCCAATAGTTGGTCCTAGAGACTACCAAGAAAGTGTTCTTTTAAGTATTATTCCGTTGTGGTTTCAGCATTATTTTCAGAACCCCAGCAGGGTTCTCGCATTAGCATAAGAATCCTGCCTGGTAGTTGAGATTTCTGGGTGGGGTGTACGTGGAGGACTTCTGTCAGCCCTGCCTTTGATTTGTTTACCTCCAGAGTTGGAAAGTGCATATTTGCATGAGATGGGAAAAGTGTGGATCGTGCTTGAGATTTCATCCTGACACTTTGAAATGACCAGTGTGTTGGTAATTATTTGCATTTCCATGGCGTTTGGCACAGAAATAGTCATGAGGTCGGTCTCTGCATCCTGAAGCCTATGATGCTTTCTGCAGAGAAACCTCTGCTGAGGCCCAGGTAACTTGCTATTTCCCATAGCTGGCACAGGAGCCTTGGAAGATAGGATTGTTTTCAGTATTATTTCACCATCCTTTCACCACTGTTTCAAGAACGGGAGCCCTTTTCAACCGTTAGTGGAAGAATCCTTCTTTGGAGATGAGGTATTTTTCTGGGGTGGCAAGTGCAGGGCCTCTGTCAGTCCTGGGTTTGTTGGACTAGCGCCAGACATGAGAAGTGCGCCTTTGTGGGACAGGTGAATAGTGCGGATCCTGTTTCAGTCTAAAGACTGAAACAGGATCCGCACTTTTCACCGTTCCTTTCAGAATCATTTGATTCATCAGCTAGGAATGGCGATTGCTTCACCAGACCAATCGAAGGCTAGGCCAAAGTAACTCGTTGTTTCCAAGAGGTGTGTGGCCCAACTTTTGAAAGAACCGCTAAGTGGAGAACTATTTGGTATTTTTCCGAAGCACTTTTCACCGTAATTGTCAGAAGGTTGGTCTCTGCATCCTTAAGCATACCAGAGTCTTTACAGACGAAACAGGCTGAGGCCCAGTAATCTTGGCATTTCCAATACTTGGTCCTAGAGACTACCAAGAAAGTGTTCTTTTAAGTATTATTCTGTTGTGGTTTCAGCATTATTTTCAGAACCCGAGCAGGGTTCTCGCATTAGCATAAGAATCCTGCCTGGTAGTTGAGATTTCTGGGTGGGGTGTAAGTGCGGGGCTTCTGTCAGCCCTGCCTTTGATTTGTTTACCTCCAGAGTTGGAAAGTGCATATTTGCGTGAGATGGGAAAAGTGTGGATCGTGCTTGAGATTTCATCCTGACACTTTGAAATGACCAGTGTGTTCGTAATTATTTGCATTTCCATGGCGTTTGGCACAGAAATAGTCATGAGTCAGTCTCTGCATCCTGAAGCCTATGATGCTTTTTGCAGAGAAACCTCTGCTGAGGCCCAGGTAACTTGCTATTTCCCATAGCTGGCACAGGAGCCTTGGAAGATAGGATTGTTTTCAGTATTATTTCACAATCCTTTCACCACTGTTTCAAGAACGGGAGCCCTTTTCAACCGTTAGTGGAAGAATCCTTCTTTGGAGATGAGATATTTTTCTGGGGTGGCAAGTGCAGGGCCTCTGTCAGTCCTGGGTTTGTTGGACTAGCGCCAGACATGAGAAGTGCGCCTTTGTGGGACAGGTGAATAGTGCGGATCCTGTTTCAGTCTAAAGACTGAAACAGGATCCGCACTTTTCACCGTTCCTTTCAGAATCATTTGATTCATCAGCTAGGAATGGCGATTGCTTCACCAGACCAATCGAAGGCTAGGCCAAAGTAACTCGATGTTTCCAAGAGGTGTGTGGCCCAACTATTGAAAGAACCGCTAAGTGGAGAATTATTTGGTATTTTTCCGAAGCACTTTTCACCGTAATTGTCATAAGGTTGGTCTCTGCATCCTTAAGCATACCAGAGTCTTCACAGACGAAACAGGCTGAGGCCCAGTAATCTTGGCATTTCCAATAGTTGGTCCTAGAGACTACCAAGAAAGTGTTCTTATAAGCATTATTCCTTTGTGGTTTCAGCATTATTTTCAGAACCCGAGCAGGGTTCTCGCATTAGCATAAGAATCCTGCCTGGTAGTTGAGATTTCTGGGTGGGGTGTACCTGGAGGACTTCTGTCAGCCCTGCCTTTGATTTGTTTACCTCCAGAGTTGGAAAGTGCATATTTGCGTGAGATGGGAAAAGTGTGGATCGTGCTTGAGATTTCATCCTGACACTTTGAAATGACCAGCGTGTTGGTAATTATTTGCATTTCCATGGCGTTTGGCACAGAAATAGTCATGAGGTCGGTCTCTGCATCCTGAAGCCTATGATGCTTTTTGCAGAGAAACCTCTGCTGAGGCCCAGGTAACTTGCTATTTCCCATAGCTGGCACAGGAGCCTTGGAAGATAGGATTGTTTTCAGTATTATTTCACCATCCTTTCACCACTGTTTCAAGAACGGGAGCCCTTTTCAACCGTTAGTGGAAGAATCCTTCTTTGGAGATGAGATATTTTTCTGGGGTGGCAAGTGCAGGGCCTCTGTCAGTCCTGGGTTTGTTGGACTAGCGCCAGACATGAGAAGTGCGCCTTTGTGGGACAGGTGAATAGTGCGGATCCTGTTTCAGTCTAAAGACTGAAACAGGATCCGCACTTTTCACCGTTCCTTTCACAATCATTTGATTCATCAGCTAGGAATGGCGATTGCTTCACCAGACCAATCGAAGGCTAGGCCAAAGTAACTCGATGTTTCCAAGAGGTGTGTGGCCCAACTTTTGAAAGAACCGCTAAGTGGAGAACTATTTGGTATTTTTCCGAAGCACTTTTCACCGTAATTGTCAGAAGGTTGGTCTCTGCATCCTTAAGCATACCACAGTCTTCACAGACGAAACAGGCTGAGGCCCAGTAATCTTGGCATTTCCAATAGTTGGTCCTAGAGACTACCAAGAAAGTGTTCTTTTAAGTATTATTCTGTTGTGGTTTCAGCATTATTTTCAGAACCTGAGCAGGGTTCTCGCATTAGCATAAGAATCCTGCCTGGTAGTTGAGATTTCTGGGTGGGGTGTAAGTGCGGGGCTTCTGTCAGCCCTGCCTTTGATTTGTTTACCTCCAGAGTTGGAAAGTGCATATTTGCGTGGGATGGGAAAAGTGTGGATCGTGCTTCAGATTTCATCCTGACACTTTGAAATGACCAGTGTGTTGGTAATTATTTGCATTTCCATGGCGTTTGGCACAGAAATAGTCATGAGGTCGGTCTCTGCATCCTGAAGCCTATGATGCTTTTTGCAGAGAAACCTCTGCTGAGGCCCAGGTAACTTGCTATTTCCCATAGCTGGCACAGGAGCCTTGGAAGATAGGATTGTTTTCAGTATTATTTCACCATCCTTTCACCACTGTTTCAAGAACGGGAGCCCTTTTCAACCGTTAGTGGAAGAATCCTTCTTTGGAGATGAGATATTTTTCTGGGGTGGCAAGTGCAGGGCCTCTGTCAGTCCTGGGTTTGTTGGACTAGCGCCAGACATGAGAAGTGCGCCTTTGTGGGACAGGTGAATAGTGCGGATCCTGTTTCAGTCTAAAGACTGAAACAGGATCCGCACTTTTCACCGTTCCTTTCAGAATCATTTGATTCATCAGCTAGGAATGGCGATTGCTTCACCAGACCAATCGAAGGCTAGGCCAAAGTAACTCGATGTTTCCAAGAGGTGAGTGGCCCAACTATTGAAAGAACCGCTAAGTGGAGAACTATTTGGTATTTTTCCGAAGCACTTTTCACCGTAATTGTCATAAGGTTGGTCTCTGCATCCTTAAGCATACCAGAGTCTTCACAGACGAAACAGGCTGAGGCCCAGTAATCTTGGCATTTCCAATAGTTGGTCCTAGAGACTACCAAGAAAGTGTTCTTATAAGCATTATTCCTTTGTGGTTTCAGCATTATTTTCAGAACCCGAGCAGGGTTCTCGCATTAGCATAAGAATCCTGCCTGGTACTTGAGATTTCTGGGTGGGGTGTACGTGGAGGACTTCTGTCAGCCCTGCCTTTGATTTGTTTACCTCCAGAGTTGGAAAGTGCATATTTGCGTGGGATGGGAAAAGTGTGGATCGTGCTTGAGATTTCATCCTGACACTTTGAAATGACCAGTGTGTTGGTAATTATTTGCATTTCCATGGCGTTTGGCACAGAAATAGTCATGAGGTCGGTCTCTGCATCCTGAAGCCTATGATGCTTTTTGCAGAGAAACCTCTGCTGAGGCCCAGGTAACTTGCTATTTCCCATAGCTGGCACAGGAGCCTTGGAAGATAGGATTGTTTTCAGTATTATTTCACCATCCTTTCACCACTGTTTCAAGAACGGGAGCCCTTTTCAACCGTTAGTGGAAGAATCCTTCTTTGGAGATGAGATATTTTTCTGGGGTGGCAAGTGCAGGGCCTCTGTCAGTCCTGGGTTTGTTGGACTAGCGCCAGACATGAGAAGTGCGCCTTTGTGGGACAGGTGAATAGTGCGGATCCTGTTTCAGTCTAAAGACTGAAACAGGATCCGCACTTTTCACCGTTCCTTTCAGAATGATTTGATTCATCAGCTAGGAATGGCGATTGCTTCACCAGACCAATCGAAGGCTAGGCCAAAGTAACTCGATGTTTCCAAGAGGTGAGTGGCCCAACTATTGAAAGAACCGCTAAGTGGAGAACTATTTGGTATTTTTCCGAAGCACTTTTCACCGTAATTGTCATAAGGTTGGTCTCTGCATCCTTAAGCATACCAGAGTCTTCACAGACGAAACAGGCTGAGGCCCAGTAATCTTGGCATTTCCAATAGTTGGTCCTAGAGACTACCAAGAAAGTGTTCTTATAAGCATTATTCCTTTGTGGTTTCAGCATTATTTTCAGAACCCGAGCAGGGTTCTCGCATTAGCATAAGAATCCTGCCTGGTAGTTGAGGTTTCTGGGTGGGGTGTAAGCATGGGGCTTCTGTCAGCCCTGCCTTTGATTTGTTTACCTCCAGAGTTGGAAAGTGCATGTTTGCGTGAGATGGGAAAAGTGTGGATTGTGCTTCAGATTTCAACCTGACACTTTGAAATGACCAGTGTGTTGGTAATTATTTGCCATTTCCATGGCGTTTGGCACCGTAATAGTCATGAGGTCGGTCTCTGCATCCTGAAGCCTATGATGCTTTTTGCAGAGAAACCTCTGCTGAGGCCCAGGTAACTTGCTATTTCCCATAGCTGGCACAGGAGCCTTGGAAGATAGAATTGTTTTCAGCATTATTTCACCATCCTTTCACCACTGTTTCAAGAACGGGAGCCCTTTTCAACCGTTAGTGGAAGAATCCTTCTTTGGAGATGAGATATTTTTCTGGGGTGGCAAGTGCAGGGCCTCTGTCAGTCCTGGGTTTGTTGGACTAGCGCCAGACATGAGAAGTGCGCCTTTGTGGGACAGGTGAATAGTGCGGATCCTGTTTCAGTCTAAAGACTGAATCAGGATCCGCACTTTTCACCGTTCCTTTCAGAATCATTTGATTCATCAGCTAGGAATGGCGATTGCTTCACCAGACCAATCGAAGGCTAGGCCAAAGTAACTCGATGTTTCCAAGAGGTGTGTGGCCCAACTTTTGAAAGAACCGCTAAGTGGAGAACTATTTGGTATTATTCCGAAGCACTTTTCACCGTAATTGTCATAAGGTTGGTCTCTGCATCCTTAAGAATACCAGAGTCTTCACAGATGAAACAGGCTGAGGCCCAGTAATCTTGGCATTTCCAATAGTTGGTCCTAGAGACTACCAAGAAAGTGTTCTTTTAAGTATTATTCCGTTGTGGTTTCAGCATTATTTTCAGAACCCGAGCAGGGTTCTGGCATTAGCATAAGAATCCTGCCTGGTAGTTGAGGTTTCTGGGTGGGGTGTAAGCATGGGGCTTCTGTCAGCCCTGCCTTTGATTTGTTTACCTCCAGAGTTGGAAAGTGCATGTTTGCGTGAGATGGGAAAAGTGTGGATTGTGCTTCAGATTTCAACCTGACACTTTGAAATGACCAGTGTGTTGGTAATTATTTGCCATTTCCATGGCGTTTGGCACAGAAATAGTCATGAGGTCGGTCTCTGCATCCTGAAGCCTATGATGCTTTTTGCAGAGAAACCTCTGCTGAGGCCCAGGTAACTTGCTATTTCCCATAGCTGGCACAGGAACCTTGGAAGATAGGATTGTTTTCAGTATTATTTCACCATCCTTTCACCACTGTTTCAAGAACGGGAGCCCTTTTCAACCGTTAGTGGAAGAATCCTTCTTTGGAGATGAGATATTTTTCTGGGGTGGCAAGTGCAGGGCCTCTGTCAGTCCTGGGTTTGTTGGACTAGCGCCAGACATGAGAAGTGCGCCTTTGTGGGACAGGTGAATAGTGCGGATCCTGTTTCAGTCTAAAGACTGAAACAGGATCCGCACTTTTCACCGTTCCTTTCAGAATCATTTGATTCATCAGCTAGGAATGGCGATTGCTTCACCAGACCAATCGAAGGCTAGGCCAAAGTAACTCGATGTTTCCAAGAGGTGTGTGGCCCAACTATTGAAAGAACCGCTAAGTGGAGAACTATTTGGTGTTTTTCCGAAGCACTTTTCACCGTAATTGTCATAAGGTTGGTCTCTGCATCCTTAAGCATACCAGAGTCTTCACAGACGAAACAGGCTGAGGCCCAGTAATCTTGGCATTTCCAATAGTTGGTCCTAGAGACTACCAAGAAAGTGTTCTTTTAAGTATTATTCTGTTGTGGTTTCAGCATTATTTTCAGAACCCGAGCAGGGTTCTCGCATTAGCATAAGAATCCTGCCTGGTAGTTGAGATTTCTGGGTGGGGTGTAAGTGCGGGGCTTCTGTCAGCCCTGCCTTTGTTTTGTTTACCTCCAGAGTTGGAAAGTGCATATTTGCGTGAGATGGGAAAAGTGTGGATCGTGCTTGAGATTTCATCCTGACACTTTGAAATGACCAGTGTGTTGGTAATTATTTGCATTTCCATGGCGTTTGGCACAGAAATAGTCATGAGGTCGGTCTCTGCATCCTGACGCCTATGATGCTTTTTGCAGAGAAACCTCTGCTGAGGCCCAGGTAACTTGCTATTTCCCATAGCTGGCACAGGAGCCTTGGAAGATAGGATTGTTTTCAGTATTATTTCACCATCCTTTCACCACTGTTTCAAGAACGGGAGCCCTTTTCAACCGTTAGTGGAAGAATCCTTCTTTGGAGATGAGATATTTTTCTGGGGTGGCAAGTACAGGGCCTCTGTCAGTCCTGGGTTTGTTGGACTAGCGCCAGACATGAGAAGTGCGCCTTTGTGGTACAGGTGAATAGTGCGGATCCTGTTTCAGTCTAAAGACTGAAACAGGTTCCGCACTTTACACCGTTTCTTTCAGAATCATTTGATTCATCAGCTAGGAATGGCGATTGCTTCACCAGACCAATCGAAGGCTAGGCCAAAGTAACTCGATGTTCCCAAGAGCTGTGTGGCCCAACTATTGAAAGAACCGCTAAGTGGAGAACTATTTGGTGTTTTTCCGAAGCACTTTTCACCGTAATTGTCATAAGGTTGGTCTCTGCATCCTTAAGCATACCAGAGTCTTCACAGACGAAACAGGCTGAGGCCCAGTAATCTTGGCATTTCCAATAGTTGGTCCTAGAGACTACCAAGAAAGTGTTCTTTTAAGTATTATTCCGTTGTGGTTTCAGCATTATTTTCAGAACCCCAGCAGGGTTCTCGCATTAGCATAAGAATCCTGCCTGGTAGTTGAGATTTCTGGGTGGGGTGTACGTGGAGGACTTCTGTCAGCCCTGCCTTTGATTTGTTTACCTCCAGAGTTGGAAAGTGCATATTTGCATGAGATGGGAAAAGTGTGGATCGTGCTTGAGATTTCATCCTGACACTTTGAAATGACCAGTGTGTTGGTAATTATTTGCATTTCCATGGCGTTTGGCACAGAAATAGTCATGAGGTCGGTCTCTGCATCCTGAAGCCTATGATGCTTTCTGCAGAGAAACCTCTGCTGAGGCCCAGGTAACTTGCTATTTCCCATAGCTGGCACAGGAGCCTTGGAAGATAGGATTGTTTTCAGTATTATTTCACCATCCTTTCACCACTGTTTCAAGAACGGGAGCCCTTTTCAACCGTTAGTGGAAGAATCCTTCTTTGGAGATGAGGTATTTTTCTGGGGTGGCAAGTGCAGGGCCTCTGTCAGTCCTGGGTTTGTTGGACTAGCGCCAGACATGAGAAGTGCGCCTTTGTGGGACAGGTGAATAGTGCGGATCCTGTTTCAGTCTAAAGACTGAAACAGGATCCGCACTTTTCACCGTTCCTTTCAGAATCATTTGATTCATCAGCTAGGAATGGCGATTGCTTCACCAGACCAATCGAAGGCTAGGCCAAAGTAACTCGATGTTTCCAAGAGGTGTGTGGCCCAACTTTTGAAAGAACCGCTAAGTGGAGAACTATTTGGTATTTTTCCGAAGCACTTTTCACCGTAATTGTCAGAAGGTTGGTCTCTGCATCCTTAAGCATACCAGAGTCTTTACAGACGAAACAGGCTGAGGCCCAGTAATCTTGGCATTTCCAATACTTGGTCCTAGAGACTACCAAGAAAGTGTTCTTTTAAGTATTATTCTGTTGTGGTTTCAGCATTATTTTCAGAACCCGAGCAGGGTTCTCGCATTAGCATAAGAATCCTGCCTGGTAGTTGAGATTTCTGGGTGGGGTGTAAGTGCGGGGCTTCTGTCAGCCCTGCCTTTGATTTGTTTACCTCCAGAGTTGGAAAGTGCATATTTGCGTGAGATGGGAAAAGTGTGGATCGTGCTTGAGATTTCATCCTGACACTTTGAAATGACCAGTGTGTTCGTAATTATTTGCATTTCCATGGCGTTTGGCACAGAAATAGTCATGAGTCAGTCTCTGCATCCTGAAGCCTATGATGCTTTTTGCAGAGAAACCTCTGCTGAGGCCCAGGTAACTTGCTATTTCCCATAGCTGGCACAGGAGCCTTGGAAGATAGGATTGTTTTCAGTATTATTTCACAATCCTTTCACCACTGTTTCAAGAACGGGAGCCCTTTTCAACCGTTAGTGGAAGAATCCTTCTTTGGAGATGAGATATTTTTCTGGGGTGGCAAGTGCAGGGCCTCTGTCAGTCCTGGGTTTGTTGGACTAGCACCAGACATGAGAAGTGCGCCTTTGTGGGACAGGTGAATAGTGCGGATCCTGTTTCAGTCTAAAGACTGAAACAGGATCCGCACTTTTCACCGTTCCTTTCAGAATCATTTGATTCATCAGCTAGGAATGGCGATTGCTTCACCAGACCAATCGAAGGCTAGGCCAAAGTAACTCGATGTTTCCAAGAGGTGTGTGGCCCAACTATTGAAAGAACCGCTAAGTGGAGAATTATTTGGTATTTTTCCGAAGCACTTTTCACCGTAATTGTCATAAGGTTGGTCTCTGCATCCTTAAGCATACCAGAGTCTTCACAGACGAAACAGGCTGAGGCCCAGTAATCTTGGCATTTCCAATAGTTGGTCCTAGAGACTACCAAGAAAGTGTTCTTATAAGCATTATTCCTTTGTGGTTTCAGCATTATTTTCAGAACCCGAGCAGGGTTCTCGCATTAGCATAAGAATCCTGCCTGGTAGTTGAGATTTCTGGGTGGGGTGTACCTGGAGGACTTCTGTCAGCCCTGCCTTTGATTTGTTTACCTCCAGAGTTGGAAAGTGCATATTTGCGTGAGATGGGAAAAGTGTGGATCGTGCTTGAGATTTCATCCTGACACTTTGAAATGACCAGCGTGTTGGTAATTATTTGCATTTCCATGGCGTTTGGCACAGAAATAGTCATGAGGTCGGTCTCTGCATCCTGAAGCCTATGATGCTTTTTGCAGAGAAACCTCTGCTGAGGCCCAGGTAACTTGCTATTTCCCATAGCTGGCACAGGAGCCTTGGAAGATAGGATTGTTTTCAGTATTATTTCACCATCCTTTCACCACTGTTTCAAGAACGGGAGCCCTTTTCAACCGTTAGTGGAAGAATCCTTCTTTGGAGATGAGATATTTTTCTGGGGTGGCAAGTGCAGGGCCTCTGTCAGTCCTGGGTTTGTTGGACTAGCGCCAGACATGAGAAGTGCGCCTTTGTGGGACAGGTGAATAGTGCGGATCCTGTTTCAGTCTAAAGACTGAAACAGGATCCGCACTTTTCACCGTTCCTTTCACAATCATTTGATTCATCAGCTAGGAATGGCGATTGCTTCACCAGACCAATCGAAGGCTAGGCCAAAGTAACTCGATGTTTCCAAGAGGTGTGTGGCCCAACTTTTGAAAGAACCGCTAAGTGGAGAACTATTTGGTATTTTTCCGAAGCACTTTTCACCGTAATTGTCAGAAGGTTGGTCTCTGCATCCTTAAGCATACCACAGTCTTCACAGACGAAACAGGCTGAGGCCCAGTAATCTTGGCATTTCCAATAGTTGGTCCTAGAGACTACCAAGAAAGTGTTCTTTTAAGTATTATTCTGTTGTGGTTTCAGCATTATTTTCAGAACCTGAGCAGGGTTCTCGCATTAGCATAAGAATCCTGCCTGGTAGTTGAGATTTCTGGGTGGGGTGTAAGTGCGGGGCTTCTGTCAGCCCTGCCTTTGATTTGTTTACCTCCAGAGTTGGAAAGTGCATATTTGCGTGGGATGGGAAAAGTGTGGATCGTGCTTCAGATTTCATCCTGACACTTTGAAATGACCAGTGTGTTGGTAATTATTTGCATTTCCATGGCGTTTGGCACAGAAATAGTCATGAGGTCGGTCTCTGCATCCTGAAGCCTATGATGCTTTTTGCAGAGAAACCTCTGCTGAGGCCCAGGTAACTTGCTATTTCCCATAGCTGGCACAGGAGCCTTGGAAGATAGGATTGTTTTCAGTATTATTTCACCATCCTTTCACCACTGTTTCAAGAACGGGAGCACTTTTCAACCGTTAGTGGAAGAATCCTTCTTTGGAGATGAGATATTTTTCTGGGGTGGCAAGTGCAGGGCCTCTGTCAGTCCTGGGTTTGTTGGACTAGCGCCAGACATGAGAAGTGCGCCTTTGTGGGACAGGTGAATAGTGCGGATCCTGTTTCAGTCTAAAGACTGAAACAGGATCCGCACTTTTCACCGTTCCTTTCAGAATGATTTGATTCATCAGCTAGGAATGGCGATTGCTTCACCAGACCAATCGAAGGCTAGGCCAAAGTAACTCGATGTTTCCAAGAGGTGAGTGGCCCAACTATTGAAAGAACCGCTAAGTGGAGAACTATTTGGTATTTTTCCGAAGCACTTTTCACCGTAATTGTCATAAGGTTGGTCTCTGCATCCTTAAGCATACCAGAGTCTTCACAGACGAAACAGGCTGAGGCCCAGTAATCTTGGCATTTCCAATAGTTGGTCCTAGAGACTACCAAGAAAGTGTTCTTATAAGCATTATGCCTTTGTGGTTTCAGCATTATTTTCAGAACCCGAGCAGGGTTCTCGCATTAGCATAAGAATCCTGCCTGGTACTTGAGATTTCTGGGTGGGGTGTACGTGGAGGACTTCTGTCAGCCCTGCCTTTGATTTGTTTACCTCCAGAGTTGGAAAGTGCATATTTGCGTGGGATGGGAAAAGTGTGGATCGTGCTTGAGATTTCATCCTGACACTTTGAAATGACCAGTGTGTTGGTAATTATTTGCATTTCCATGGCGTTTGGCACAGAAATAGTCATGAGGTCGGTCTCTGCATCCTGAAGCCTATGATGCTTTTTGCAGAGAAACCTCTGCTGAGGCCCAGGTAACTTGCTATTTCCCATAGCTGGCACAGGAGCCTTGGAAGATAGGATTGTTTTCAGTATTATTTCACCATCCTTTCACCACTGTTTCAAGAACGGGAGCCCTTTTCAACCGTTAGTGGAAGAATCCTTCTTTGGAGATGAGATATTTTTCTGGGGTGGCAAGTGCAGGGCCTCTGTCAGTCCTGGGTTTGTTGGACTAGCGCCAGACATGAGAAGTGCGCCTTTGTGGGACAGGTGAATAGTGCGGATCCTGTTTCAGTCTAAAGACTGAAACAGGATCCGCACTTTTCACCGTTCCTTTCAGAATGATTTGATTCATCAGCTAGGAATGGCGATTGCTTCACCAGACCAATCGAAGGCTAGGCCAAAGTAACTCGATGTTTCCAAGAGGTGAGTGGCCCAACTATTGAAAGAACCGCTAAGTGGAGAACTATTTGGTATTTTTCCGAAGCACTTTTCACCGTAATTGTCATAAGGTTGGTCTCTGCATCCTTAAGCATACCAGAGTCTTCACAGACGAAACAGGCTGAGGCCCAGTAATCTTGGCATTTCCAATAGTTGGTCCTAGAGACTACCAAGAAAGTGTTCTTATAAGCATTATTCCTTTGTGGTTTCAGCATTATTTTCAGAACCCGAGCAGGGTTCTCGCATTAGCATAAGAATCCTGCCTGGTAGTTGAGATTTCTGGGTGGGGTGTACGTGGAGGACTTCTGTCAGCCCTGCCTTTGATTTGTTTACCTCCAGAGTTGGAAAGTGCATATTTGCGTGAGATGGGAAAAGTGTGGATCGTGCTTGAGATTTCATCCTGACACTTTGAAATGACCAGTGTGTTGGTAATTATTTGCATTTCCATGGCGTTTGGCACAGAAATAGTCATGAGGTCGGTCTCTGCATCCTGAAGCCTATGATGCTTTTTGCAGAGAAACCTCTGCTGAGGCCCAGGTAACTTGCTATTTCCCATAGCTGGCACAGGAGCCTTGGAAGATAGGATTGTTTTCAGCATTATTTCACCATCCTTTCACCACTGTTTCAAGAACGGGAGCCCTTTTCAACCGTTAGTGGAAGAATCCTTCTTTGGAGATGAGATATTTTTCTGGGGTGGCAAGTGCAGGGCCTCTGTCAGTCCTGGGTTTGTTGGACTAGCGCCAGACATGAGAAGTGCGCCTTTGTGGGACAGGTGAATAGTGCGGATCCTGTTTCAGTCTAAAGACTGAAACAGGATCCGCACTTTTCACCGTTCCTTTCAGAATCATTTGATTCATCAGCTAGGAATGGCGATTGCTTCACCAGACCAATCGAAGGCTAGGCCAAACTAACTCGATGTTTCCAAGAGGTGTGTGGCCCAACTATTGAAAGAACCGCTAAGTGGAGAACTATTTTGTATTTTTCCGAAGCACTTTTCACCGTAATTGTCATAAGGTTGGTCTCTGCATCCTTAAGCATACCAGAGTCTTCACAGACGAAACAGGCTGAGGCCCAGTAATCTTGGCATTTCCAATAGTTGGTCCTAGAGACTACCAAGAAAGTGTTCTTATAAGCATTATTCCTTTGTGGTTTCAGCATTATTTTCAGAACCTGAGCAGGGTTCTCGCATTAGCATAAGAATCCTGCCTGGTAGTTGAGGTTTATGGGTGGGGTGTAAGTGCGGGGCTTCTGTCAGCCCTGCCTTTGATTTGTTTACCTCCAGAGTTGGAAAGTGCATGTTTGCGTGAGATGGGAAAAGTGTGGATTGTGCTTCAGATTTCATCCTGACACTTTGAAATGACCATTGTGTTGGTAGTTATTTGCCATTTCCATGGCGTTTGGCACAGAAATAGTCATGAGGTCGGTCTCTGCATCCTGAATCCTATGATGCTTTTTGCAGAGAAACCTCTGCTGAGGTCCAGGTAACTTGCTATTTCCCATAGCTGGCACAGGAGCCTTGGAAGATAGGATTGTTTTCAGTATTATTTCACCATCCTTTCACCACTGTTTCAAGAACGGGAGCCCTTTTCAAACGTTAGTGGAAGAATCCTTCTTTGGAGATGAGATATTTTTCTGGGGTGGCAAGTGCAGGGCCTCTGTCAGTCCTGGGTTTGTTGGACTAGCGCCAGACATGAGAAGTGCGCCTTTGTGGGACAGGTGAATAGTGCGGATCCTGTTTCAGTCTAAAGACTGAAACAGGATTCGCAATTTTCACCGTTCCTTTCAGAATCATTTGATTCATCAGCTAGGAATTGCGATTGCTTCACCAGAACAATCGAAGGCTAGGCCAAAGTAACTCGATGTTTCCAAGAGGTGTGTGGCCCAACTTTTGAAAGAACCGCTAAGTGGAGAACTATTTGGTGTTTTTCCGAAGCACTTTTCACCGTAATTGTCATAAGGTTGGTCTCTGCATCCTTAAGCATACCAGAGTCTTCACAGACGAAACAGGCTGAGGCCCAGTAATCTTGGCATTTCCAATAGTTGGTCCTAGAGACTACCAAGAAAGTGTCCTTATAAGCATTATTCCTTTGTGGTTTCAGCATTATTTTCACTACCCGAGCAGGGATCTGGCATTAGCATAAGAATCCTGCCTGGTAGTTGAGATTTCTGGGTGGGGTGTAAGTGCTGGGCTTCTGTCAGCCCTGCCTTTGTTTTGTTTACCTCCAGAGTTGGAAAGTGCATATTTGCGTGAGATGGGAAAAGTGTGGATCGTGCTTCAGATTTCATCCTGACACTTTGAAATGACCAGTGTGTTGGTAATTATTTGCCATTTCCATGGCGTTTGGCACCGTAATAGTCATGAGGTCGGTCTCTGCATCCTGAAGCCTATGATGCTTTTTGCAGAGAAACCTCTGCTGAGGCCCAGGTAACTTGCTATTTCCCATAGCTGGCACAGGAGCCTTGGAAGATAGGATTGTTTTCAGCATTATTTCACCATCCTTTCACCACTGTTTCAAGAACGGGAGCCCTTTTCAACCGTTAGTGGAAGAATCCTTCTTTGGAGATGAGATATTTTTCTGGGGTGGCAAGTGCAGGGCCTCTGTCAGTCCTGGGTTTGTTGGACTAGCGCCAGACATGAGAGGTGCGCCTCTGTGGGACAGGTGAATAGTGCGGATCCTGTTTCAGTCTAAAGACTGAAACAGGATCCGCACTTTTCACCGTTCCTTTGAGAATCATTTGATTCATCAGCTAGGAATGGCGATTGCTTCACCAGAGCAATCGAAGGCTAGGCCAAACTAACTCGATGTTTCCAAGAGGTGTGTGGCCCAACTATTGAAAGAACCGCTAAGTGGAGAACTATTTGGTATTTTTCCGAAGCACTTTTCACCGTAATTGTCATAAGGTTGGTCTCTGCATCCTTAAGCATACCAGAGTCTTCACAGACGAAACAGGCTGAGGCCCAGTAATCTTGGCATTTCCAATAGTTGGTCCTAGAGACTACCAAGAAAGTGTTCTTATAAGCATTTTTCCTTTGTGGTTTCAGCATTATTTTCAGTACCCGAGCAGGGTTCTGGCATTAGCATAAGAATCCTGCCTGGTAGTTGAGATTTCTGGGTGGGGTGTAAGTGCGGGGCTTCTGTCAGCCCTGCCTTTGATTTGTTTACCTCCAGAGTTGGAGAGTGCATATTTGCGTGAGATGGGAAAAGTGTGGATCGTGCTTCAGATTTCATCCTGACACTTTGAAATGACCAGTGTGTTGGTAATTATTTGCATTTCCATGGCGTTTGGCACAGAAATAGTCATGAGGTCGGTCTCTGCATCCTGAAGCCTATGATGCTTTTTGCAGAGAAACCTCTGCTGAGGCCCAGGTAACTTGCTATTTCCCATAGCTGGCACAGGAGCCTTGGAAGATAGGATTGTTTTCAGCATTATTTCACCATCCTTTCACCACTGTTTCAAGAACGGGAGCCCTTTTCAACCGTTAGTGGAAGAATCCTTCTTTGGAGATGAGATATTTTTCTGGGGTGGCAAGTGCAGGGCCTCTGTCAGTCCTGGGTTTGTTGGACTAGCGCCAGACATGAGAAGTGCGCCTTTGTGGGACAGGTGAATAGTGCGGATCCTGTTTCAGTCTAAAGACTGAAACAGGATCCGCACTTCTCACCGTTCCTTTCAGAATCATTTGATTCATCAGCTAGGAATGGCGATTGCTTCACCAGACCAATCGAAGGCTAGGCCAAAGTAACTCGATATTTCCAAGAGGTGTGTGGCCGAACTTTTGAAAGAACCGCTAAGTGGAGAACTATTTGGTATTTTTCCGAAGCACTTTTCACCGTAATTGTCATAAGGTTGGTCTCTGCATCCTTAAGCATACCAGAGTCTTCACAGACGAAACAGGCTGAAGCCCAGTAATCTTGGCATTTCCAATAGTTGGTCCTAGAGACTACCAAGAAAGTGTTCTTTTAAGTATTATTCCGTTGTGGTTTCAGCATTATTTTCAGAACCCGAGCAGGGTTCTCGCATTAGCATAAGAATCCTGCCTGGTAGTTGAGATTTCTGGGTGGGGTGTAAGTGCGGGGCTTCTGTCAGCCCTGCCTTTGATTTGTTTACCTCCAGAGTTGGAAAGTGCATATTTGCGTGAGATGGGAAAAGTGTGGATCGTGCTTCAGATTTCATCCTGACACTTTGAAATGACCAGTGTGTTGGTAATTATTTGCATTTCCATGGCGTTTGGCACAGAAATAGTCATGAGGTCGGTCTCTGCATCCTGAAGCCTATGATGCTTTTTGCAGAGAAACCTCTGCTGAAGCCCAGGTAACTTGCTATTTCCCATAGCTGGCACAGGAGCCTTGGAAGATAGGATTGTTTTCAGTATTACTTCACAATCCTATCACCACTGTTTCAAGAACGGGAGCCCTTTTCAACCGTTAGTGGAAGAATCTTTTGGAGATGAGATATTTTTCTGGGGTGGCAAGTGCAGGGCCTCTGTCAGTCCTGGGTTTGTTGGACTAGCGCCAGACATGAGAAGTGCGCCTTTGTGGGACAGGTGAATAGTGCGGATCCTGTTTCAGTCTAAAGACTGAAACAGGATCCGCACTTTTCACCGTTCCTTTCACAATCATTTGATTCATCAGCTAGGAATGGCGATTGCTTCACCAGACCAATCGAAGGCTAGGCCAAACTAACTCGATGTTTCCAAGAGGTGTGTGGCCCAACTATTGAAAGAACCGCTAAGTGGAGAACTATTTGGTATTTTTCCGAAGCACTTTTCACCGTAATTGTCATAAGGTTGGTCTCTGCATCCTTAAGCATACCAGAGTCTTCACAGACGAAACAGGCTGAGGCCCAGTAATCTTGGCATTTCCAATAGTTGGTCCTAGAGACTACCAAGAAAGTGTTCTTTTAAGTATTATTCCATTGTGGTTTCAGCATTATTTTCAGAACCCCAGCAGGGTTCTCGCATTAGCATAAGAATCCTGCCTGGTAGTTGAGATTTCTGGGTGGGGTGTACGTGGAGGACTTCTGTCAGCCCTGCCTTTGATTTGTTTACCTCCAGAGTTGGAAAGTGCATATTTGCGTGAGATGGGAAAAGTGTGGATCGTGCTTCAGATTTCATCCTGACACTTTGAAATGACCAGTGTGCTGGTAATTATTTGCCATTTCCATGGCGTTTGGCACCGTAATAGTCATGAGGTCGGTCTCTGCATCCTGAAGCCTATGATGCTTTTTGCAGAGAAACCTCTGCTGAGGCCCAGGTAACTTGCTATTTCCCATAGCTGGCACAGGAGCCTTGGAAGATAGGATTGTTTTCAGCATTATTTCACCATCCTTTCACCACTGTTTCAAGAACGGGAGCCCTTTTCAACCGTTACTGGAAGAATCCTTCTTTGGAGATGAGATATTTTACTGGGGTGGCAAGTGCAGGGCCTCTGTCAGTCCTGGGTTTGTTAGACTAGCGCCAGACATGAGAAGTGCGCCTTTGTGGGACAGGTGAATAGTGCGGATCCTGTTTCAGTCTAAAGACTGAAACAGGATCCGCACTTTTCACCGTTCCTTTCAGAATCATTTGATTCATCAGCTAGGAATGGCGATTGCTTCACCAGACCAATCGAAGGCTAGGCCAAAGTAACTCGATGTTTCCAAGAGGTGTGTGGCCCAACTTTTGAAAGAACCGCTAAGTGGAGAACTATTTGGTATTTTTCCGAAGCACTTTTCACCGTAATTGTCATAAGGTTGGTCTCTGCATCCTTAAGCATACCAGAGTCTTCACAGACGAAACAGGCTGAGGCCCAGTAATCTTGGCATTTCCAATAGTTGGTCCTAGAGACTACCAAGAAAGTGTTCTTTTAAGTATTATTCCGTTGTGGTTTCAGCATTATTTTCAGAACCCGAGCAGGGTTCTCGCATTAGCATAAGAATCCTGCCTGGTAGTTGAGATTTCTGGGTGGGGTGTACATGGAGGACTTCTGTCAGCCCTGCCTTTGATTTGTTTACCTCCAGAGTTGGAATGTGCATATTTGCGTGAGATGGGAAAAGTGTGAATCATGCTTCAGATTTCATCCTGACACTTTGAAATGACCAGTGTGTTGGTAATTATTTGCATTTCCATGGCGTTTGGCACAGAAATAGTCATGAGGTCGGTCTCTGCATCCTGAAGCCTATGATGCTTTTTGCAGAGAAACCTCTGCTGAGGCCCAGGTAACTTGCTATTTCCCATAGCTGGCACAGGAGCTTTGGAAGATAGGATTGTTTTCAGTATTATTTCACCATCCTTTCACCACTGTTTCAAGAACGGGAACTCTTTTGAACCGTTAGTGGAAGAATCCTTCTTTGGATATGAGATATTTTTCTGGGGTGGCAAGTGCAGGGCCTCTGTCAGTCCTGGGTTTGTTGGACTAGCGCCAGACATGAGAAGTGCGCCTTTGTGGGACAGGTGAATAGTGCGGATCCTGTTTCAGTCTAAAGACTGAAACAGGATCCGCACTTTTCACCGTTCCTTTCAGAATCATTTGATTCATCAGCTAGGAATGGCGATTGCTTCACCAGACCAATCGAAGGCTAGGCCAAAGTAACTCGATGTTTCCAAGAGGTGTGTGGCCCAACTATTGAAAGAACCGCTAAGTGGAGAACTATTTGGTATTTTTCCGAAGCACTTTTCACCGTAATTGTCATAAGGTTGGTCTCTGCATCCTTAAGCATACCAGAGTCTTCACAGACGAAACAGGCTGAGGCCCAGTAATCTTGGCATTTCCAATAGTTGGTCCTAGAGACTACCAAGAAAGTGTTCTTTTAAGTATTATTCCGTTGTGGTATCAGCATTATTTTCAGAACCCGAGCAGGGTTCTCGCATTAGCATAAGAATCCTGCCTGGTAGTTGAGATTTCTGGGTGGGGTGTAAGTGCTGGGCTTCTGTCAGCCCTGCCTTTGATTTGTTTACCTCCAGAGTTGGAATGTGCATATTTGCGTGAGATGGGAAAAGGGTGGATCGTGCTTCAGATTTCATCCTGACACTTTGAAATGACCAGTGTGTTGGTAATTATTTGCATTTCCATGGCGTTTGGCACAGAAATAGTCATGAGGTCGGTCTCTGCATCCTGAATCCTATGATGCTTTTTGCAGAGAAACCTCTGCTGAGGCCCAGGTAACTTGCTATTTCCCATAGCTGGCACAGGAGCCTTGGAAGATAGGATTGTTTTCAGTATTATTTCACCATCCTTTCACCACTGTTTCAAGAACGGGAGCCCTTTTCAACCGTTAGTGGAAGAATCCTTCTTTGGAGATGAGATATTTTTCTGGGGTGGCAAGTGCAGGGCCTCTGTCAGTCCTGGGTTTGTTGGACTAGCGCCAGACATGAGAAGTGCGCCTTTGTGGGACAGGTGAATAGTGCGGATCCTGTTTCAGTCTAAAGACTGAAACAGGATCCGCACTTTTCACCGTTCCTTTCAGAATCATTTGATTCATCAGCTAGGAATAGCGATTGCTTCACCAGACCAATCGAAGGCTAGGCCAAAGTAACTCGATGTTTCCAAGTGGTGTGTGGCCCAACTATTGAAAGAACCGCTAAGAGGAGAACTATTTGGCATTTTTCCGAAGCACTTTTCACCGTAATTGTCCGAAGGTTGGTCTCTGCATCCTTGAGCATACCAGAGTCTTCACAGACGAAACAGGCTGAGGCCCAGTAATCTTGGCATTTCCAATAGTTGGTCCTAGAGACTACCAAGAAAGTGTTCTTTTAAGTATTATTCCGTTGTGGTTTCAGCATTATTTTCAGAACTCCAGCAGGGTTCTCGCATTAGCATAAGAATCCTGCCTGGTAGTTGAGATTTCTGGGTGGGGTGTACATGGAGGACTTCTGTCAGCCCTGCCTTTGATTTGTTTACCTCCAGAGTTGGAAAGTGCATATTTGCGTGAGATGGGAAAAGTGTGGATCGTGCTTCAGATTTCATCCTGACACTTTGAAATGACCAGTGTGCTGGTAATTATTTGCCATTTCCATGGCGTTTGGCACCGTAATAGTCATGAGGTCGGTCTCTGCATGATGAAGCCTATGATGCTTTTTGCAGAGAAACCTCTGCTGAGGCCCAGGTAACTTGCTATTTCCCATAGCTGGCACAGGAGCCTTGGAAGATAGGATTGTTTTCAGCATTATTTCACCATCCTTTCACCACTGTTTCAAGAACGGGAGCCCTTTTCAACCGTTACTGGAAGAATCCTTCTTTGGAGATGAGATATTTTTCTGGGGTGGCAAGTGCAGGGCCTCTGTCAGTCCTGGGTTTGTTAGACTAGCGCCAGACATGAGAAGTGCGCCTTTGTGGGACAGGTGAATAGTGCGGATCCTGTTTCAGTCGAAAGACTGAAACAGGATCCGCACTTTTCACCGTTCCTTTCAGAATCATTTGATTCATCAGCTAGGAATGGCGATTGCTTCACCAGACCAATCGAAGGCTAGGCCAAAGTAACTCGATGTTTCCAAGAGGTGTGTGGCCCAACTTTTGAAAGAACCGCTAAGTGGAGAACTATTTGGTATTTTTCCGAAGCACTTTTCACCGTAATTGTCATAAGGTTGGTCTCTGCATCCTTAAGCATACCAGAGTCTTCACAGACGAAACAGGCTGAGGCCCAGTAATCTTGGCATTTCCAATAGTTGGTCCTAGAGACTACCAAGAAAGTGTTCTTTTAAGTATTATTCCGATGTGGTTTCAGCATTATTTTCAGAACCCGAGCAGGGTTCTCGCATTAGCATAAGAATCCTGCCTGGTAGTTGAGATTTCTGGGTGGGGTGTACATGGAGGACTTCTGTCAGCCCTGCCTTTGATTTGTTTACCTCCAGAGTTGGAATGTGCATATTTGCGTGAGATGGGAAAAGTGTGGATCGTGCTTCAGATTTCATCCTGACACTTTGAAATGACCAGTGTGTTGGTAATTATTTGCATTTCCATGGCGTTTGGCACAGAAATAGTCATGAGGTCGGTCTCTGCATCCTGAAGCCTATGATGCTTTTTGCAGAGAAACCTCTGCTGAGGCCCAGGTAACTTGCTATTTCCCATAGCTGGCACAGGAGCCTTGGAAGATAGGATTGTTTTCAGTATTATTTCACCATCCTTTCACCACTGTTTCAAGAACGGGAACTCTTTTCAACCGTTAGTGGAAGAATCCTTCTTTGGAGATGAGATATTTTTCTGGGGTGGCAAGTGCAGGGCCTCTGTCAGTCCTGGGTTTGTTGGACTAGCGCCAGACATGAGAAGTGCGCCTTTGTGGGACAGGTGAATAGTGCGGATCCTGTTTCAGTCTAAAGACTGAAACAGGATCCGCACTTTTCACCGTTCCTTTCAGAATCATTTGATTCATCAGCTAGGAATGGCGATTGCTTCACCAGACCAATCGAAGGCTAGGCCAAAGTAACTCGATGTTTCCAAGAGGTGTGTGGCCCAACTATTGAAAGAACCGCTAAGTGGAGAACTATTTGGTATTTTTCCGAAGCACTTTTCACCGTAATTGTCATAAGGTTGGTCTCTGCATCCTTAAGCATACCAGAGTCTTCACAGACGAAACAGGCTGAGGCCCAGTAATCTTGGCATTTCCAATAGTTGGTCCTAGAGACTACCAAGAAAGTGTTCTTTTAAGTATTATTCGGTTGTGGTATCAGCATTATTTTCAGAACCCGAGCAGGGTTCTCGCATTAGCATAAGAATCCTGCCTGGTAGTTGAGATATCTGGGTGGGGTGTAAGTGCTGGGCTTCTGTCAGCCCTGCCTTTGATTTGTTTACCTCCAGAGTTGGAATGTGCATATTTGCGTGAGATGGGAAATGTGTGGATCGTGCTTCATATTTCATCCTGACACTTTGAAATGACCAGTGTGTTGGTAATTATTTGCATTTCCATGGCGTTTGGCACAGAAATAGTCATGAGGTCGGTCTCTGCATCCTGAAGCCTATGATGCTTTTTGCAGAGAAACCTCTGCTGAGGCCCAGGTAACTTGCTATTTCCCATAGCTGGCACAGGAGCCTTGGAAGATAGGATTGTTTTCAGTATTATTTCACCATCCTTTCACCACTGTTTCAAGAACGGGAGCCCTTTTCAACCGTTAGTGGAAGAATCCTTCTTGGAGATGAGATATTTTTCTGGGGTGGCAAGTGCAGGGCCTCTGTCAGTCCTGGGTTTGTTGGACTAGCGCCAGACATGAGAAGTGCGCCTTTGTGGGACAGGTGAATAGTGCGGATCCTGTTTCAGTCTAAAGACTGAAACAGGATCCGCACTTTTCACCGTTCCTTTCAGAATCATTTGATTCATCAGCTAGGAATAGCGATTGCTTCACCAGACCAATCGAAGGCTAGGCCAAAGTAACTCGATGTTTCCAAGTGGGGTGTGGCCCAACTATTGAAAGAACCGCTAAGAGGAGAACTATTTGGCATTTTTTCCGAAGCACTTTTCACCGTAATTGTCCGAAGGTTGGTCTCTGCATCCTTGAGCATACCAGAGTCTTCACAGACGAAACAGGCTGAGGCCCAGTAATCTTGGCATTTCCAATAGTTGGTCCTAGAGACTACCAAGAAAGTGTTCTTTTAAGTATTATTCCGTTGTGGTTTCAGCATTATTTTCAGAACCCGAGCAGGGTTCTCGCATTAGCATAAGAATCCTGCCTGGTAGTTGAGATTTCTGGGTGGGGTGTACGTGGAGGACTTCTGTCAGCCCTGCCTTTGATTTGTTTACCTCCAGAGTTGGAAAGTGCATATTTGCGTGAGATGGGAAAAGTGTGGATCGTGCTTCAGATTTCATCCTGACACTTTGAAATGACCAGTGTGTTGGTAATTATTTGCATTTCCATGGCGTTTGGCACAGACATAGTCATGAGGTCGGTCTCTGCATCCTGAAGCCTATGATGCTTTTTGCAGAGAAACCTCTGCTGAGCCCAGGTAACTTGCTATTTCCCATAGCTGGCACAGGAGCCTTGGAAGATAGGATTGTTTTCAGTATTATTTCACCATCCTTTCACCACTGTTTCAAGAACGGGAGCCCTTTTCAACCGTTAGTGGAAGAATCCTTCTTTGGAGATGAGATATTTTTCTGGGGTGGCAAGTGCAGGGCCTCTGTCAGTCCTGGGTTTGTTGGACTAGCGCCAGACATGAGAAGTGCGCCTTTGTGGGACAGGTGAATAGTGCGGATCCTGTTTCAGTCTAAAGACTGAAACAGGATCCGCACTATTCACCGTTCCTTTCAGAATCATTTGATTCATCAGCTAGGAATAGCGATTGCTTCACCAGACCAACCGAAGGCTAGGCCAAAGTAACTCGATGTTTCCAAGTGGTGTGTGGCCCAACTATTGAAAGAACCGCTAAGTGGAGAACTATTTGGCATTTTTCCGAAGCACTTTTCACCGTAATTGTCATAAGGTTGGTCTCTGCATCCTTGAGCATACCAGAGTCTTCACAGACGAAACAGGCTGAGGCCCAGTATTCTTGGCATTTCCAATAGTTGGTCCTAGAGACTACCAAGAAAGTGTTCTTTTAAGTATTATTCTGTTTTGGTTTCAGCATTATTTTCAGAACCCCAGCAGGGTTCTCGCATTAGCATAAGAATCCTGCCTGGTAGTTGAGATTTCTGGGTGGGGTGTAAGTGTGGGGCTTCTGTCAGCCCTGCCTTTGATTTGTTTACCTCCAGAGTTGGAAAGTGCATATTTGCGTGAGATGGGAAAAGTGTGGATCGTGCTTCAGATTTCATCCTGACACTTTGAAATGACCAGTGTGTTGGTAATTATTTGCATTTCCATGGCGTTTGGCACAGAAATAGTCATGAGGTCGGTCTCAGCATCCTGAAGCCTATGATGCTTTTTGCAGAGAAACCTCTGCTGAGGCCCAGGTAACTTGCTATTTCCCATAGCTGGCACAGGAGCCTTGGAAGATAGGATTGTTTTCAGTATTATTTCACCATCCTTTCACCACTGTTTCAAGAACGGGAGCCCTTTTCAACCGTTAGTGGAAGAATCCTTCTTTGGAGATGAGATATTTTTCTGGGGTGGCAAGTGCAGGGCCTCTGTCAGTCCTGGGTTTGTTGGACTAGCGCCAGACATGAGAAATGCGCCTTTGTGGGACAGGTGAATAGTGCGGATCCTGTTTCAGTCTAAAGACTGAAACAGGATCCGCACTATTCACCGTTCCTTTCAGAATCATTTGATTCATCAGCTAGGAATAGCGATTGCTTCCCCAGATCAACCGAAGGCTAGGCCAAAGTAACTCGATGTTTCCAAGAGGTGTGTGGCCCAACTATTGAAAGAACCGCTAAGTGGAGAACTATTTGGCATTTTTCCGAAGCACTTTTCACCGTAATTGTCATAAGGTGGGTCTCTGCATCCTTGAGCATAGCAGAGTCTTCACAGACGAAACAGGCTGAGGCCCAGTAATCTTGGCATTTCCAATAGTTGGTCCTAGAGACTACCAAGAAAGTGTTCTTTTAAGTATTATTCCGTTGTGGTTTCAGCATTATTTTCAGAACCCGAGCAGGGTTCTCGCATTAGCATAAGAATCCTGCCTGGTAGTTGAGATTTCTGGGTGGGGTGTACGTGGAGGACTTCTGTCAGCCCTGCCTTTGATTTGTTTACCTCCAGAGTTGGAAAGTGCATATTTGCGTGAGATGGGAAAAGTGTGGATCGTGCTTCAGATTTCATCCTGACACTTTGAAATGACCAGTGTGTTGGTAATTATTTGCATTTCCATGGCGTTTGGCACAGAAATAGTCATGAGGTCGGTCTCTGCATCCTGAAGCCTATGATGCTTTTTGCAGAGAAACCTCTGCTGAGGCCCAGGTAACTTACTTTTCCCATAGCTGGCACAGGAGCCTTGGAAGATAGGATTGTTTTCAGTATTATTTCACCATCCTTTCACCACTGTTTCAAGAACGGGAGCCCTTTTCAACCGTTAGTGGAAGAATCCTTCTTTGGAGATGAGATATTTTTCTGGGGTGGCAAGTGCAGGGCCTCTGTCAGTCCTGGGTTTGTTGGACTAGCGCCAGACATGAGAAGTGCGCCTTTGTGGGACAGGTGAATAGTGCGGATCCTGTTTCAGTCTAAAGACTGAAACAGGATCCGCACTTTTCACCGTTCCTTTCAGAATCATTTGATTCATCAGCTAGGAATAGCGATTGCTTCACCAGACCAATCGAAGGCTAGGCCAAAGTAACTCGATGTTTCCAAGTGGTGTGTGGCCCAACTATTGAAAGAACCGCTAAGAGGAGAACTATTTGGCATTTTTCCGAAGCACTTTTCACCGTAATTGTCCGAAGGTTGGTCTCTGCATCCTTGAGCATACCAGAGTCTTCACAGACGAAACAGGCTGAGGCCCAGTAATCTTGGCATTACCAATAGTTGGTCCTAGAGACTACCAAGAAAGTGTTCTTTTAAGTATTATTCCGTTGTGGTTTCAGCATTATTTTCAGAACCCGAGCAGGGTTCTCGCATTAGCATAAGAATCCTGCCTGGTAGTTGAGATTTCTGGGTGGGGTGTACGTGGAGGACTTCTGTCAGCCCTGCCTTTGATTTGTTTACCTCCAGAGTTGGAAAGTGCATATTTGCGTGAGATGGGAAAAGTGTGGATCGTGCTTCAGATTTCATCCTGACACTTTGAAATGACCAGTGTGCTGGTAATTATTTGCCATTTCTATGGCGTTTGGCACCGTAATAGTCATGAGGTCGGTCTCTGCATCCTGAAGCCTATGATGCTTTTTGCAGAGAAACCTCTGCTGAGGCCCAGGTAACTTGCTATTTCCCATAGCTGGCACAGGAGCCTTGGAAGATAGGATTGTTTTCAGCATTATTTCACCATCCTTTCACCACTGTTTCAAGAACGGGAGCCCTTTTCAACCGTTACTGGAAGAATCCTTCTTTGGAGATGAGATATTTTTCTGGGGTGGCAAGTGCAGGGCCTCTGTCAGTCCTGGGTTTTTTAGACTAGCGCCAGACATGAGAAGTGCGCCTTTGTGGGACAGGTGAATAGTGCGGATCCTGTTTCAGTCTAAAGACTGAAACAGGATCCGCACTTTTCACCGTTCCTTTCAGAATCATTTGATTCATCAGCTAGGAATGGCGATTGCTTCACCAGACAAATCGAAGGCTTGGCCAAAGTAACTCGATGTTTCCAAGTGGTGTGTGGCCCAACTATTGAAAGAACCGCTAAGTGGAGAACTATTTGGTATTTTTCCGAAGCACTTTTCACCGTAATTGTCATAAGGTTGGTCTCTGCATCCTTGAGCATACCAGAGTCTTCACAGACGAAACAGGCTGAGGCCCAGTAATCTTGGCATTTCCAATAGTTGGTCCTAGAGACTACCAAGAAAGTGTTCTTTTAAGTATTATTCTGTTGTGGTTTCAGCATTATTTTCAGAACCCGAGCAGGGTTCTCGCATTAGCATAAGAATCCTGCCTGGTAGTTGAGATTTCTGGGTGGGGTGTACGTGGAGGACTTCTGTCAGCCCTGCCTTTGATTTGTTTACCTCCAGAGTTGGAAAGTGCATATTTGCGTGAGATGGGAAAAGTGTGGATCGTGCTTCAGATTTCATCCTGACACTTTGAAATGACCAGTGTGTTGGTAATTATTTGCCATTTCCATGGCGTTTGGCACCGTAATAGTCATGAGGTCGGGCTCTGCATCCTGAAGCCTATGATGCTTTTTGCAGAGAAACCTCTGCTGAGGCCCAGGTAACTTGCTATTTCCCATAGCTGGCACAGGAGCCTTGGAAGATAGGATTGTTTTCAGCATTATTTCACCATACTTTCACCACTGTTTCAAGAACGGGAGCCCTTTTCAACCGTTACTGGAAGAATCCTTCTTTGGAGATGAGATATTTTTCTGGGGTGGCAAGTGCAGGGCCTCTGTCAGTCCTGGGTTTGTTAGACTAGCGCCAGACATGAGAAGTGCGCCTTTGTGGGACAGGTGAATAGTGCGGATCCTGTTTCAGTCTAAAGACTGAAACAGGATCCGCACTTTTCACCGTTCCTTTCAGAATCATTTGATTCATCAGCTAGGAATGGCGATTGCTTCACCAGACCAATCGAAGGCTAGGCCAAAGTAACTCGATGTTTCCAAGAGGTGTGTGGCCCAACTATTGAAAGAACCGCTAAGTGGAGAACTATTTGGTATTTTTCCGAAGCACTTTTCACCGTAATTGTCATAAGGTTGGTCTCTGCATCCTTAAGCATACCAGAGTCTTCACAGACGAAACAGGCTGAGGCCCAGTAATCTTGGCATTTCCAATAGTTGGTCCTAGAGACTACCAAGAAAGTGTTCTTTTAAGTATTATTCCGTTGTGGTTTCAGCATTATTTTCAGAACCCCAGCAGGGTTCTCGCATTAGCATAAGAATCCTGCCTGGTAGTTGAGATTTCTGGGTGGGGTGTACATGGAGGACTTCTGTCAGCCCTGCCTTTGATTTGTTTACCTCCAGAGTTGGAATGTGCATATTTGCGTGAGATGGGAAAAGTGTGGATCGTGCTTCAGATTTCATCCTGCCACTTTGAAATGACCAGTGTGTTGGTAATTATTTGCATTTCCATGGCGTTTGGCACAGAAATAGTCATGAGGTCGGTCTCTGCATCCTGAAGCCTATGATGCTTTTTGCAGAGAAACCTCTGCTGAGGCCCAGGTAACTTGCTATTTCCCATAGCTGGCACAGGAGCCTTGGAAGATAGGATTGTTTTCAGTATTATTTCACCATCCTTTCACCACTGTTTCAAGAACGGGAACTCTTTTCAACCGTTAGGGGAAGAATCCTTCTTTGGAGATGAGATATTTTTCTGGGGTGGCAAGTGCAGGGCCTCTGTCAGTCCTGGGTTTGTTGGACTAGCGCCAGACATGAGAAGTGCGCCTTTGTGGGACAGGTGAATAGTGCGGATCCTGTTTCAGTCTAAAGACTGAAACAGGATCCGCACTTTTCACCGTTCCTTTCAGAATCATTTGATTCATCAGCTAGGAATGGCGATTGCTTCACCAGACCAATCGAAGGCTAGGCCAAAGTAACTCGATGTTTCCAAGAGGTGTGTGGCCCAACTATTGAAAGAACCGCTAAGTGGAGAACTATTTGGTATTTTTCCGAAGCACTTTTCACCGTAATTGTCATAAGGTTGGTCTCTGCATCCTTAAGCATACCAGAGTCTTCACAGACGAAACAGGCTGAGGCCCAGTAATCTTGGCATTTCCAATAGTTGGTCCTAGAGACTACCAAGAAAGTGTTCTTTTAAGTATTATTCCGTTGTGGTATCAGCATTATTTTCAGAACCCGAGCAGGGTTCTCGCATTAGCATAAGAATCCTGCCTGGTAGTTGAGATTTCTGGGTGGGGTGTAAGTGCTGGGCTTCTGTCAGCCCTGCCTTTGATTTGTTTACCTCCAGAGTTGGAATGTGCATATTTGCGTGAGATGGGAAAAGTGTGGATCGTGCTTCAGATTTCATCCTGACTCTTTGAAATGACCAGTGTGCTGGTAATTATTTGCCATTTCCATGGCGTTTGGCACCGTAATAGTCATGAGGTCGGTCTCTGCATCCTGAAGCCTATGATGCTTTTTGCAGAGAAACCTCTGCTGAGGCCCAGGTAACTTGCTATTTCCCATAGCTGGCACAGGAGCCTTGGAAGATAGGATTGTTTTCAGTATTATTTCACCATCCTTTCACCACTGTTTCAAGAACGGGAACTCTTTTCAACCGTTAGTGGAAGAATCCTTCTTTGGAGATGAGATATTTTTCTGGGGTGGCAAGTGCAGGGCCTCTGTCAGTCCTGGGTTTGTTGGACTAGCGCCAGACATGAGAAGTGCGCCTTTGTGGGACAGGTGAATAGTGCGGATCCTGTTTCAGTCTAAAGACTGAAACAGGATCCGCACTTTTCACCGTTCCTTTCAGAATCATTTGATTCATCAGCTAGGAATGGCGATTGCTTCACCAGACCAATCGAAGGCTAGGCCAAAGTAACTCGATGTTTCCAAGAGGTGTGTGGCCCAACTATTGAAAGAACCGCTAAGTGGAGAACTATTTGGTATTTTTCCGAAGCACTTTTCACCGTAATTGTCATAAGGTTGGTCTCTGCATCCTTAAGCATACCAGAGTCATCACAGACGAAACAGGCTGAGGCCCAGTAATCTTGGCATTTCCAATAGTTGGTCCTAGAGACTACCAAGAAAGTGTTCTTTTAAGTATTATTCCGTTGTGGTTTCAGCATTATTTTCAGAACCCGAGCAGGGTTCTCGCATTAGCATAAGAATCCTGCCTGGTAGTTGAGATTTCTGGGTGGGGTGTACATGGAGGACTTCTGTCAGCCCTGCCTTTGATTTGTTTACCTCCAGAGTTGGAAAGTGCATATTTGCGTGAGATGGGAAAAGTGTGGATCGTGCTTGAGATTTCATCCTGACACTTTGAAATGACCAGTGTGTTGGTAATTATTTGCATTTCCATGGCCTTTGGCACAGAAATAGTCATGAGGTCGGTCTCTGCATCCTGAAGCCTATGATGCTTTTTGCAGAGAAACCTCTGCTGAGGCTCAGGTAACTTGCTATTTCCCATAGCTGGCACAGGAGCCTTGGAAGATAGGATTATTTTCAGTATTATTTCACCATCCTTTCACCACTGTTTCAAGAACGGGAGCCCTTTTCAACCGTTAGTGGAAGAATCCTTCTTTGGAGATGAGATATTTTTCTGGGGTGGCAAGTGCAGGGCCTCTGTCAGTCCTGGGTTTGTTGGACTAGCGCCAGACATGAGAAGTTCGCCTTTGTGGGACAGGTGAATAGTGCGGATCCTTTTTCAGTCTAAAGGCTGAAACAGGATCCGCACTTTTCACCGTTCCTTTCAGAATCATTTGATTCATCAGTTAGGAATGGCGATTGCTTCACCAGACCAATCGAAGGCTAGGCCAAAGTAACTCGATGTTTCCAAGAGGTGTGTGGCCCAACTTTTGAAAGAACCACTAAGTGGAGAACTATTTGGTATTTTTCCGAAGCACTTTTCACGGTAATTGTCAGAAGTTTGGTCTCTGCATCCTTGAGCATACCAGAGTCTTCACAGACGAAACAGGCTGAGGCCCAGTAATCTTGGCATTTCCAATAGTTGGTCCTAGAGACTACCAAGAAAGTGTTCTTTTAAGTATTATTCCGTTGTGGTTTCAGCATTATTTTCAGAACTCGAGCAGGGTTCTCGCATTAGCATAAGAATCCTGCCTGGTAGTTGAGATTTCTGGGTTGGGTGTACGTGGAGGACTTCTGTCAGCCCTGCCTTTGATTTGTTTACCTCCAGAGTTGGAAAGTGCATATTTGCGTGAGATGGGAAAAGTGTGGATCGTGCTTCAGATTTCATCCTGACACTTTGAAATGACCAGTGTGTTGGTAATTATTTGCATTTCCATGGCGTTTGGCACAGAAATAGTCATGAGGTCGGTCTCTGCATCCTGAAGCCTATGATGCTTTTTGCTGAGAAACCTCTGCTGAGGCCCTGGTAACTTGCTATTTCCCATAGCTGGCACAGGAGCCTTGGAAGATAGGATTGTTTTCAGTATTATTTCACCATCCTTTCACCACTGTTTCAAGAACGGGAGCCCTTTTCAACCGTTAGTGGAAGAATCCTTCTTTGGAGATGAGATATTTTTCTGGGGTGGCAAGTGCAGGGCCTCTGTCAGTCCTGGGTTTGTTGGACTAGCGCCAGACATGAGAAGTGCGCCTTTGTGGGACAGGTGAATAGTGCGGATCCTGTTTCAGTCTAAAGACTGAAACAGGATCCGCACTTTTCACCGTTCCTTTCAGAATCATTTGATTCATCAGCTAGGAATGGCGATTGCTTCACCAGACCAATCGAAGGCTTGGCCAAAGTAACTCGATGTTTTCAAGTGGTGTGTGGCCCAACTATTGAAAGAACCGCTAAGTGGAGAACTATTTGGTATTTTTCCGAAGCACTTTTCACCGTAATTGTCATAAGGTTGGTCTCTGCATCCTTGAGCATACCAGAGTCTTCACAGACGAAGCAGGCTGAGGCCCAGTAATCTTGGCATTTCCAATAGTTGGTCCTAGAGACTACCAAGAAAGTGTTCTTTTAAGTATTATTCTGTTGTGGTTTCAGCATTATTTTCAGAACCCCAGCAGGGTTCTCGCATTAGCATAAGAATCCTGCCTGGTAGTTGAGATTTCTGGGTGGGGTGTACGTGGAGGACTTCTGTCAGCCCTGCCTTTGATTTGTTTACCTCCAGAGTTGGAAAGTGCATATTTGCGTGAGATGGGAAAAGTGTGGATCGTGCTTCAGATTTCATCCTGACACTTTGAAATGACCAGTGTGCTGGTAATTATTTGCCATTTCTATGGCGTTTGGCACCGTAATAGTCATGAGGTCGGTCTCTGCATCCTGAAGCCTATGATGCTTTTTGCAGAGAAACCTCTGCTGAGGCCCAGGTAACTTGCTATTTCCCATAGCTGGCACAGGAGCCTTGGAAGATAGGATTGTTTTCAGCATTATTTCACCATCCTTTCACCACTGTTTCAAGAACGGGAGCCCTTTTCAACCGTTACTGGAAGAATCCTTCTTTGGAGATGAGATATTTTTCTGGGGTGGCAAGTGCAGGGCCTCTGTCAGTCCTGGGTTTTATAGACTAGCGCCAGACATGAGAAGTGCACCTTTGTGGGACAGGTGAATAGTGCGGATCCTGTTTCAGTCTAAAGACTGAAACAGGATCCGCACTTTTCACCGTTCCTTTCAGAATCATTTGATTCATCAGCTAGGAATGGCGATTGCTTCACCAGACCAATCGAAGGCTTGGCCAAAGTAACTCGATGTTTCCAAGTGGTGTGTGGCCCAACTATTGAAAGAACCGCTAAGTGGAGAACTATTTGGTATTTTTCCGAAGCACTTTTCACCGTAATTGTCATAAGGTTGGTCTCTGCATCCTTGAGCATACCAGAGTCTTCACAGACGAAACAGGCTGAGGCCCAGTAATCTTGGCATTTCCAATAGTTGGTCCTAGAGACTACCAAGAAAGTGTTCTTTTAAGTATTATTCTGTTGTGGTTTCAGCATTATTTTCAGAACCCGAGCAGGGTTCTCGCATTAGCATAAGAATCCTGCCTGGTAGTTGAGATTTCTGGGTGGGGTGTACGTGGAGGACTTCTGTCAGCCCTGCCTTTGATTTGTTTACCTCCAGAGTTGGAAAGTGCATATTTGCGTGAGATGGGAAAAGTGTGGATCGTGCTTCAGATTTCATCCTGACACTTTGAAATGACCAGTGTGCTGGTAATTATTTGCCATTTCCATGGCGTTTGGCACCGTAATAGTCATGAGGTCGGTCTCTGCATCCTGAAGCCTATGATGCTTTTTGCAGAGAAACCTCTGCTGAGGCCCAGGTAACTTGCTATTTCCCATAGCTGGCACAGGAGCCTTGGAAGATAGGATTGTTTTCAGCATTATTTCACCATCCTTTCACCACTGTTTCAAGAACGGGAGCCCTTTTCAACCGTTACTGGAAGAATCCTTCTTTGGAGATGAGATATTTTTCTGGGGTGGCAAGTGCAGGGCCTCTGTCAGTCCTGGGTTTGTTAGACTAGCGCCAGACATGAGAAGTGCGCCTTTGTGGGACAGGTGAATAGTGCGGATCCTGTTTCAGTCTAAAGACTGAAACAGGATCCGCACTTTTCACCGTTCCTTTCAGAATCATTTGATTCATCAGCTAGGAATGGCGATTGCTTCACCAGACCAATCGAAGGCTAGGCCAAAGTAACTCGATGTTTCCAAGAGGTGTGTGGCCCAACTTTTGAAAGAACCGCTAAGTGGAGAACTATTTGGTATTTTTCCGAAGCACTTTTCACCGTATTGTCATAAGGTTGGTCTGTGCATCCTTAAGCATACCAGAGTCTTCACAGACGAAACAGGCTGAGGCCCAGTAATCTTGGCATTTCCAATAGTTGGTCCTAGAGACTACCAAGAAAGTGTTCTTTTAAGTATTATTCCGTTGTGGTTTCAGCATTATTTTCAGAACCCAAGCAGGGTTCTCGCATTAGCATAAGAATCCTGCCTGGTAGTTGAGGTTTCTGGGTGGGGTGTACATGGAGGACTTCTGTCAGCCCTGCTTTGGTTTCTTTACCTCCAGAGTTGGAAAGTGCATATTTGCGTGAGATGGGAAAAGTGTGGATCGTGCTTCAGATTTCATCCTGACACTTTGAAATGACCAGTGTGTTGGTAATTATTTGCATTTCCATGGCGTTTGGCACCGTAATAGTCATGAGGTCGGTCTCTGCATCCTGAAGCCTATGATGCTTTTTGCAGAGAAACCTCTGCTGAGGCCCAGGTAACTTGCTATTTCCCATAGCTGGCACAGGAGCCTTGGAAGATAGGATTGTTTTCAGCATTATTTCACCATCCTTTCACCACTGTTTCAAGAACGGGAGCCCTTTTCAACCGTTAGTGGAAGAATCCTTCTTTTGAGATGAGATATTTTTCTGGGGTGGCAAGTGCAGGGCCTCTGTCCGTCCTGGGTTTGTTGGACTAGCGCCAGACATGAGAAGTGCGCCTTTGTGGGACAGGTGAATAGTGCGGATCCTGTTTCAGTCTAAAGACTGAAACAGGATCCGCACTTTCCACCGTTCCTTTCAGAATCATTTGATTCATCAGCTAGGAATGGCGATTGCTTCACCAGACCAATCGAAGGCTAGGCCAAAGTAACTCGATGTTTCCAAGAGGTGTGTGGCCCAACTTTTGAAAGAACCGCTAAGTGGAGAACTATTTGGTATTTTTCCGAAGCACTTTTCACCGTATTGTCATAAGGTTGGTCTCTGCATCCTTAAGCATACCAGAGTCTTCACAGACGAAACAGGCTGAGGCCCAGTAATCTTGGCATTTCCAATGGTTGGTCCTAGAGACTACCAAGAAAGTGTTCTTTTAAGTATTATTCTGTTGTGGTTTCAGCATTATTTTCAGAACCTGAGCAGGGTTCTCGCATTAGCATAAGAATCCTGCCTGGTAGTTGAGATTTCTGGGAGGGGTGTAAGTGCGGGGCTTCTGTCAGCCCTGCCTTTGATTTGTATACCTCCAGAGTTGGAAAGTGCATATTTGCGTGAGATGGGAAAAGTGTGGATCGTGCTTCAGATTTCATCCTGACACTTTGAAATGACCAGTGTGTTGGTAATTATTTGCATTTCCATGGCGTTTGGCACAGAAATAGTCATGAGGTCGGTCTCTGCATCCTGAAGCCTATGATGCTTTTTGCAGAGAAACCTCTGCTGAGGCCCAGGTAACTTGCTATTTCCCATAGCTGGCACTGGAGCCTTGGAAGATAGGATTGTTTTCAGTATTATTTCACCATCCTTTCACCACTGTTTCAAGAACGGGAGCCCTTTTCAACCGTTAGTGGAAGAATCCTTCTTTGGAGATGAGATATTTTTCTGGGGTGGCAAGTGCAGGGTCTCTGTCAGTCCTGGGTTTGTTGGACTAGCGCCAGACATGAGAAGTGCGCCTTTGTGGGACAGGTGAATAGTGCGGATCCTGTTTCAGTCTAAAGACTGAATCAGGATCCGCACTTTTCACCGTTCCTTTCAGAATCATTTGATTCATCAGCTAGGAATGGCGATTGCTTCACCAGACCTATCGAAGGCTAGGCCAAAGTAACTCGATGTTTCCAAGAGGTGTGTGGCCCAACTTTTGCAAGAACCGCTAAGTGGAGAACTATTTGGTATTTTTCCGAACCACTTTTCACCGTAATTGTCATAAGGTTGGTCTCTGCATCCTTAAGCATACCAGAGTCTTCACAGACGACACAGGCTGAGGCCCAGTAATCTTGGCATTTCCAATAGTTGGTCCTAGAGACTACCAAGAAAGTGTTCTTATAAGCATTATTCCTTTGTGGTTTCAGCATTATTTTCAATACCCGAGCAGGGTTCTGGCATTAGCATAAGAATCCTGCCTGGTAGTTGAGATTTCTGGGTGGGGTGTAAGTGCGGGGCTACTGTCGCCCTGCCTTTGTTTTGTTTACCTCCAGAGTTGGAAAGTGCGTATTTGCGTGAGATGGGAAAAGTGTGGATCGTGCTTCAGATTTCATCCTGACACTTTGAAATGACCAGTGTGTTGGTAATTATTTGCCATTTCCATGGCGTTTGGCACCGTAATATTCATGAGGTCGGTCTCTGCATCCTGAAGCCTATGATGCTTTTTGCAGAGAAACCTCTGCTGAGGCCCAGGTAACTTGCTATTTCCCATAGCTGGCACAGGAGCCTTGGAAGATAGGATTGTTTTCAGCATTATTTCACCATCCTTTCACCACTGTTTCAAGAACGGGAGCCCTTTTCAACCGTTAGTGGAAGAATCCTTCTTTGAAGATGAGATATTTTTCTGGGGTGGCAAGTGCAGGGCCTCTGTCAGTCCTGGGTTTGTTGGACTAGCGCCAGACATGAGAAGTGCGCCTTTGTGGGACAGGTGAATAGTGCGGATCCTGTTTCAGTCTAAAGACTGAAACAGGATCCGCACTTTTCACCGTTCCTTTCAGAATCATTTGATTCATCAGCTAGGAATGGCGATTGCTTCACCAGACCAATCGAAGGCTAGGCCAAAGTAACTCGATGTTTCCAAGAGGTGTGTGGCCCAACCTTTGAAAGAACCGCTAAGTGGAGAACTATTTGGTATTTTTCCGAAGCACTTTTCACCGTATTGTCATAAGGTTGGTCTCTGCATCCTTAAGCATACCAGAGTCTTCACAGACGAAACAGGCTGAGGCCCAGTAATCTTGGCATTTCCAATAGTTGGTCCTAGAGACTACCAAGAAAGTGTTCTTTTAAGTATTATTCTGTTGTGGTTTCAGCATTATTTTCAGAACCTGAGCAGGGTTCTCGCATTAGCATAAGAATCCTGCCTGGTAGTTGAGGTTTCTGGGTGGGGTGTAAGTGCGGGGCTTCTGTCAGCCCTGCCTTTGATTTGTTTACCTCCAGAGTTGGAAAGTGCATATTTGCGTGAGATGGGAAAAGTGTGGATCGTGCTTCAGATTTCATCCTGACATTTTGAAATGACCAGTGTGTTGGTAATTATTTGCATTTCCATGGCGTTTGGCACAGAAATAGTCATGAGGTCGGTCTCTGCATCCTGAAGCCTATGATGCTTTTTGCAGAGAAACCTCTGCTGAGGCCCAGGTAACTTGCTATTTCCCATAGCTGGCACAGGAGCCTTGCAAGATAGGATTGTTTTCAGTATTATTTCACCATCCTTTCACCACTGTTTCAAGAACGGGAGCCCTTTTCAACCGTTAGTGGAAGAATCCTTCTTTGGAGATGAGATATTTTTCTGGGGTGGCAAGTGCAGGGCCTCTGTCAGTCCTGGGTTTGTTGGACTAGCGCCAGACATGAGAAGTGCGCCTTTGTGGGACAGGTGAATAGTGCGGATCCTGTTTCAGTCTAAAGACTGAAACAGGATCCGCACTTTTCACCGTTCCTTTCAGAATCATTTGATTCATCAGCTAGGAATGGCGATTGCTTCACCAGACCAATCGAAGGCTAGGCCAAAGTAACTCGATGTTTCCAAGAGGTGTGTGGCCCAACTTTTGAAAGAACCGCTAAGGGGAGAACTATTTGGTATTTTTCCGAAGCACTTTTCACCGTAATTGTCATAAGGTTGGTCTCTGCATCCTTAAGCATACCAGAGTCTTCACAGACGAAACAGGCTGAGGCCCAGTAATCTTGGCATTTCCAATACTTGGTCCTAGAGACTACCAAGAAAGTGTTCTTATAAGCATTATTCCTTTGTGGTTTCAGCATTATTTTCAGTACCCGAGCAGGGTTCTGGCATTAGCGTAAGAATCCTGCCTGGTAGTTGAGATTTCTGGGTGGGGTGTAAGTGCGGGGCTTCTGTCAGCCCTGCCTTTGTTTTGTTTACCTCCAGAGTTGGAAAGTGCATATTTGCGTGAGATGGGAAAAGTGTGGATCGTGCTTCAGATTTCATCCTGACACTTTGAAATGACCAGTGTGTTGGTAATTATTTGCCATTTCCATGGCGTTTGGCACCGTAATAGTCATGAGGTCGGTCTCTGCATCCTGAAGCCTATGATGCTTTTTGCAGAGAAACCTCTGCTGAGGCCCAGGTAACTTGCTATTTCCCATAGCTGGCACAGGAGCCTTGGAAGATAGGATTGTTTTCAGTATTATTTCACCATCCTTTCACCACTGTTTCAAGAACGGGAGCCCTTTTCAACCGTTAGTGGAAGAATCCTTCTTTGGAGATGAGATATTTTTCTGGGGTGGCAAGTGCAGGGCCTCTGTCAGTCCTGGGTTTGTTGGACTAGCGCCAGACATGAGAAGTGCGCCTTTGTGGGACAGGTGAATAGTGCGGATCCTGTTTCAGTGTAAAGACTGAAACAGGATCCGCACTTTTCACCGTTCCTTTCAGAATGATTTGATTCATCAGCTAGGAATGGCGATTGCTTCACCAGACCAATCGAAGGCTAGGCCAAAGTAACTCGATGTTTCCAAGAGGTGTGTGGCCCAACTATTGAAAGAACCGCTAAGTGGAGAACTATTTGGTATTTTTCCGAAGCACTTTTCACCGTAATTGTCATAAGGTTGGTCTCTGCATCCTTAAGCATAGCAGAGTCTTCACAGACGAAACAGGCTGAGGCCCAGTAATCTTGGCATTTCCAATAGTTGGTCCTAGAGACTACCAAGAAAGTGTTCTTATAAGCATTATTCCTTTGTGTTTTCAGCATTATTTTCAGAACCTGAGCAGGGTTCTCGCATTAGCATAAGAATCCTGCCTGGTAGTTGAGGTTTATGGGTGGGGTGTAAGTGCGGGGCTTCTGTCAGCCCTGACTTTGATTTGTTTACCTCCAGAGTTGGAAAGTGCATGTTTGCGTGAGATGGGAAAAGTGTGGATCGTGCTTCAGATTTCATGCTGACACTTTGAAATGACCAGTGTGTTGGTAATTATTTGCCATTTCCATGGCGTTTGGCACCGTAATAGTCATGAGGTCGGTCTCTGCATCCTGAAGCCTATGATGCTTTTTGCAGAGAAACCTCTGCTGAGGCCCAGGTAACTTGCTATTTCCCATAGCTGGCACAGGAGCCTTGGAAGATAGGATTGTTTTCAGCATTATTTCACCATCCTTTCACCACTGTTTCAAGAACGGGAGCCCTTTTCAACCGTTAGTGGAAGAATCCTTCTTTGGAGATGAGATATTTTTCTGGGGTGGCAAGTGCAGGGCCTCTGTCCGTCCTGGGTTTGTTGGACTAGCGCCAGACATGAGAAGTGCGCCTTTGTGGGACAGGTGAATAGTGCGGATCCTGTTTCAGTCTAAAGACTGAAACAGGATCCGCACTTTCCACCGTTCCTTTCAGAATCATTTGATTCATCAGCTAGGAATGGCGATTGCTTCACCAGACCAATCGAAGGCTAGGCCAAAGTAACTCGATGTTTCCAAGAGGTGTGTGGCCCAACTTTTGAAAGAACCGCTAAGTGGAGAACTATTTGGTATTTTTCCGAAGCACTTTTCACCGTATTGTCATAAGGTTGGTCTCTGCATCCTTAAGCATACCAGAGTCTTCACAGACGAAACAGGCTGAGGCCCAGTAATCTTGGCATTTCCAATAGTTGGTCCTAGAGACTACCAAGAAAGTGTTCTTTTAAGTATTATTCTGTTGTGGTTTCAGCATTATTTTCAGAACCTGAGCAGGGTTCTCGCATTAGCATAAGAATCCTGCCTGGTAGTTGAGATTTCTGGGAGGGGTGTAAGTGCGGGGCTTCTGTCAGCCCTGCCTTTGATTTGTATACCTCCAGAGTTGGAAAGTGCATATTTGCGTGAGATGGGAAAAGTGTGGATCGTGCTTCAGATTTCATCCTGACACTTTGAAATGACCAGTGTGTTGGTAATTATTTGCATTTCCATGGCGTTTGGCACAGAAATAGTCATGAGGTCGGTCTCTGCATCCTGAAGCCTATGATGCTTTTTGCAGAGAAACCTCTGCTGAGGCCCAGGTAACTTGCTATTTCCCATAGCTGGCACTGGAGCCTTGGAAGATAGGATTGTTTTCAGTATTATTTCACCATCCTTTCACCACTGTTTCAAGAACGGGAGCCCTTTTCAATCGTTAGTGGAAGAATCCTTCTTTGGAGATGAGATATTTTTCTGGGGTGGCAAGTGCAGGGTCTCTGTCAGTCCTGGGTTTGTTGGACTAGCGCCAGACATGAGAAGTGCGCCTTTGTGGGACAGGTGAATAGTGCGGATCCTGTTTCAGTCTAAAGACTGAAACAGGATCCGCACTTTTCACCGTTCCTTTCAGAATCATTTGATTCATCAGCTAGGAATGGCGATTGCTTCACCAGACCTATCGAAGGCTAGGCCAAAGTAACTCGATGTTTCCAAGAGGTGTGTGGCCCAACTTTTGCAAGAACCGCTAAGTGGAGAACTATTTGGTATTTTTCCGAACCACTTTTCACCGTAATTGTCATAAGGTTGGTCTCTGCATCCTTAAGCATACCAGAGTCTTCACAGACGACACAGGCTGAGGCCCAGTAATCTTGGCATTTCCAATAGTTGGTCCTAGAGACTACCAAGAAAGTGTTCTTATAAGCATTATTCCTTTGTGGTTTCAGCATTATTTTCAATACCCGAGCAGGGTTCTGGCATTAGCATAAGAATCCTGCCTGGTAGTTGAGATTTCTGGGTGGGGTGTAAGTGCGGGGCTACTGTCGCCCTGCCTTTGTTTTGTTTACCTCCAGAGTTGGAAAGTGCATATTTGCGTGAGATGGGAAAAGTGTGGATCGTGCTTCAGATTTCATCCTGACACTTTGAAATGACCAGTGTGTTGGTAATTATTTGCCATTTCCATGGCGTTTGGCACCGTAATAGTCATGAGGTCGGTCTCTGCATCCTGAAGCCTATGATGCTTTTTGCAGAGAAACCTCTGCTGAGGCCCAGGTAACTTGCTATTTCCCATAGCTGGCACAGGAGCCTTGGAAGATAGGATTGTTTTCAGCATTATTTCACCATCCTTTCACCACTGTTTCAAGAACGGGAGCCCTTTTCAACCGTTAGTGGAAGAATCCTTCTTTGAAGATGAGATATTTTTCTGGGGTGGCAAGTGCAGGGCCTCTGTCAGTCCTGGGTTTGTTGGACTAGCGCCAGACATGAGAAGTGCGCCTTTGTGGGACAGGTGAATAGTGCGGATCCTGTTTCAGTCTAAAGACAGAAACAGGATCGGCACTTTTCCCCGTTCCTTTCACAATCATTTGATTCATCAGCTAGGAATGGCGATTGCTTCACCAGACCAATCGAAGGCTAGGCCAAACTAACTCGATGTTTCCAAGAGGTGTGTGGCCCAACTATTGAAAGAACCGCTAAGGGGAGAACTATTTGGTATTTTTCCGAAGCACTTTTCACCGTAATTGTCATAAGGTTGGTCTCTGCATCCTTAAGCATACCAGAGTCTTCACAGACGAAACAGGCTGAGGCCCAGTAATCTTGGCATTTCCAATACTTGGTCCTAGAGACTACCAAGAAAGTGTTCTTATAAGCATTATTCCTTTGTGGTTTCAGCATTATTTTCAGTACCCGAGCAGGGTTCTGGCATTAGCGTAAGAATCCTGCCTGGTAGTTGAGATTTCTGGGTGGGGTGTAAGTGCGGGGCTTCTGTCAGCCCTGCCTTTGTTTTGTTTACCTCCAGAGTTGGAAAGTGCATATTTGCGTGAGATGGGAAAAGTGTGGATCGTGCTTCAGATTTCATCCTGACACTTTGAAATGACCAGTGTGTTGGTAATTATTTGCCATTTCCATGGCGTTAGGCACCGTAATAGTCATGAGGTCGGTCTCTGCATCCTGAAGCCTATGATGCTTTTTGCAGAGAAACCTCTGCTGAGGCCCAGGTAACTTGCTATTTCCCATAGCTGGCACAGGAGCCTTGGAAGATAGGATTGTTTTCAGTATTATTTCACCATCCTTTCACCACTGTTTCAAGAACGGGAGCCCTTTTCAACCGTTAGTGGAAGAATCCTTCTTTGGAGATGAGATATTTTTCTGGGGTGGCAAGTGCAGGGCCTCTGTCAGTCCTGGGTTTGTTGGACTAGCGCCAGACATGAGAAGTGCGCCTTTGTGGGACAGGTGAATAGTGCGGATCCTGTTTCAGTGTAAAGACTGAAACAGGATCCGCACTTTTCACCGTTCCTTTCAGAATGATTTGATTCATCAGCTAGGAATGGCGATTGCTTCACCAGACCAATCGAAGGCTAGGCCAAAGTAACTCGATGTTTCCAAGAGGTGTGTGGCCCAACTATTGAAAGAACCGCTAAGTGGAGAACTATTTGGTATTTTTCCGAAGCACTTTTCACCGTAATTGTCATAAGGTTGGTCTCTGCATCCTTAAGCATAGCAGAGTCTTCACAGACGAAACAGGCTGAGGCCCAGTAATCTTGGCATTTCCAATAGTTGGTCCTAGAGACTACCAAGAAAGTGTTCTTATAAGCATTATTCCTTTGTGTTTTCAGCATTATTTTCAGAACCTGAGCAGGGTTCTCGCATTAGCATAAGAATCCTGCCTGGTAGTTGAGGTTTATGGGTGGGGTGTAAGTGCGGGGCTTCTGTCAGCCCTGACTTTGATTTGTTTACCTCCAGAGTTGGAAAGTGCATGTTTGCGTGAGATGGGAAAAGTGTGGATCGTGCTTCAGATTTCATGCTGACACTTTGAAATGACCAGTGTGTTGGTAATTATTTGCCATTTCCATGGCGTTTGGCACCGTAATAGTCATGAGGTCGGTCTCTGCATCCTGAAGCCTATGATGCTTTTTGCAGAGAAAACCTCTGCTGAGGCCCAGGTAACTTGCTATTTCCCATAGCTGGCACAGGAGCCTTGGAAGATAGGATTGTTTTCAGCATTATTTCACCATCCTTTCACCACTGTTTCAAGAACGGGAGCCCTTTTCAACCGTTAGTGGAAGAATCCTTCTTTGGAGATGAGATATTTTTCTGGGGTGGCAAGTGCAGGGCCTCTGTCAGTCCTGGGTTTGTTGGACTAGCGCCAGACATGAGAAGTGCGCCTTTGTGGGACAGGTGAATAGTGCGGATCCTGTTTCAGTCTAAAGACTGAAACAGGATCTGCACTTTTCACCGTTCCTTTCAGAATCATTTGATTCATCAGCTAGGAATGGCGATTGCTTCACCAGACCAATCGAAGGCTAGGCCAAAGTAACTCGATGTTTCCAAGAGGTGTGTGGCCCAACTTTTGAAAGAACCACTAAGTGGAGAACTATTTGGTATTTTTCCGAAGCACTTTTCACCGTATTGTCATAAGGTTGGTCTCTGCATCCTTAAGCATACCAGAGTCTTCACAGACGAAACAGGCTGAGGCCCAGTAATCTTGGCATTTCCAATAGTTGGTCCTAGAGACTACCAAGAAAGTGTTCTTTTAAGTATTATTCCATTGTGGTTTCAGCATTATTTTCAGAACCCCAGCAGGGTTCTCGCATTAGCATAAGAATCCTGCCTGGTAGTTGAGAATTCTGGGTGGGGTGTATTGCGGGGCTTCTGTCAGCCCTGCCTTTGATTTGTTTACCTCCAGAGTTGGAAAGTGCATATTTGCGTGAGATGGGAAAAGTGTGGATCGTGCTTCAGATTTCATCCTGACACTTTGAAATGACCAGTGTGTTGGTAATTATTTGCATTTCCATGGCGTTTGGCACAGAAATAGTCATGAGGTCGGTCTCTGCATCCTGAAGCCTATGATGCTTTTTGCAGAGAAACCTCTGCTGAGGCCCAGGTAACTTGCTATTTCCCATAGCTGGCACAGGAGCCTTGGAAGATAGGATTGTTTTCAGTATTATTTCACCATCCTTTCAACACTGTTTCAAGAACGGGAGCCCTTTTCAACCGTTAGTGGAAGAATCCTTCTTTGGAGATGAGATATTTTTCTGGGGTGGCAAGTGCAGGGCCTCTGTCAGTCCTGGGTTTGTTGGACTAGCGCCAGACATGAGAAGTGCGCCTTTGTGGGACAGGTGAATAGTGCGGAGCCTGTTTCAGTCTAAAGACTGAAACAGGATCCGCACTTTTCACCGTTCCTTTCAGAATCATTTGATTCATCAGCTAGGAATGGCGATTGCTTCACCAGACCAATCGAAGGCTAGGCCAAACTAACTCGATGTTTCCAAGAGGTGTGTGGCCCAACTATTGAAAGAACTGCTAAGTGGAGAACTATTTGGTATTTTTCCGAAGCACTTTTCACCGTAATTGTCATAAGGTTGGTCTCTGCATCCTTAAGCATAGCAGAGTCTTCACAGACGAAACAGGCTGAGGCCCAGTAATCTTGGCATTTCCAATAGTTGGTCCTAGAGACTACCAAGAAAGTGTTCTTATAAGCATTATTCCTTTGTGGTTTCAGCATTATTTTCAGAACCTGAGCAGGGTTCTCGCATTAGCATAAGAATCCTGCCTGGTAGTTGAGGTTTATGGGTGGGGTGTAAGTGCGGGGCTTCTGTCAGCCCTGACTTTGATTTGTTTACCTCCAGAGTTGGAAAGTGCATGTTTGCGTGAGATGGGAAAAGTGTGGATCGTGCTTCAGATTTCATGCTGACACTTTGAAATGACCAGTGTGTTGGTAATTATTTGCCATTTCCATGGCGTTTGGCACCGTAATAGTCATGAGGTCGGTCTCTGCATCCTGAAGCCTATGATGCTTTTTGCAGAGAAACCTCTGCTGAGGCCCAGGTAACTTGCTATTTCCCATAGCTGGCACAGGAGCCTTGGAAGATAGGATTGTTTTCAGCATTATTTCACCATCCTTTCACCACTGTTTCAAGAACGGGAGCCCTTTTCAACCGTTAGTGGAAGAATCCTTCTTTGGAGATGAGATATTTTTCTGGGGTGGCAAGTGCAGGGCCTCTGTCAGTCCTGGGTTTGTTGGACTAGCGCCAGACATGAGAAGTGCGCCTTTGTGGGACAGGTGAATAGTGCGGATCCTGTTTCAGTCTAAAGACTGAAACAGGATCCGCACTTTTCACCGTTCCTTTCAGAATCATTTGATTCATCAGCTAGGAATGGCGATTGCTTCACCAGACCAATCGAAGGCTAGGCCAAAGTAACTCGATGTTTCCAAGAGGTGTGTGGCCCAACTTTTGAAAGAACCACTAAGTGGAGAACTATTTGGTATTTTTCCGAAGCACTTTTCACCGTATTGTCATAAGGTTGGTCTCTGCATCCTTAAGCATACCAGAGTCTTCACAGACGAAACAGGCTGAGGCCCAGTAATCTTGGCATTTCCAATAGTTGGTCCTAGAGACTACCAAGAAAGTGTTCTTTTAAGTATTATTCCATTGTGGTTTCAGCATTATTTTCAGAACCCCAGCAGGGTTCTCGCATTAGCATAAGAATCCTGCCTGGTAGTTGAGAATTCTGGGTGGGGTGTAAGTGCAGGGCTTCTGTCAGCCCTGCCTTTGATTTGTTTACCTCCAGAGTTGGAAAGTGCATATTTGCGTGAGATGGGAAAAGTGTGGATCGTGCTTCAGATTTCATCCTGACACTTTGAAATGACCAGTGTGTTGGTAATTATTTGCATTTCCATGGCGTTTGGCACCGTAATAGTCATGAGGTCGGTCTCTGCATCCTGAAGCCTATGATGCTTTTTGCAGAGAAACCTCTGCTGAGGCCCAGGTAACTTGCTATTTCCCATAGCTGGCACAGGAGCCTTGGAAGATAGGATTGTTTTCAGTATTATTTCACCATCCTTTCACCACTGTTTCAAGAACGGGAGCCCTTTTCAACCGTTAGTGGAAGAATCCTTCTTTGGAGATGAGATATTTTTCTGGGGTGGCAAGTGCAGGGCCTCTGTCAGTCCTGGGTTTGTTGGACTAGCGCCAGACATGAGAAGTGCGCCTTTGTGGGACAGGTGAATAGTGCGGATCCTGTTTCAGTCTAAAGACTGAAACAGGATCCGCACTTTTCACCGTTCCTTTCAGAATCATTTGATTCATCAGCTAGGAATGGCGATTGCTTCACCAGACCAATCGAAGGCTAGGCCAAACTAACTCGATGTTTCCAAGAGGTGTGTGGCCCAACTTTTGAAAGAACCGCTAAGTGGAGAACTATTTGGTATTTTTCCGAAGCACTTTTCACCGTAATTGTCATAAGGTTGGTCTCTGCATCCTTAAGCATACCAGAGTCTTCACAGACGAAATAGGCTGAGGCCCAGTAATCTTGGCATTTCCAGTAGTTGGTCCTAGAGACTACCAAGAAAGTGTTCTTTTAAGTATTATTCCGTTGTGGTTTCAGCATTATTTTCAGTACCCGAGCAGGGTTCTGGCATTAGCATAAGAATCCTGCCTGGTAGTTGAGATTTCTGGGTGGGGTGTAAGTGCGGGGCTTCTGTCAGCCCTGCCTTTGATTTGTTTACCTCCAGAGTTGGAAAGTGCATATTTGCGTGAGATGGGAAAAGTGTGGATCGTGCTTCAGATTTCATCCTGACACTTTGAAATGACCAGTGTGTTGGTAATTATTTGCCATTTCCATGGCGTTTGGCACCGTAATAGTCATGAGGTCGGTCTCTGCATCCTGAAGCCTATGATGCTTTTTGCAGACAAACCTCTGCTGAGGCCCAGGTAACTTGCTATTTCCCATAGCTGGCACAGGAGCCTTGGAAGATAGGATTGTTTTCAGCATTATTTCACCATCCTTTCACCACTGTTTCAAGAACGGGAGCCCTTTTCAACCGTTAGTGGAAGAATCCTTCTTTGGAGATGAGATATTTTTCTGGGGTGGCAAGTGCAGGGCCTCTGTCAGTCCTGGGTTTGTTGGACTAGCGCCAGACATGAGAAGTGCGCCTTTGTGGGACAGGTGAATAGTGCGGATCCTGTTTCAGCCTAAAGACTGAAACAGGATCCGCACTTTTCACCGTTCCTTTCACAATCATTTGATTCATCAGCTAGGAATGGCGATTGCTTCACCAGACCAATCGAAGGCTAGGCCAAACTAACTCGATGTTTCCAAGAGGTGTGTGGCCCAACTATTGAAAGACCCGCTATGTGGAGAACTATTTGGTATTTTTCCGAAGAACTTTTCACCGTAATTGTCAGAAGGTTGGTCTCTGCATCCTTAAGCATAGCAGAGTCTTCACAGACGAAACAGGCTGAGGCCCAGTAATCTTGGCATTTCCAATAGTTGGTCCTAGAGACTACCAAGAAAGTGTTCTTATAAGCATTATTCCTTTGTGTTTTCAGCATTATTTTCAGAACCTGAGCAGGGTTCTCGCATTAGCATAAGAATCCTGCCTGGTAGTTGAGGTTTATGGGTGGGGTGTAAGTGCGGGGCTTCTGTCAGCCCTGCCTTTGATTTGTTTACCTCCAGAGTTGGAAAGTGCATATTTGCGTGAGATGGGAAAAGTGTGGATCGTGCTTCAGATTTCATCCTGACACTTTGAAATGACCAGTGTGTTGGTAATTATTTGCATTTCCATGGCGTTTGGCACCGTAATAGTCATGAGGTCGGTCTCTGCATCCTGAAGCCTATGATGCTTTTTGCAGAGAAACCTCTGCTGAGGCCCAGGTAACTTGCTATTTCCCATAGCTGGCACAGGAGCCTTGGAAGATAGGACTGTTTTCAGTATTATTTCACCATCCTTTCACCACTGTTTCAAGAACGGGAGCCCTTTTCAACCGTTAGTGGAAGAATCCTTCTTTGGAGATGAGATATTTTTCTGGGGTGGCAAGTGCAGGGCCTCTGTCAGTCCTGGGTTTGTTGGACTAGCGCCAGACATGAGAAGTGCGCCTTTGTGGGACAGGTGAATAGTGCGGATCCTGTTTCAGTCTAAAGACTGAAACAGGATCCGCACTTTTCACCGTTCCTTTCAGAATCATTTGATTCATCAGCTAGGAATGGCGATTGCTTCACCAGACCAATCGAAGGCTAGGCCAAACTAACTCGATGTTTCCAAGAGGTGTGTGGCCCAACTTTTGAAAGAACCGCTAAGTGGAGAACTATTTGGTATTTTTCCGAAGCACTTTTCACCGTAATTGTCATAAGGTTGGTCTCTGCATCCTTAAGCATAGCAGAGTCTTCACAGACGAAACAGGCTGAGGCCCAGTAATCTTGGCATTTCCAATAGTTGGTCCTAGAGACTACCAAGAAAGTGTTCTTATAAGCATTATTCCTTTGTGTTTTCAGCATTATTTTCAGAACCTGAGCAGGGTTCTCGCATTAGCATAAGAATCCTGCCTGGTAGTTGAGGTTTATGGGTGGGGTGTAAGTGCGGGGCTTCTGTCAGCCCTGACTTTGATTTGTTTACCTCCAGAGTTGGAAAGTGCATGTTTGCGTGAGATGGGAAAAGTGTGGATCGTGCTTCAGATTTCATGCTGACACTTTGAAATGACCAGTGTGTTGGTAATTATTTGCCATTTCCATGGCGTTTGGCACCGTAATAGTCATGAGGTCGGTCTCTGCATCCTGAAGCCTATGATGCTTTTTGCAGAGAAACCTCTGCTGAGGCCCAGGTAACTTGCTATTTCCCATAGCTGGCACAGGAGCCTTGGAAGATAGGATTGTTTTCAGCATTATTTCACCATCCTTTCACCACTGTTTCAAGAACGGGAGCCCTTTTCAACCGTTAGTGGAAGAATCCTTCTTTGGAGATGAGATATTTTTCTGTGGTGGCAAGTGCAGGGCCTCTGTCAGTCCTGGGTTTGTTGGACTAGCGCCAGACATGAGAAGTGCGCCTTTGTGGGACAGGTGAATAGTGCGGATCCTGTTTCAGTCTAAAGACTGAAACAGGATCCGCACTTTTCACCGTTCCTTTCAGAATCATTTGATTCATCAGCTAGGAATGGCGATTGCTTCACCAGACCAATCGAAGGCTAGGCCAAAGTAACTCGATGTTTCCAAGAGGTGTGTGGCCCAACTTTTGAAAGAACCACTAAGTGGAGAACTATTTGGTATTTTTCCGAAGCACTTTTCACCGTATTGTCATGAGGTTGGTCTCTGCATCCTTAAGCATAGCAGAGTCTTCACAGACGAAACAGGCTGAGGCCCAGTAATCTTGGCATTTCCAATAGTTGGTCCTAGAGACTACCAAGAAAGTGTTCTTTTAAGTATTATTCCATTGTGGTTTCAGCATTATTTTCAGAACCCCAGCAGGGTTCTCGCATTAGCATAAGAATCCTGCCTGGTAGTTGACAATTCTGGGTGGGGTGTAAGTGCAGGGCTTCTGTCAGCCCTGCCTTTGATTTGTTTACCTCCAGAGTTGGAAAGTGCATATTTGCGTGAGATGGGAAAAGTGTGGATCGTGCTTCAGATTTCATCCTGACACTTTGAAATGACCAGTGTGTTGGTAATTATTTGCATTTCCATGGCGTTTGGCACCGTAATAGTCATGAGGTCGGTCTCTGCATCCTGAAGCCTATGATGCTTTTTGCAGAGAAACCTCTGCTGAGGCCCAGGTAACTTGCTATTTCCCATAGCTGGCACAGGAGCCTTGGAAGATAGGATTGTTTTCAGTATTATTTCACCATCCTTTCACCACTGTTTCAAGAACGGGAGCCCTTTTCAACCGTTAGTGGAAGAATCCTTCTTTGGAGATGAGATATTTTTCTGGGGTGGCAAGTGCAGGGCCTCTGTCAGTCCTGGGTTTGTTGGACTAGCGCCAGACATGAGAAGTGCGCCTTTGTGGGACAGGTGAATAGTGCGGATCCTGTTTCAGTCTAAAGACTGAAACAGGATCCGCACTTTTCACCGTTCCTTTCAGAATCATTTGATTCATCAGCTAGGAATGGCGATTGCTTCACCAGACCAATCGAAGGCTAGGCCAAACTAACTCGATGTTTCCAAGAGGTGTGTGGCCCAACTTTTGAAAGAACCGCTAAGTGGAGAACTATTTGGTATTTTTCCGAAGCACTTTTCACCGTAATTGTCATAAGGTTGGTCTCTGCATCCTTAAGCATACCAGAGTCTTCACAGACGAAATAGGCTGAGGCCCAGTAATCTTGGCATTTCCAGTAGTTGGTCCTAGAGACTACCAAGAAAGTTTTCTTTTAAGTATTATTCCGTTGTGGTTTCAGCATTATTTTCAGTACCCGAGCAGGGTTCTGGCATTAGCATAAGAATCCTGCCTGGTAGTTGAGATTTCTGGGTGGGGTGTAAGTGCGGGGCTTCTGTCAGCCCTGCCTTTGATTTGTTTACCTCCAGAGTTGGAAAGTGCATATTTGCGTGAGATGGGAAAAGTGTGGATCGTGCTTCAGATTTCATCCTGACACTTTGAAATGACCAGTGTGTTGGTAATTATTTGCCATTTCCATGGCGTTTGGCACCGTAATAGTCATGAGGTCGGTCTCTGCATCCTGAAGCCTATGATGCTTTTTGCAGACAAACCTCTGCTGAGGCCCAGGTAACTTGCTATTTCCCATAGCTGGCACAGGAGCCTTGGAAGATAGGATTGTTTTCAGCATTATTTCACCATCCTTTCACCACTGTTTCAAGAACGGGAGCCCTTTTCAACCGTTAGTGGAAGAATCCTTCTTTGGAGATGAGATATTTTTCTGGGGTGGCAAGTGCAGGGCCTCTGTCAGTCCTGGGTTTGTTGGACTAGCGCCAGACATGAGAAGTGCGCCTTTGTGGGACAGGTGAATAGTGCGGATCCTGTTTCAGCCTAAAGACTGAAACAGGATCCGCACTTTTCACCGTTCCTTTCACAATCATTTGATTCATCAGCTAGGAATGGCGATTGCTTCACCAGACCAATCGAAGGCTAGGCCAAACTAACTCGATGTTTCCAAGAGGTGTGTGGCCCAACTATTGAAAGAACCGCTATGTGGAGAACTATTTGGTATTTTTCCGAAGAACTTTTCACCGTAATTGTCAGAAGGTTGGTCTCTGCATCCTTAAGCATAGCAGAGTCTTCACAGACGAAACAGGCTGAGGCCCAGTAATCTTGGCATTTCCAATAGTTGGTCCTAGAGACTACCAAGAAAGTGTTCTTATAAGCATTATTCCTTTGTGTTTTCAGCATTATTTTCAGAACCTGAGCAGGGTTTTCGCATTAGCATAAGAATCCTGCCTGGTAGTTGAGGTTTATGGGTGGGGTGTAAGTGCGGGGCTTCTGTCAGCCCTGCCTTTGATTTGTTTACCTCCAGAGTTGGAAAGTGCATATTTGCGTGAGATGGGAAAAGTGTGGATCGTGCTTCAGATTTCATCCTGACACTTTGAAATGACCAGTGTGTTGGTAATTATTTGCATTTCCATGGCGTTTGGCACCGTAATAGTCATGAGGTCGGTCTCTGCATCCTGAAGCCTATGATGCTTTTTGCAGAGAAACCTCTGCTGAGGCCCAGGTAACTTGCTATTTCCCATAGCTGGCACAGGAGCCTTGGAAGATAGGACTGTTTTCAGTATTATTTCACCATCCTTTCACCACTGTTTCAAGAACGGGAGCCCTTTTCAACCGTTAGTGGAAGAATCCTTCTTTGGAGATGAGATATTTTTCTGGGGTGGCAAGTGCAGGGCCTCTGTCAGTCCTGGGTTTGTTGGACTAGCGCCAGACATGAGAAGTGCGCCTTTGTGGGACAGGTGAATAGTGCGGATCCTGTTTCAGTCTAAAGACTGAAACAGGATCCGCACTTTTCACCGTTCCTTTCAGAATCATTTGATTCATCAGCTAGGAATGGCGATTGCTTCACCAGACCAATCGAAGGCTAGGCCAAAGTAACTCGATGTTTCCAAGAGGTGTGTGGCCCAACTTTTGAAAGAACCGCTAAGTGGAGAACTATTTGGTATTTTTCCGAAGCACTTTTCACCGTAATTGTCATAAGGTTGGTCTCTGCATCCTTAAGCATACCAGAGTCTTCACAGACGAAACAGGCTGAGGCCCAGTAATCTTGGCATTTCCAGTAGTTGGTCCTAGAGACTACCAAGAAAGTGTTCTTTTAAGTATTATTCCGTTGTGGTTTCAGCATTATTTTCAGTACCCGAGCAGGGTTCTGGCATTAGCATAAGAATCCTGCCTGGTAGTTGAGATTTCTGGGTGGGGTGTAAGTGCGGGGCTTCTGTCAGCCCTGCCTTTGATTTGTTTACCTCCAGAGTTGGAAAGTGCATATTTGCGTGAGATGGGAAAAGTGTGGATCGTGCTTCAGATTTCATCCTGACACTTTGAAATGACCAGTGTGTTGGTAATTATTTGCCATTTCCATGGCGTTTGGCACCGTAATAGTCATGAGGTCGGTCTCTGCATCCTGAAGCCTATGATGCTTTTTGCAGACAAACCTCTGCTGAGGCCCAGGTAACTTGCTATTTCCCATAGCTGGCACAGGAGCCTTGGAAGATAGGATTGTTTTCAGCATTATTTCACCATCCTTTCACCACTGTTTCAAGAACGGGAGCCCTTTTCAACCGTTAGTGGAAGAATCCTTCTTTGGAGATGAGATATTTTTCTGGGGTGGCAAGTGCAGGGCCTCTGTCAGTCCTGGGTTTGTTGGCCTAGCGCCAGACATGAGAAGTGCGCCTTTGTGGGACAGGTGAATAGTGCGGATCCTGTTTCAGCCTAAAGACTGAAACAGGATCCACACTTTTCACCGTTCCTTTCACAATCATTTGATTCATCAGCTAGGAATGGCGATTGCTTCACGAGACCAATCGAAGGCTAGGCCAAAGTAACTCGATGTTTCCAAGAGGTGTGTGGCCCAACTTTTGAAAGAACCGCTAAGTGGAGAACTATTTGGTATTTTTCCGAAGCACTTTTCACCGTAATTGTCATAAGGTGGGTCTCTGCATCCTTCAGCATACCAGAGTCTTCACAGACGAAACAGGCTGAGGCCCAGTAATCTTGGCATTTCCAGTAGTTGGTCCTAGAGACTACCAAGAAAGTGTTCTTTTAAGTATTATTCCGTTGTGGTTTCAGCATTATTTTCAGTACCCGAGCAGGGTTCTGGCATTAGCATAAGAATCCTGCCTGGTAGTTGAGATTTCTGGGTGGGGTGTAAGTGCGGGGCTTCTGTCAGCCCTGCCTTTGATTTGTTTACCTCCAGAGTTGGAAAGTGCATATTTGCGTGAGATGGGAAAAGTGTGGATCGTGCTTCAGATTTCATCCTGACACTTTGAAATGACCAGTGTGTTGGTAATTATTTGCCATTTCCATGGCGTTTGGCACCGTAATAGTCATGAGGTCGGTCTCTGCATCCTGAAGCCTATGATGCTTTTTGCAGACAAACCTCTGCTGAGGCCCAGGTAACTTGCTATTTCCCATAGCTGGCACAGGAGCCTTGGAAGATAGGATTGTTTTCAGCATTATTTCACCATCCTTTCACCACTGTTTCAAGAACGGGAGCCCTTTTCAACCGTTAGTGGAAGAATCCTTCTTTGGAGATGAGATATTTTTCTGGGGTGGCAAGTGCAGGGCCTCTGTCAGTCCTGGGTTTGTTGGACTAGCGCCAGACATGAGAAGTGCGCCTTTGTGGGACAGGTGAATAGTGCGGATCCTGTTTCAGCCTAAAGACTGAAACAGGATCCACACTTTTCACCGTTCCTTTCACAATCATTTGATTCATCAGCTAGGAATGGCGATTGCTTCACCAGACCAATCGAAGGCTAGGCCAAAGTAACTCGATGTTTCCAAGAGGTGTGTGGCCCAACTTTTGAAAGAACCGCTAAGTGGAGAACTATTTGGTATTTTTCCGAAGCACTTTTCACCGTAATTGTCATAAGGTTGGTCTCTGCATCCTTAAGCATACCAGAGTCTTCACAGACGAAACAGGCTGAGGCCCAGTAATCTTGGCATTTCCAATAGTTGGTCCTAGAGACTACCAAGAAAGTGTTCTTATAAGCATTATTCCTTTGTGGTTTCAGCATTATTTTCAGTACCCGAGCAGGGTTCTGGCATTAGCATAAGAATCCTGCCTGGTAGTTGAGATTTCTGGGTGGGGTGTAAGTGCGGGGCTTCTGTCAGCCCTGCCTTTGTTTTGTTTACCTCCAGAGTTGGAAAGTGCATATTTGCGTGAGATGGGAAAAGTGTGGATCGTGCTTCAGATTTCATCCTGACACTTTGAAATGACCAGTGTGTTGGTAATTATTTGCCATTTCCATGGCGTTTGGCACCGTAATAGTCATGAGGTCGGTCTCTGCATCCTGAAGCCTATGATGCTTTTTGCAGAGAAACCTCTGCTGAGGCCCAGGTAACTTGCTATTTCCCATAGCTGGCACAGGAGCCTTGGAACATAGGATTGTTTTCAGTATTATTTCACCATCCTTTCACCACTGTTTCAAGAACGGGAGCCCTTTTCAACCGTTAGTGGAAGAATCCTTCTTTGGAGATGAGATATTTTTCTGGGGTGGCAAGTGCAGGGCCTCTGTCAGTCCTGGGTTTGTTGGACTAGCGCCAGACATGAGAAGTGCGCCTTTGTGGGACAGGTGAATAGTGCGGATCCTGTTTCAGCCTAAAGACTGAAACAGGATCCACACTTTTCACCGTTCCTTTCACAATCATTTGATTCATCAGCTAGGAATGGCGATTGCTTCACCAGACCAATCGAAGGCTAGGCCAAAGTAACTCGATGTTTCCAAGAGGTGTGTGGCCCAACTTTTGAAAGAACCGCTAAGTGGAGAACTATTTGGTATTTTTCCGAAGCACTTTTCACCGTAATTGTCATAAGGTTGGTCTCTGCATCCTTAAGCATACCAGAGTCTTCACAGACGAAACAGGCTGAGGCCCAGTAATCTTGGCATTTCCAATAGTTGGTCCTAGAGACTACCAAGAAAGTGTTCTTATAAGCATTATTCCTTTGTGGTTTCAGCATTATTTTCAGTACCCGAGCAGGGTTCTGGCATTAGCATAAGAATCCTGCCTGGTAGTTGAGATTTCTAGGTGGGGTGTAAGTGCGGGGCTTCTGTCAGCCCTGCCTTTGTTTTGTTTACCTCCAGAGTTGGAAAGTGCATATTTGCGTGAGATGGGAAAAGTGTGGATCGTGCTTCAGATTTCATCCTGACACTTTGAAATGACCAGTGTGTTGGTAATTATTTGCCATTTCCATGGCATTTGGCACCGTAATAGTCACGAGGTCGGTCTCTGCATCCTGAAGCCTATGATGCTTTTTGCAGAGAAACCTCTGCTGAGGCCCAGGTAACTTGCTATTTCCCATAGCTGGCACAGGAGCCTTGGAAGATAGGATTGTTTTCAGCATTATTTCACCATCCTTTCACCACTGTTTCAAGAACGGGAGCCCTTTTCAACCGTTAGTGGAAGAATCCTTCTTTGGAGATGAGATATTTTTCTGGGGTGGCAAGTGCAGGGCCTCTGTCAGTCCTGGGTTTGTTGGACTAGCGCCAGACATGAGAAGTGCGCCTTTGTGGGACAGGTGAATAGTGCGGATCCTGTTTCAGTCTAAAGACTGAAACAGGATCCGCACTTTTCACCGTTCCTTTCAGAATCATTTGATTCATCAGCTAGGAATGGCGATTGCTTCACCAGACCAATCGAAGGCTAGGCCAAACTAACTCGATGTTTCCAAGAGGTGTGTGGCCCAACTTTTGAAAGAACCGCTAAGTGGAGAACTATTTGGTATTTTTCCGAAGCACTTTTCACCGTAATTGTCAGAAGGTTGGTCTCTGCATCCTTAAGCATACCAGAGTATTCACAGACGAAACAGGCTGAGGCCCAGTAATCTTGGCATTTCCAATAGTTGGTCCTAGAGACTACTAAGAAAGTGTTCTTTTAAGTATTATTCTGTTGTGGTTTCAGCATTATTTTCAGAACCTGAGCAGGGTTCTCGCATTAGCATAAGAATCCTGCCTGGTAGTTGAGACTTCTGGGTGGAGTGTAAGTGCGGGGCTTCTGTCAGCCCTGCCTTTGATTTGTTTACCTCCAGAGTTGGAAAGTGCATATTTGCGTGAGATGGGAAAAGTGTGGATCGTGCTTCAGATTTCATCCTGACACTTTGAAATGACCAGTGTGTTGGTAATTATTTGCATTTCCATGGCGTTTGGCACAGAAATAGTCATGAGGTCGGTCTCTGCATCCTGAAGCCTATGATGCTTTTTGCAGAGAAACCTCTGCTGAGGCCCAGGTAACTTGCTATTTCCCATAGCTGGCACAGGAGCCTTGGAAGATAGGATTGTTTTCAGTATTATTTCACCATCCTTTCACCACTGTTTCAAGAACGGGAGCCCTTTTCAACCGTTAGTGGAAGAATCCTTCTTTGGAGATGAGATATTTTTCTGGGGTGGCAAGTGCAGGGCCTCTGTCATTCCTGGGTTTGTTGGACTAGCGCCAGACATGAGAAGTGCGCCTTTGTGGGACAGGTGAATAGTGCGGATCCTGTTTCAGCCTAAAGACTGAAACAGGATCCGCACTTTTCACCGTTCCTTTCAGAATCATTTGATTCATCAGCTAGGAATGGCGATTGCTTCACCAGACCAATCGAAGGCTAGGCCAAACTAACTCGATGTTTCCAAGAGGTGTGTGGCCCAACTATTGAAAGAACCGCTAAGTGGAGAACTATTTGGTGTTTTTCCGAAGCACTTTTCACCGTAATTGTCATAAGGTTGGTCTCTGCATCCTTAAGCATACCAGAGTCTTCACAGACGAAACAGGCTGAGGCCCAGTAATCTTGGCATTTCCAATAGTTGGTCCTGAGAGACTACCAAGAAAGTGTTCTTATAAGCATTATTCCTTTGTGGTTTCAGCATTATTTTCAGTACCGGAGCAGGGTTCTGGCATTAGCATAAGAATCCTGCCTGGTAGTTGAGATTTCTGGGTGGGGTGTAAGTGCGGGGCTTCTGTCAGCCCTGCCTTTGTTTTGTTTACCTCCAGAGTTGGAAAGTGCATATTTGCGTTAGATGGGCAAAGTGTGGATCGTGCTTCAGATTTCATCCTGACACTTTGAAATGACCAGTGTGTTGGTAATTATTTGCCATTTCCATGGCGTTTGGCACCGTAATAGTCATGAGGTCGGTCTCTGCATCCTGAAGCCTATGATGCTTTTTGCAGAGAAACCTCTGCTGAGGCCCAGGTAACTTGCTATTTCCCATAGCTGGCACAGGAGCCTTGGAAGATAGGATTGTTTTCAGCATTATTTCACCATCCTTTCACCACTGTTTCAAGAACGGGAGCCCTTTTCAACCGTTAGTGGAAGAATCCTTCTTTGGAGATGAGATATTTTTCTGTGGTGGCAAGTGCAGGGCCTCTGTCAGTCCTGGGTTTGTTGGACTAGCGCCAGACATGAGAAGTGCGCCTTTGTGGGACAGGTGAATAGTGCGGATCCTGTTTCAGTCTAAAGACTGAAACAGGATCCGCACTTTTCACCGTTCCTTTCAGAATCATTTGATTCATCAGCTAGGAATGGCGATTGCTTCACCAGACCAATCGAAGGCTAGGCCAAAGTAACTCGATGTTTCCAAGAGGTGTGTGGCCCAACTTTTGAAAGAACCACTAAGTGGAGAACTATTTGGTATTTTTCCGAAGCACTTTTCACCGTATTGTCATAAGGTTGGTCTCTGCATCCTTAAGCATACCAGAGTCTTCACAGACGAAACAGGCTGAGGCCCAGTAATCTTGGCATTTCCAATAGTTGGTCCTAGAGACTACCAAGAAAGTGTTCTTTTAAGTATTATTCCATTGTGGTTTCAGCATTATTTTCAGAACCCCAGCAGGGTTCTCGCATTAGCATAAGAATCCTGCCTGGTAGTTGAGAATTCTGGGTGGGGTGTAAGTGCAGGGCTTCTGTCAGCCCTGCCTTTGATTTGTTTACCTCCAGAGTTGGAAAGTGCATATTTGCGTGAGATGGGAAAAGTGTGGATCGTGCTTCAGATTTCATCCTGACACTTTGAAATGACCAGTGTGTTGGTAATTATTTGCCATTTCCATGGCGTTTGGCACCGTAATAGTCATGAGGTCGGTCTCTGCATCCTGAAGCCTATGATGCTTTTTGCAGACAAACCTCTGCTGAGGCCCAGGTAACTTGCTATTTCCCATAGCTGGCACAGGAGCCTTGGAAGATAGGATTGTTTTCAGCATTATTTCACCATCCTTTCACCACTGTTTCAAGAACGGGAGCCCTTTTCAACCGTTAGTGGAAGAATCCTTCTTTGGAGATGAGATATTTTTCTGGGGTGGCAAGTGCAGGGCCTCTGTCAGTCCTGGGTTTGTTGGACTAGCGCCAGACATGAGAAGTGCGCCTTTGTGGGACAGGTGAATAGTGCGGATCCTGTTTCAGCCTAAAGACTGAAACAGGATCCGCACTTTTCACCGTTCCTTTCACAATCATTTGATTCATCAGCTAGGAATGGCGATTGCTTCACCAGACCAATCGAAGGCTAGGCTAAACTAACTCGATGTTTCCAAGAGGTGTGTGGCCCAACTATTGAAAGAACCGCTATGTGGAGAACTATTTGGTATTTTTCCGAAGCACTTTTCACCGTAATTGTCATAAGGTTGGTCTCTGCATCCTTAAGCATAGCAGAGTCTTCATAGACGAAACAGGCTGAGGCCCAGTAATCTTGGCATTTCCAATAGTTGGTCCTAGAGACTACCAAGAAAGTGTTCTTATAAGCATTATTCCTTTGTGTTTTCAGCATTATTTTCAGAACCTGAGCAGGGTTCTCGCATTAGCATAAGAATCCTGCCTGGTAGTTGAGGTTTATGGGTGGGGTGTAAGTGCGGGGCTTCTGTCAGCCCTGCCTTTGATTTGTTTACCTCCAGAGTTGGAAAGTGCATATTTGCGTGAGATGGGAAAAGTGTGGATCGTGCTTCAGATTTCATCCTGACACTTTGAAATGACCAGTGTGTTGGTAATTATTTGCATTTCCATGGCGTTTGGCACCGTAATAGTCATGAGGTCGGTCTCTGCATCCTGAAGCCTATGATGCTTTTTGCAGAGAAACCTCTGCTGAGGCCCAGGTAACTTGCTATTTCCCATAGCTGGCACAGGAGCCTTGGAAGATAGGACTGTTTTCAGTATTATTTCACCATCCTTTCACCACTGTTTCAAGAACGGGAGCCCTTTTCAACCGTTAGTGGAAGAACCCTTCTTTGGAGATGAGATATTTTTCTGGGGTGGCAAGTGCAGGGCCTCTGTCAGTCCTGGGTTTGTTGGACTAGCGCCAGACATGAGAAGTGCGCCTTTGTGGGACAGGTGAATAGTGCGGATCCTGTTTCAGTCTAAAGACTGAAACAGGATCCGCACTTTTCACCGTTCCTTTCAGAATCATTTGATTCATCAGCTAGGAATGGCGATTGCTTCACCAGACCAATCGAAGGCTAGGCCAAACTAACTCGATGTTTCCAAGAGGTGTGTGGCCCAACTATTGAAAGAACCGCTAAGTGGAGAACTATTTGGTATTTTTCCGAAGCACTTTTCACCGTAATTGTCATAAGGTTGGTCTCTGCATCCTTAAGCATAGCAGAGTCTTCACAGACGAAACAGGCTGAGGCCCAGTAATCTTGGCATTTCCAATAGTTGGTCCTAGAGACTACCAAGAAAGTGTTCTTATAAGCATTATTCCTTTGTGTTTTCAGCATTATTTTCAGAACCTGAGCAGGGTTCTCGCATTAGCATAAGAATCCTGCCTGGTAGTTGAGGTTTATGGGTGGGGTGTAAGTGCGGGGCTTCTGTCAGCCCTGACTTTGATTTGTTTACCTCCAGAGTTGGAAAGTGCATGTTTGCGTGAGATGGGAAAAGTGTGGATCGTGCTTCAGATTTCATGCTGACACTTTGAAATGACCAGTGTGTTGGTAATTATTTGCCATTTCCATGGCGTTTGGCACCGTAATAGTCATGAGGTCGGTCTCTGCATCCTGAAGCCTATGATGCTTTTTGCAGAGAAACCTCTGCTGAGGCCCAGGTAACTTGCTATTTCCCATAGCTGGCACAGGAGCCTTGGAAGATAGGATTGTTTTCAGCATTATTTCACCATCCTTTCACCACTGTTTCAAGAACGGGAGCCCTTTTCAACCGTTAGTGGAAGAATCCTTCTTTGGAGATGAGATATTTTTCTGTGGTGGCAAGTGCAGGGCCTCTGTCAGTCCTGGGTTTGTTGGACTAGCGCCAGACATGAGAAGTGCGCCTTTGTGGGACAGGTGAATAGTGCGGATCCTGTTTCAGTCTAAAGACTGAAACAGGATCCGCACTTTTCACCGTTCCTTTCAGAATCATTTGATTCATCAGCTAGGAATGGCGATTGCTTCACCAGACCAATCGAAGGCTAGGCCAAACTAACTCGATGTTTCCAAGAGGTGTGTGGCCCAACTTTTGAAAGAACCGCTAAGTGGAGAACTATTTGGTATTTTTCCGAAGCACTTTTCACCGTAATTGTCAGAAGGTTGGTCTCTGCATCCTTAAGCATACCAGAGTATTCACAGACGAAACAGGCTGAGGCCCAGTAATCTTGGCATTTCCAATAGTTGGTCCTAGAGACTACTAAGAAAGTGTTCTTTTAAGTATTATTCTGTTGTGGTTTCAGCATTATTTTCAGAACCTGAGCAGGGTTCTCGCATTAGCATAAGAATCCTGCCTGGTAGTTGAGACTTCTGGGTGGAGTGTAAGTGCGGGGCTTCTGTCAGCCCTGCCTTTGATTTGTTTACCTCCAGAGTTGGAAAGTGCATATTTGCGTGAGATGGGAAAAGTGTGGATCGTGCTTCAGATTTCATCCTGACACTTTGAAATGACCAGTGTGTTGGTAATTATTTGCATTTCCATGGCGTTTGGCACAGAAATAGTCATGAGGTCGGTCTCTGCATCCTGAAGCCTATGATGCTTTTTGCAGAGAAACCTCTGCTGAGGCCCAGGTAACTTGCTATTTCCCATAGCTGGCACAGGAGCCTTGGAAGATAGGATTGTTTTCAGTATTATTTCACCATCCTTTCACCACTGTTTCAAGAACGGGAGCCCTTTTCAACCGTTAGTGGAAGAATCCTTCTTTGGAGATGAGATATTTTTCTGGGGTGGCAAGTGCAGGGCCTCTGTCATTCCTGGGTTTGTTGGACTAGCGCCAGACATGAGAAGTGCGCCTTTGTGGGACAGGTGAATAGTGCGGATCCTGTTTCAGCCTAAAGACTGAAACAGGATCCGCACTTTTCACCGTTCCTTTCAGAATCATTTGATTCATCAGCTAGGAATGGCGATTGCTTCACCAGACCAATCGAAGGCTAGGCCAAACTAACTCGATGTTTCCAAGAGGTGTGTGGCCCAACTATTGAAAGAACCGCTAAGTGGAGAACTATTTGGTGTTTTTCCGAAGCACTTTTCACCGTAATTGTCATAAGGTTGGTCTCTGCATCCTTAAGCATACCAGAGTCTTCACAGACGAAACAGGCTGAGGCCCAGTAATCTTGGCATTTCCAATAGTTGGTCCTGAGAGACTACCAAGAAAGTGTTCTTATAAGCATTATTCCTTTGTGGTTTCAGCATTATTTTCAGTACCGGAGCAGGGTTCTGGCATTAGCATAAGAATCCTGCCTGGTAGTTGAGATTTCTGGGTGGGGTGTAAGTGCGGGGCTTCTGTCAGCCCTGCCTTTGTTTTGTTTACCTCCAGAGTTGGAAAGTGCATATTTGCGTTAGATGGGCAAAGTGTGGATCGTGCTTCAGATTTCATCCTGACACTTTGAAATGACCAGTGTGTTGGTAATTATTTGCCATTTCCATGGCGTTTGGCACCGTAATAGTCATGAGGTCGGTCTCTGCATCCTGAAGCCTATGATGCTTTTTGCAGAGAAACCTCTGCTGAGGCCCAGGTAACTTGCTATTTCCCATAGCTGGCACAGGAGCCTTGGAAGATAGGATTGTTTTCAGCATTATTTCACCATCCTTTCACCACTGTTTCAAGAACGGGAGCCCTTTTCAACCGTTAGTGGAAGAATCCTTCTTTGGAGATGAGATATTTTTCTGTGGTGGCAAGTGCAGGGCCTCTGTCAGTCCTGGGTTTGTTGGACTAGCGCCAGACATGAGAAGTGCGCCTTTGTGGGACAGGTGAATAGTGCGGATCCTGTTTCAGTCTAAAGACTGAAACAGGATCCGCACTTTTCACCGTTCCTTTCAGAATCATTTGATTCATCAGCTAGGAATGGCGATTGCTTCACCAGACCAATCGAAGGCTAGGCCAAAGTAACTCGATGTTTCCAAGAGGTGTGTGGCCCAACTTTTGAAAGAACCACTAAGTGGAGAACTATTTGGTATTTTTCCGAAGCACTTTTCACCGTATTGTCATAAGGTTGGTCTCTGCATCCTTAAGCATACCAGAGTCTTCACAGACGAAACAGGCTGAGGCCCAGTAATCTTGGCATTTCCAATAGTTGGTCCTAGAGACTACCAAGAAAGTGTTCTTTTAAGTATTATTCCATTGTGGTTTCAGCATTATTTTCAGAACCCCAGCAGGGTTCTCGCATTAGCATAAGAATCCTGCCTGGTAGTTGAGAATTCTGGGTGGGGTGTAAGTGCAGGGCTTCTGTCAGCCCTGCCTTTGATTTGTTTACCTCCAGAGTTGGAAAGTGCATATTTGCGTGAGATGGGAAAAGTGTGGATCGTGCTTCAGATTTCATCCTGACACTTTGAAATGACCAGTGTGTTGGTAATTATTTGCCATTTCCATGGCGTTTGGCACCGTAATAGTCATGAGGTCGGTCTCTGCATCCTGAAGCCTATGATGCTTTTTGCAGACAAACCTCTGCTGAGGCCCAGGTAACTTGCTATTTCCCATAGCTGGCACAGGAGCCTTGGAAGATAGGATTGTTTTCAGCATTATTTCACCATCCTTTCACCACTGTTTCAAGAACGGGAGCCCTTTTCAACCGTTAGTGGAAGAATCCTTCTTTGGAGATGAGATATTTTTCTGGGGTGGCAAGTGCAGGGCCTCTGTCAGTCCTGGGTTTGTTGGACTAGCGCCAGACATGAGAAGTGCGCCTTTGTGGGACAGGTGAATAGTGCGGATCCTGTTTCAGCCTAAAGACTGAAACAGGATCCGCACTTTTCACCGTTCCTTTCACAATCATTTGATTCATCAGCTAGGAATGGCGATTGCTTCACCAGACCAATCGAAGGCTAGGCCAAACTAACTCGATGTTTCCAAGAGGTGTGTGGCCCAACTATTGAAAGAACCGCTATGTGGAGAACTATTTGGTATTTTTCCGAAGCACTTTTCACCGTAATTGTCATAAGGTTGGTCTCTGCATCCTTAAGCATAGCAGAGTCTTCATAGACGAAACAGGCTGAGGCCCAGTAATCTTGGCATTTCCAATAGTTGGTCCTAGAGACTACCAAGAAAGTGTTCTTATAAGCATTATTCCTTTGTGTTTTCAGCATTATTTTCAGAACCTGAGCAGGGTTCTCGCATTAGCATAAGAATCCTGCCTGGTAGTTGAGGTTTATGGGTGGGGTGTAAGTGAGGGGCTTCTGTCAGCCCTGCCTTTGATTTGTTTACCTCCAGAGTTGGAAAGTGCATATTTGCGTGAGATGGGAAAAGTGTGGATCGTGCTTCAGATTTCATCCTGACACTTTGAAATGACCAGTGTGTTGGTAATTATTTGCATTTCCATGGCGTTTGGCACCGTAATAGTCATGAGGTCGGTCTCTGCATCCTGAAGCCTATGATGCTTTTTGCAGAGAAACCTCTGCTGAGGCCCAGGTAACTTGCTATTTCCCATAGCTGGCACAGGAGCCTTGGAAGATAGGACTGTTTTCAGTATTATTTCACCATCCTTTCACCACTGTTTCAAGAACGGGAGCCCTTTTCAACCGTTAGTGGAAGAATCCTTCTTTGGAGATGAGATATTTTTCTGTGGTGGCAAGTGCAGGGCCTCTGTCAGTCCTGGGTTTGTTGGACTAGCGCCAGACATGAGAAGTGCGCCTTTGTGGGACAGGTGAATAGTGCGGATCCTGTTTCAGTCTAAAGACTGAAACAGGATCCGCACTTTTCACCGTTCCTTTCAGAATCATTTGATTCATCAGCTAGGAATGGCGATTGCTTCACCAGACCAATCGAAGGCTAGGCCAAACTAACTCGATGTTTCCAAGAGGTGTGTGGCCCAACTATTGAAAGAACCGCTAAGTGGAGAACTATTTGGTATTTTTCCGAAGCACTTTTCACCGTAATTGTCATAAGGTTGGTCTCTGCATCCTTAAGCATAGCAGAGTCTTCACAGACGAAACAGGCTGAGGCCCAGTAATCTTGGCATTTCCAATAGTTGGTCCTAGAGACTACCAAGAAAGTGTTCTTATAAGCATTATTCCTTTGTGTTTTCAGCATTATTTTCAGAACCTGAGCAGGGTTCTCGCATTAGCATAAGAATCCTGCCTGGTAGTTGAGGTTTATGGGTGGGGTGTAAGTGCGGGGCTTCTGTCAGCCCTGACTTTGATTTGTTTACCTCCAGAGTTGGAAAGTGCATGTTTGCGTCAGATGGGAAAAGTGTGGATCGTGCTTCAGATTTCATGCTGACACTTTGAAATGACCAGTGTGTTGGTAATTATTTGCCATTTCCATGGCGTTTGGCACCGTAATAGTCATGAGGTCGGTCTCTGCATCCTGAAGCCTATGATGCTTTTTGCAGAGAAACCTCTGCTGAGGCCCAGGTAACTTGCTATTTCCCATAGCTGGCACAGGAGCCTTGGAAGATAGGATTGTTTTCAGCATTATTTCACCATCCTTTCACCACTGTTTCAAGAAGGGGAGCCCTTTTCAACCGTTAGTGGAAGAATCCTTCTTTGGAGATGAGATATTTTTCTGTGGTGGCAAGTGCAGGGCCTCTGTCAGTCCTGGGTTTGTTGGACTAGCGCCAGACATGAGAAGTGCGCCTTTGTGGGACAGGTGAATAGTGCGGATCCTGTTTCAGTCTAAAGACTGAAACAGGATCCGCACTTTTCACCGTTCCTTTCAGAATCATTTGATTCATCAGCTAGGAATGGCGATTGCTTCACCAGACCAATCGAAGGCTAGGCCAAAGTAACTCGATGTTTCCAAGAGGTGTGTGGCCCAACTTTTGAAAGAACCACTAAGTGGAGAACTATTTGGTATTTTTCCGAAGCACTTTTCACCGTATTGTCATAAGGTTGGTCTCTGCATCCTTAAGCATACCAGAGTCTTCACAGACGAAACAGGCTGAGGCCCAGTAATCTTGGCATTTCCAATAGTTGGTCCTAGAGACTACCAAGAAAGTGTTCTTTTAAGTATTATTCCATTGTGGTTTCAGCATTATTTTCAGAACCCCAGCAGGGTTCTCGCATTAGCATAAGAATCCTGCCTGGTAGTTGAGAATTCTGGGTGGGGTGTAAGTGCAGGGCTTCTGTCAGCCCTGCCTTTGATTTGTTTACCTCCAGAGTTGGAAAGTGCATATTTGCGTGAGATGGGAAAAGTGTGGATCGTGCTTCAGATTTCATCCTGACACTTTGAAATGACCAGTGTGTTGGTAATTATTTGCATTTCCATGGCGTTTGGCACCGTAATAGTCATGAGGTCGGTCTCTGCATCCTGAAGCCTATGATGCTTTTTGCAGAGAAACCTCTGCTGAGGCCCAGGTAACTTGCTATTTCCCATAGCTGGCACAGGAGCCTTGGAAGATAGGATTGTTTTCAGTATTATTTCACCATCCTTTCACCACTGTTTCAAGAACGAGAGCCCTTTTCAACCGTTAGTGGAAGAATCCTTCTTTGGAGATGAGATATTTTTCTGGGGTGGCAAGTGCAGGGCCTCTGTCAGTCCTGGGTTTGTTGGACTAGCGCCAGACATGAGAAGTGCGCCTTTGTGGGACAGGTGAATAGTGCGGATCCTGTTTCAGTCTAAAGACTGAAACAGGATCCGCACTTTTCACCGTTCCTTTCAGAATCATTTGATTCATCAGCTAGGAATGGCGATTGCTTCACCAGACCAATCGAAGGCTAGGCCAAACTAACTCGATGTTTCCAAGAGGTGTGTGGCCCAACTATTGAAAGAACCGCTAAGTGGAGAACTATTTGGTATTTTTCCGAAGCACTTTTCACCGTAATTGTCATAAGGTTGGTCTCTGCATCCTTAAGCATACCAGAGTCTTCACAGACGAAATAGGCTGAGGCCCAGTAATCTTGGCATTTCCAGTAGTTGGTCCTAGAGACTACCAAGAAAGTGTTCTTTTAAGTATTATTCCGATGTGGTTTCAGCATTATTTTCAGTACCCGAGCAGGGTTCTGGCATTAGCATAAGAATCCTGCCTGGTAGTTGAGATTTCTGGGTGGGGTGTAAGTGCGGGGCTTCTGTCAGCCCTGCCTTTGATTTGTTTACCTCCAGAGTTGGAAAGTGCATATTTGCGTGAGATGGGAAAAGTGTGGATCGTGCTTCAGATTTCATCCTGACACTTTGAAATGACCAGTGTGTTGGTAATTATTTGCCATTTCCATGGCGTTTGGCACCGTAATAGTCATGAGGTCGGTCTCTGCATCCTGAAGCCTATGATGCTTTTTGCAGACAAACCTCTGCTGAGGCCCAGGTAACTTGCTATTTCCCATAGCTGGCACAGGAGCCTTGGAAGATAGGATTGTTTTCAGCATTATTTCACCATCCTTTCACCACTGTTTCAAGAACGGGAGCCCTTTTCAACCGTTAGTGGAAGAATCCTTCTTTGGAGATGAGATATTTTTCTGGGGTGGCAAGTGCAGGGCCTCTGTCAGTCCTGGGTTTGTTGGACTAGCGCCAGACATGAGAAGTGCGCCTTTGTGGGACAGGAGAATAGTGCGGATCCTGTTTCAGCCTAAAGACTGAAACAGGATCCGCACTTTTCACCGTTCCTTTCACAATCATTTGATTCATCAGCTAGGAATGGCGATTGCTTCACCAGACCAATCGAAGGCTAGGCCAAACTAACTCGATGTTTCCAAGAGGTGTGTGGCCCAACTATTGAAAGAACCGCTATGTGGAGAACTATTTGGTATTTTTCCGAAGCACTTTTCACCGTAATTGTCATAAGGTTGGTCTCTGCATCCTTAAGCATAGCAGAGTCTTCACAGACGAAACAGGCTGAGGCCCAGTAATCTTGGCATTTCCAATAGTTGGTCCTAGAGACTACCAAGAAAGTGTTCTTATAAGCATTATTCCTTTGTGTTTTCAGCATTATTTTCAGAACCTGAGCAGGGTTCTCGCATTAGCATAAGAATCCTGCCTGGTAGTTGAGGTTTATGGGTGGGGTGTAAGTGCGGGGCTTCTGTCAGCCCTGCCTTTGATTTGTTTACCTCCAGAGTTGGAAAGTGCATATTTGCGTGAGATGGGAAAAGTGTGGATCGTGCTTCAGATTTCATCCTGACACTTTGAAATGACCAGTGTGTTGGTAATTATTTGCATTTCCATGGCGTTTGGCACCGTAATAGTCATGAGGTCGGTCTCTGCATCCTGAAGCCTATGATGCTTTTTGCAGAGAAACCTCTGCTGAGGCCCAGGTAACTTGCTATTTCCCATAGCTGGCACAGGAGCCTTGGAAGATAGGACTGTTTTCAGTATTATTTCACCATCCTTTCACCACTGTTTCAAGAACGGGAGCCCTTTTCAACCGTTAGTGGAAGAATCCTTCTTTGGAGATGAGATATTTTTCTGGGGTGGCAAGTGCAGGGCCTCTGTCAGTCCTGGGTTTGTTGGACTAGCGCCAGACATGAGAAGTGCGCCTTTGTGGGACAGGTGAATAGTGCGGATCCTGTTTCAGTCTAAAGACTGAAACAGGATCCGCACTTTTCACCGTTCCTTTCAGAATCATTTGATTCATCAGCTAGGAATGGCGATTGCTTCACCAGACCAATCGAAGGCTAGGCCAAAGTAACTCGATGTTTCCAAGAGGTGTGTGGCCCAACTTTTGAAAGAACCGCTAAGTGGAGAACTATTTGGTATTTTTCCGAAGCACTTTTCACCGTAATTGTCATAAGGTTGGTCTCTGCATCCTTAAGCATACCAGAGTCTTCACAGACGAAACAGGCTGAGGCCCAGTAATCTTGGCATTTCCAGTAGTTGGTCCTAGAGACTACCAAGAAAGTGTTCTTTTAAGTATTATTCCGTTGTGGTTTCAGCATTATTTTCAGTACCCGAGCAGGGTTCTGGCATTAGCATAAGAATCCTGCCTGGTAGTTGAGATTTCTGGGTGGGGTGTAAGTGCGGGGCTTCTGTCAGCCCTGCCTTTGATTTGTTTACCTCCAGAGTTGGAAAGTGCATATTTGCGTGAGATGGGAAAAGTGTGGATCGTGCTTCAGATTTCATCCTGACACTTTGAAATGACCAGTGTGTTGGTAATTATTTGCATTTCCATGGCGTTTGGCACCGTAATAGTCATGAGGTCGGTCTCTGCATCCTGAAGCCTATGATGCTTTTTGCAGACAAACCTCTGCTGAGGCCCAGGTAACTTGCTATTTCCCATAGCTGGCACAGGAGCCTTGGAAGATAGGATTGTTTTCAGTATTATTTCACCATCCTTTCACCACTGTTTCAAGAACGGGAGCCCTTTTCAACCGTTAGTGGAAGAATCCTTCTTTGGAGATGAGATATTTTTCTGGGGTGGCAAGTGCAGGGCCTCTGTCAGTCCTGGGTTTGTTGGACTAGCGCCAGACATGAGAAGTGCGCCTTTGTGGGACAGGTGAATAGTGCGGATCCTGTTTCAGTCTAAAGACTGAAACAGGATCCGCACTTTTCACCGTTCCTTTCAGAATCATTTGATTCATCAGCTAGGAATGGCGATTGCTTCACCAGACCAATCGAAGGCTAGGCCAAACTAACTCGATGTTTCCAAGAGGTGTGTGGCCCAACTTTTGAAAGAACCGCTAAGTGGAGAACTATTTGGTATTTTTCCGAAGCACTTTTCACCGTAATTGTCATAAGGTTGGTCTCTGCATCCTTAAGCATACCAGAGTCTTCACAGACGAAATAGGCTGAGGCCCAGTAATCTTGGCATTTCCAGTAGTTGGTCCTAGAGACTACCAAGAAAGTGTTCTTTTAAGTATTATTCCGTTGTGGTTTCAGCATTATTTTCAGTACCCGAGCAGGGTTCTGGCATTAGCATAAGAATCCTGCCTGGTAGTTGAGATTTCTGGGTGGGGTGTAAGTGCGGGGCTTCTGTCAGCCCTGCCTTTGATTTGTTTACCTCCAGAGTTGGAAAGTGCATATTTGCGTGAGATGGGAAAAGTGTGGATCGTGCTTCAGATTTCATCCTGACACTTTGAAATGACCAGTGTGTTGGTAATTATTTGCCATTTCCATGGCGTTTGGCACCGTAATAGTCATGAGGTCGGTCTCTGCATCCTGAAGCCTATGATGCTTTTTGCAGACAAACCTCTGCTGAGGCCCAGGTAACTTGCTATTTCCCATAGCTGGCACAGGAGCCTTGGAAGATAGGATTGTTTTCAGCATTATTTCACCATCCTTTCACCACTGTTTCAAGAACGGGAGCCCTTTTCAACCGTTAGTGAAAGAATCCTTCTTTGGAGATGAGATATTTTTCTGGGGTGGCAAGTGCAGGGCCTCTGTCAGTCCTGGGTTTGTTGGACTAGCGCCAGACATGAGAAGTGCGCCTTTGTGGGACAGGTGAATAGTGCGGATCCTGTTTCAGCCTAAAGACTGAAACAGGATCCGCACTTTTCACCGTTCCTTTCAGAATCATTTGATTCATCAGCTAGGAATGGCGATTGCTTCACCAGACCAATCGAAGGCTAGGCCAAACTAACTCGATGTTTCCAAGAGGTGTGTGGCCCAACTATTGAAAGAACCGCTATGTGGAGAACTATTTGGTATTTTTCCGAAGCACTTTTCACCGTAATTGTCATAAGGTTGGTCTCTGCATCCTTAAGCATAGCAGAGTCTTCACAGACGAAACAGGCTGAGGCCCAGTAATCTTGGCATTTCCAATAGTTGGTCCTAGAGACTACCAAGAAAGTGTTCTTATAAGCATTATTCCTTTGTGTTTTCAGCATTATTTTCCGAACCTGAGCAGGGTTCTCGCATTAGCATAAGAATCCTGCCTGGTAGTTGAGGTTTATGGGTGGGGTGTAAGTGCGGGGCTTCTGTCAGCCCTGCCTTTGATTTGTTTACCTCCAGAGTTGGAAAGTGCATATTTGCGTGAGATGGGAAAAGTGTGGATCGTGCTTCAGATTTCATCCTGACACTTTGAAATGACCAGTGTGTTGGTAATTATTTGCATTTCCATGGCGTTTGGCACCGTAATAGTCATGAGGTCGGTCTCTGCATCCTGAAGCCTATGATGCTTTTTGCAGAGAAACCTCTGCTGAGGCCCAGGTAACTTGCTATTTCCCATAGCTGGCACAGGAGCCTTGGAAGATAGGACTGTTTTCAGTATTATTTCACCATCCTTTCACCACTGTTTCAAGAACGGGAGCCCTTTTCAACCGTTAGTGGAAGAATCCTTCTTTGGAGATGAGATATTTTTCTGGGGTGGCAAGTGCAGGGCCTCTGTCAGTCCTGGGTTTGTTGGACTAGCGCCAGACATGAGAAGTGCGCCTTTGTGGGACAGGTGAATAGTGCGGATCCTGTTTCAGTCTAAAGACTGAAACAGGATCCGCACTTTTCACCGTTCCTTTCAGAATCATTTGATTCATCAGCTAGGAATGGCGATTGCTTCACCAGACCAATCGAAGGCTAGGCCAAAGTAACTCGATGTTTCCAAGAGGTGTGTGGCCCAACTTTTGAAAGAACCGCTAAGTGGAGAACTATTTGGTATTTTTCCAAAGCACTTTTCACCGTAATTGTCATAAGGTTGGTCTCTGCATCCTTAAGCATACCAGAGTCTTCACAGACGAAACAGGCTGAGGCCCAGTAATCTTGGCATTTCCAGTAGTTTGTCCTAGAGACTACCAAGAAAGTGTTCTTTTAAGTATTATTCCGTTGTGGTTTCAGCATTATTTTCAGTACCCGAGCAGGGTTCTGGCATTAGCATAAGAATCCTGCCTGGTAGTTGAGATTTCTGGGTGGGGTGTAAGTGCGGGGCTTCTGTCAGCCCTGCCTTTGATTTGTTTACCTCCAGAGTTGGAAAGTGCATATTTGCGTGAGATGGGAAAAGTGTGGATCGTGCTTCAGATTTCATCCTGACACTTTGAAATGACCAGTGTGTTGGTAATTATTTGCCATTTCCATGGCGTTTGGCACCGTAATAGTCATGAGGTCGGTCTCTGCATCCTGAAGCCTATGATGCTTTTTGCAGACAAACCTCTGCTGAGGCCCAGGTAACTGGCTATTTCCCATAGCTGGCACAGGAGCCTTGGAAGATAGGATTGTTTTCAGCATTATTTCACCATCCTTTCACCACTGTTTCAAGAACGGGAGCCCTTTTCAACCGTTAGTGGAAGAATCCTTCTTTGGAGATGAGATATTTTTCTGGGGTGGCAAGTGCAGGGCCTCTGTCAGTCCTGGGTTTGTTGGACTAGCGCCAGACATGAGAAGTGCGCCTTTGTGGGACAGGTGAATAGTGCGGATCCTGTTTCAGCCTAAAGACTGAAACAGGATCCACACTTTTCACCGTTCCTTTCACAATCATTTGATTCATCAGCTAGGAATGGCGATTGCTTCACCAGACCAATCGAAGGCTAGGCCAAAGTAACTCGATGTTTCCAAGAGGTGTGTGGCCCAACTTTTGAAAGAACCGCTAAGTGGAGAACTATTTGGTATTTTTCCGAAGCACTTTTCACCGTAATTGTCATAAGGTGGGTCTCTGCATCCTTCAGCATACCAGAGTCTTCACAGACGAAACAGGCTGAGGCCCAGTAATCTTGGCATTTCCAGTAGTTGGTCCTAGAGACTACCAAGAAAGTGTTCTTTTAAGTATTATTCCGTTGTGGTTTCAGCATTATTTTCAGTACCCGAGCAGGGTTCTGGCATTAGCATAAGAATCCTGCCTGGTAGTTGAGATTTCTGGGTGGGGTGTAAGTGCGGGGCTTCTGTCAGCCCTGCCTTTGATTTGTTTACCTCCAGAGTTGGAAAGTGCATATTTGCGTGAGATGGGAAAAGTGTGGATCGTGCTTCAGATTTCATCCTGACACTTTGAAATGACCAGTGTGTTGGTAATTATTTGCCATTTCCATGGCGTTTGGCACCGTAATAGTCATGAGGTCGGTCTCTGCATCCTGAAGCCTATGATGCTTTTTGCAGACAAAACTCTGCTGAGGCCCAGGTAACTTGCTATTTCCCATAGCTGGCACAGGAGCCTTGGAAGATAGGATTGTTTTCAGCATTATTTCACCATCCTTTCACCACTGTTTCAAGAACGGGAGCCCTTTTCAACCGTTAGTGGAAGAATCCTTCTTTGGAGATGAGATATTTTTCTGGGGTGGCAAGTGCAGGGCCTCTGTCAGTCCTGGGTTTGTTGGACTAGCGCCAGACATGAGAAGTGCGCCTTTGTGGGACAGGTGAATAGTGCGGATCCTGTTTCAGCCTAAAGACTGAAACAGGATCCACACTTTTCACCGTTCCTTTCACAATCATTTGATTCATCAGCTAGGAATGGCGATTGCTTCACCAGACCAATCGAAGGCTAGGCCAAAGTAACTCGATGTTTCCAAGAGGTGTGTGGCCCAACTTTTGAAAGAACCGCTAAGTGGAGAACTATTTGGTATTTTTCCGAAGCACTTTTCACCGTAATTGTCATAAGGTTGGTCTCTGCATCCTTAAGCATACCAGAGTCTTCACAGACGAAACAGGCTGAGGCCCAGTAATCTTGGCATTTCCAATAGTTGGTCCTAGAGACTACCAAGAAAGTGTTCTTATAAGCATTATTCCTTTGTGGTTTCAGCATTATTTTCAGTACCCGAGCAGGGTTCTGGCATTAGCATAAGAATCCTGCCTGGTAGTTGAGATTTCTGGGTGGGGTGTAAGTGCGGGGCTTCTGTCAGCCCTGCCTTTGTTTTGTTTACCTCCAGAGTTGGAAAGTGCATATTTGCGTGAGATGGGAAAAGTGTGGATCGTGCTTCAGATTTCATCCTGACACTTTGAAATGACCAGTGTGTTGGTAATTATTTGCATTTCCATGGCGTTTGGCACAGAAATAGTCATGAGGTCGGTCTCTGCATCCTGAAGCCTATGATGCTTTTTGCAGAGAAACCTCTGCTGAGGCCCAGGTAACTTGCTATTTCCCATAGCTGGCACAGGAGCCTTGGAAGATAGGATTGTTTTCAGTATTATTTCACCATCCTTTCACCACTGTTTCAAGAACGGGAGCCCTTTTCAACCGTTAGTGGAAGAATCCTTCTTTGGAGATGAGATATTTTTCTGGGGTGGCAAGTGCAGGGCCTCTGTCAGTCCTGGGTTTGTTGGACTAGCGCCAGACATGAGAAGTGCGCCTTTGTGGGACAGGTGAATAGTGCGGATCCTGTTTCAGTCTAAAGACTGAAACAGGATCCGCACTTTTCACCGTTCCTTTCAGAATCATTTGATTCATCAGCTAGGAATGGCGATTGCTTCACCAGACCAATCGAAGGCTAGGCCAAACTAACTCGATGTTTACAAGAGGTGTGTGGCCCAACTATTGAAAGAACCGCTCTGTGGAGAACTATTTGGTATTTTTCCGAAGCACTTTTCACCGTAATTGTCATAAGGTTGGTCTCTGCATCCTTAAGCATAGCAGAGTCTTCACAGACGAAACAGGCTGAGGCCCAGTAATCTTGGCATTTCCAATAGTTGGTCCTAGAGACTACCAAGAAAGTGTTCTTATAAGCATTATTCCTTTGTGTTTTCAGGATTATTTTCAGAACCTGAGCAGGGTTCTCGCATTAGCATAAGAATCCTGCCTGGTAGTTGAGGTTTATGGGTGGGGTGTAAGTGCGGGGCTTCTGTCAGCCCTGCCTTTGATTTGTTTACCTCCAGAGTTGGAAAGTGCATATTTGCGTGAGATGGGAAAAGTGTGGATCGTGCTTCAGATTTCATCCTGACACTTTGAAATGACCAGTGTGTTGGTAATTATTTGCATTTCCATGGCGTTTGGCACCGTAATAGTCATGAGGTCGGTCTCTGCATCCTGAAGCCTATGATGCTTTTTGCAGAGAAACCTCTGCTGAGGCCCAGGTAACTTGCTATTTCCCATAGCTGGCACAGGAGCCTTGGAAGATAGGACTGTTTTCAGTATTATTTCACCATCCTTTCACCACTGTTTCAAGAACGGGAGCCCTTTTCAACCGTTAGTGGAAGAATCCTTCTTTGGAGATGAGATATTTTTCTGGGGTGGCAAGTGCAGGGCCTCTGTCAGTCCTGGGTTTGTTGGACTAGCGCCAGACATGAGAAGTGCGCCTTTGTGGGACAGGTGAATAGTGCGGATCCTGTTTCAGTCTAAAGACTGAAACAGGATCCGCACTTTTCACCGTTCCTTTCAGAATCATTTGATTCATCAGCTAGGAATGGCGATTGCTTCACCAGACCAATCGAAGGCTAGGCCAAACTAACTCGATGTTTCCAAGAGGTGTGTGGCCCAACTTTTGAAAGAACCGCTAAGTGGAGAACTATTTGGTATTTTTCCGAAGCACTTTTCACCGTAATTGTCATAAGGTGGGTCTCTGCATCCTTCAGCATACCAGAGTCTTCACAGACGAAACAGGCTGAGGCCCAGTAATCTTGGCATTTCCAATAGTTGGTCCTAGAGACTACCAAGAAAGTGTTCTTATAAGCATTATTCCTTTGTGGTTTCAGCATTATTTTCAGTACCCGAGCAGGGATCTGGCATTAGCATAAGAATCCTGCCTGGTAGTTGAGATTTCTGGGTGGGGTGTAAGTGCGGGGCTTCTGTCAGCCCTGCCTTTTTTTTGTTTACCTCCAGAGTTGGAAAGTGCATATTTGCGTGAGATGGGAAAAGTGTGGATCGTGCTTCAGATTTCATCCTGACACTTTGAAATGACCAGTGTGTTGGTAATTATTTGCCTATTCCATGGCGTTTGGCACCGTAATAGTCATGAGGTCAGTCTCTGCATCCTGAAGCCTATGATGCTTTTTGCAGACAAACCTCTGCAGAGGCCCAGGTAACTTGCTATTTCCCATAGCTGGCACAGGAGCCTTGGAAGATAGGATTGTTTTCAGCATTATTTCACCATCCTTTCACCACTGTTTCAAGAACGGGAGCCCTTTTCAGCCGTTAGTGGAAGAATCCTTCTTTGGAGATGAGATATTTTTCTGGGGTGGCAAGTGCAGGGCCTCTGTCAGTCCTGGGTTTGTTGGACTAGCGCCAGACATGAGAAGTGCGCCTTTGTGGGACAGGTGAATAGTGCGGATCCTGTTTCAGCCTAAAGACTGAAACAGGATCCACACTTTTCACCGTTCCTTTCACAATCATTTGATTCATCAGCTAGGAATGGCGATTGCTTCACCAGACCAATCGAAGGCTAGGCCAAAGTAACTCGATGTTTCCAAGAGGTGTGTGGCCCAACTTTTGAAAGAACCGCTAAGTGGAGAACTATTTGGTATTTTTCCGAAGCACTTTTCACCGTAATTGTCATAAGGTTGGTCTCTGCATCCTTAAGCATACCAGAGTCTTCACAGACGAAACAGGCTGAGGCCCAGTAATCTTGGCATTTCCAATAGTTGGTCCTAGAGACTACCAAGAAAGTGTTCTTATAAGCATTATTCCTTTGTGGTTTCAGCATTATTTTCAGTACCCGAGCAGGGTTCTGGCATTAGCATAAGAATCCTGCCTGGTAGTTGAGATTTCTAGGTGGGGTGTAAGTGCGGGGCTTCTGTCAGCCCTGCCTTTGTTTTGTTTACCTCCAGAGTTGGAAAGTGCATATTTGCGTGAGATGGGAAAAGTGTGGATCGTGCTTCAGATTTCATCCTGACACTTTGAAATGACCAGTGTGTTGGTAATTATTTGCCATTTCCATGGCATTTGGCACCGTAATAGTCATGAGGTCGGTCTCTGTATCCTGAAGCCTATGATGCTTTTTGCAGAGAAACCTCTGCTGAGGCCCAGGTAACTTGCTATTTCCCATAGCTGGCACAGGAGCCTTGGAAGATAGGATTGTTTTCAGCATTATTTCACCATCCTTTCACCACTGTTTCAAGAACGGGAGCCCTTTTCAACCGTTAGTGGAAGAATCCTTCTTTGGAGATGAGATATTTTTCTGGGGTGGCAAGTGCAGGGCCTCTGTCAGTCCTGGGTTTGTTGGACTAGCGCCAGACATGAGAAGTGCGCCTTTGTGGGACAGGTGAATAGTGCGGATCCTGTTTCAGTCTAAAGACTGAAACAGGATCCGCACTTTTCACCGTTCCTTTCAGAATCATTTGATTCATCAGCTAGGAATGGCGATTGCTTCACCAGACCAATCGAAGGCTAGGCCAAACTAACTCGATGTTTCCAAGAGGTGTGTGGCCCAACTTTTGAAAGAACCGCTAAGTGGAGAACTATTTGGTATTTTTCCGAAGCACTTTTCACCGTAATTGTCAGAAGGTTGGTCTCTGCATCCTTAAGCATACCAGAGTATTCACAGACGAAACAGGCTGAGGCCCAGTAATCTTGGCATTTCCAATAGTTGGTCCTAGAGACTACTAAGAAAGTGTTCTTTTAAGTATTATTCTGTTGTGGTTTCAGCATTATTTTCAGAACCTGAGCAGGGTTCTCGCATTAGCATAAGAATCCTGCCTGGTAGTTGAGACTTCTGGGTGGAGTGTAAGTGCGGGGCTTCTGTCAGCCCTGCCTTTGATTTGTTTACCTCCAGAGTTGGAAAGTGCATATTTGCGTGAGATGGGAAAAGTGTGGATCGTGCTTCAGATTTCATCCTGACACTTTGAAATGACCAGTGTGTTGGTAATTATTTGCATTTCCATGGCGTTTGGCACAGAAATAGTCATGAGGTCGGTCTCTGCATCCTGAAGCCTATGATGCTTTTTGCAGAGAAACCTCTGCTGAGGCCCAGGTAACTTGCTATTTCCCATAGCTGGCACAGGAGCCTTGGAAGATAGGATTGTTTTCAGTATTATTTCACCATCCTTTCACCACTGTTTCAAGAACGGGAGCCCTTTTCAACCGTTAGTGGAAGAATCCTTCTTTGGAGATGAGATATTTTTCTGGGGTGGCAAGTGCAGGGCCTCTGTCATTCCTGGGTTTGTTGGACTAGCGCCAGACATGAGAAGTGCGCCTTTGTGGGACAGGTGAATAGTGCGGATCCTGTTTCAGCCTAAAGACTGAAACAGGATCCGCACTTTTCACCGTTCCTTTCAGAATCATTTGATTCATCAGCTAGGAATGGCGATTGCTTCACCAGACCAATCGAAGGCTAGGCCAAACTAACTCGATGTTTCCAAGAGGTGTGTGGCCCAACTATTGAAAGAACCGCTAAGTGGAGAACTATTTGGTGTTTTTCCGAAGCACTTTTCACCGTAATTGTCATAAGGTTGGTCTCTGCATCCTTAAGCATACCAGAGTCTTCACAGACGAAACAGGCTGAGGCCCAGTAATCTTGGCATTTCCAATAGTTGGTCCTGAGAGACTACCAAGAAAGTGTTCTTATAAGCATTATTCCTTTGTGGTTTCAGCATTATTTTCAGTACCGGAGCAGGGTTCTGGCATTAGCATAAGAATCCTGCCTGGTAGTTGAGATTTCTGGGTGGGGTGTAAGTGCGGGGCTTCTGTCAGCCCTGCCTTTGTTTTGTTTACCTCCAGAGTTGGAAAGTGCATATTTGCGTTAGATGGGCAAAGTGTGGATCGTGCTTCAGATTTCATCCTGACACTTTGAAATGACCAGTGTGTTGGTAATTATTTGCCATTTCCATGGCGTTTGGCACCGTAATAGTCATGAGGTCGGTCTCTGCATCCTGAAGCCTATGATGCTTTTTGCAGAGAAACCTCTGCTGAGGCCCAGGTAACTTGCTATTTCCCATAGCTGGCACAGGAGCCTTGGAAGATAGGATTGTTTTCAGCATTATTTCACCATCCTTTCACCACTGTTTCAAGAACGGGAGCCCTTTTCAACCGTTAGTGGAAGAATCCTTCTTTGGAGATGAGATATTTTTCTGGGGTGGCAAGTGCAGGGCCTCTGTCAGTCCTGGGTTTGTTGGACTAGCGCCAGACATGAGAAGTGCGCCTTTGTGGGACAGGTGAATAGTGCGGATCCTGTTTCAGCCTAAAGACTGAAACAGGATCCGCACTTTTCACCGTTCCTTTCACAATCATTTGATTCATCAGCTAGGAATGGCGATTGCTTCACCAGACCAATCGAAGGCTAGGCCAAAGTAACTCGATGTTTCCAAGAGGTGTGTGGCCCAACTTTTGAAAGAACCGCTAAGTGGAGAACTATTTGGTATTTTTCCGAAGCACTTTTCACCGTAATTGTCATAAGGTTGGTCTCTGCATCCTTAAGCATACCAGAGTCTTCACAGACGAAACAGGCTGAGGCCCAGTAATCTTGGCATTTCCAATAGTTGGTCCTAGAGACTACCAAGAAAGTGTTCTTATAAGCATTATTCCTTTGTGGTTTCAGCATTATTTTCAGTACCCGAGCAGGGTTCTGGCATTAGCATAAGAATCCTGCCTGGTAGTTGAGATTTCTAGGTGGGGTGTAAGTGCGGGGCTTCTGTCAGCCCTGCCTTTGTTTTGTTTACCTCCAGAGTTGGAAAGTGCATATTTGCGTGAGATGGGAAAAGTGTGGATCGTGCTTCAGATTTCATCCTGACACTTTGAAATGACCAGTGTGTTGGTAATTATTTGCCATTTCCATGGCATTTGGCACCGTAATAGTCATGAGGTCGGTCTCTGCATCCTGAAGCCTATGATGCTTTTTGCAGAGAAACCTCTGCTGAGGCCCAGGTAACTTGCTATTTCCCATAGCTGGCACAGGAGCCTTGGAAGATAGGATTGTTTTCAGCATTATTTCACCATCCTTTCACCACTGTTTCAAGAACGGGAGCCCTTTTCAACCGTTAGTGGAAGAATCCTTCTTTGGAGATGAGATATTTTTCTGGGGTGGCAAGTGCAGGGCCTCTGTCAGTCCTGGGTTTGTTGGACTAGCGCCAGACATGAGAAGTGCGCCTTTGTGGGACAGGTGAATAGTGCGGATCCTGTTTCAGTCTAAAGACTGAAACAGGATCCGCACTTTTCACCGTTCCTTTCAGAATCATTTGATTCATCAGCTAGGAATGGCGATTGCTTCACCAGACCAATCGAAGGCTAGGCCAAACTAACTCGATGTTTCCAAGAGGTGTGTGGCCCAACTTTTGAAAGAACCGCTAAGTGGAGAACTATTTGGTATTTTTCCGAAGCACTTTTCACCGTAATTGTCATAAGGTTGGTCTCTGCATCCTTAAGCATACCAGAGTCTTCACAGACGAAACAGGCTGAGGCCCAGTAATCTTGGCATTTCCAATAGTTGGTCCTAGAGACTACCAAGAAAGTGTTCTTTTAAGTATTATTCTGTTGTGGTTTCAGCATTATTTTCAGAACCTGAGCAGGGTTCTCGCATTAGCATAAGAATCCTGCCTGGTAGTTGAGACTTCTGGGTGGGGTGTAAGTGCGGGGCTTCTGTCAGCCCTGCCTTTGATTTGTTTACCTCCAGAGTTGGAAAGTGCATATTTGCGTGAGATGGGAAAAGTGTGGATCGTGCTTCAGATTTCATCCTGACACTTTGAAATGACCAGTGTGTTGGTAATTATTTGCCATTTCCATGGCGTTTGGCACCGTAATAGTCATGAGGTCGGTCTCTGCATCCTGAAGCCTATGATGCTTTTTGCAGACAAACCTCTGCTGAGGCCCAGGTAACTTGCTATTTCCCATAGCTGGCACAGGAGCCTTGGAAGATAGGATTGTTTTCAGCATTATTTCACCATCCTTTCACCACTGTTTCAAGAACGGGAGCCCTTTTCAACCGTTAGTGGAAGAATCCTTCTTTGGAGATGAGATATTTTTCTGGGGTGGCAAGTGCAGGGCCTCTGTCAGTCCTGGGTTTGTTGGACTAGCGCCAGACATGAGAAGTGCGCCTTTGTGGGACAGGTGAATAGTGCGGATCCTGTTTCAGCCTAAAGACTGAAACAGGATCCGCACTTTTCACCGTTACTTTCACAATCATTTGATTCATCAGCTAGGAATGGCGATTGCTTCACCAGACCAATCGAAGGCTAGGCCAAAGTAACTCGATGTTTCCAAGAGGTGTGTGGCCCAACTTTTGAAAGAACCGCTAAGTGGAGAACTATTTGGTATTTTTCCGAAGCACTTTTCACCGTAATTGTCAGAAGGTTGGTCTCTGCATCCTTAAGCATACCAGAGTCTTCACAGACGAAACAGGCTGAGGCCCAGTAATCTTGGCATTTCCAATAGTTGGTCCTAGAGACTACCAAGAAAGTGTTCTTATAAGCATTATTCCTTTGTGGTTTCAGCATTATTTTCAGTACCCGAGCAGGGTTCTGGCATTAGCATAAGAATCCTGCCTGGTAGTTGAGATTTCTGGGTGGGGTGTAAGTGCAGGGCTTCTGTCAGCCCTGCCTTTGTTTTGTTTACCTCCAGAGTTGGAAAGTGCATATTTGCGTGAGATGGGAAAAGTGTGGATCGTGCTTCAGATTTCATCCTGACACTTTGAAATGACCAGTGTGTTGGTAATTATTTGGAATTTCCATGGCGTTTGGCACCGTAATAGTCATGAGGTCGGTCTCTGCATCCTGAAGCCTATGATGCTTTTTGCAGAGAAACCTCTGCTGAGGCCCAGGTAACTTGCTATTTCCCATAGCTGGCACAGGAGCCTTGGAAGATAGGATTGTTTTCAGCATTATTTCACCATCCTTTCACCACTGTTTCAAGAACGGGAGCCCTTTTCAACCGTTAGCGGAAGAATCCTTCTTTGGAGATGAGATATTTTTCTGGGGTGGCAAGTGCAGGGCCTCTGTCAGTCCTGGGTTTGTTGGACTAGCGCCAGACATTAGAAGTGCGCCTTTGTGGGACAGGTGAATAGTGCGGATCCTGTTTCAGTCTAAAGACTGAAACAGGATCCGCACTTTTCACCGTTCCTTTCAGAATCATTTGATTCATCAGCTAGGAATGGCGATTGCTTCACCAGACCAATCGAAGGCTAGGCCAAACTAACTCGATGTTTCCAAGAGGTGTGTGGCCCAACTATTGAAAGAACCGCTAAGTGGAGAACTATTTGGTATTTTTCCGAAGCACTTTTCACCGTAATTGTCATAAGGTTGGTCTCTGCATCCTTAAGCATACCAGAGTCTTCACAGACGAAACAGGCTGAGGCCCAGTAATCTTGGCATTTCCAGTAGTTGGTCCTAGAGACTACCAAGAAAGTGTTCTCTTAAGTATTATTCCGTTGTGGTTTCAGCATTATTTTCAGTACCCGAGCAGGGTTCTGGCATTAGCATAAGAATCCTGCCTGGTAGTTGAGATTTCTGGGTGGGGTGTAAGTGCGGGGCTTCTGTCAGCCCTGCCTTTGATTTGTTTACCTCCAGAGTTGGAAAGTGCATATTTGCGTTAGATGGGAAAAGTGTGGATCGTGCTTCAGATTTCATCCTGACACTTTGAAATGACCAGTGTGTTGGTAATTATTTGCCATTTCCATGGCGTTTGGCACCGTAATAGTCATGAGGTCGGTCTCTGCATCCTGAAGCCTATGATGCTTTTTGCAGAGAAACCTCTGCTGAGGCCCAGGTAACTTGCTATTTCCCATAGCTGGCACAGGAGCCTTGGAAGATAGGATTGTTTTCAGCATTATTTCACCATCCTTTCACCACTGTTTCAAGAACGGGAGCCCTTTTCAACCGTTAGTGGAAGAATCCTTCTTTGGAGATGAGATATTTTTTCTGGGGTGGCAGGTGCAGGGGCTCTGTCAGTCCTGGGTTTGTTGGACTAGCGCCAGACATGAGAAGTGCGCCTTTGTGGGACAGGTGAATAGTGCGGATCCTGTTTCAGTCTAAAGACTGAAACAGGATCCGCACTTTTCACCGTTCCTTTCAGAATCATTTGATTCATCAGCTAGGAATGGCGATTGCTTCACCAGACCAATCGAAGGCTAGGCCAAAGTAACTCGATGTTTCCAAGAGGTGTGTGGCCCAACTTTTGAAAGAACCGCTAAGTGGAGAACTATTTGGTATTTTTCCGAAGCACTTTTCACCGTAATTGTCATAAGGTTGGTCTCTGCATCCTTAAGCATACCAGAGTCTTCACAGACGAAACAGGCTGAGGCCCAGTAATCTTGGCATTTCCAATAGTTGGTCCTAGAGACTACCAAGAAAGTGTTCTTTTAAGTATTATTCTGTTGTGGTTTCAGCATTATTTTCAGAACCTGAGCAGGGTTCTCGCATTAGCATAAGAATCCTGCCTGGTAGTTGAGACTTCTGGGTGGGGTGTAAGTGCGGGGCTTCTGTCAGCCCTGCCTTTGATTTGTTTACCTCCAGAGTTGGAAAGTGCATATTTGCGTGAGATGGGAAAAGTGTGGATCGTGCTTCAGATTTCATCCTGACACTTTGAAATGACCAGTGTGTTGGTAATTATTTGCATTTCCATGGCGTTTGGCACAGAAATAGTCATGAGGTCGGTCTCTGCATCCTGAAGCCTATGATGCTTTTTGCAGAGAAACCACTGCTGAGGCCCAGGTAACTTGCTATTTCCCATAGCTGGCACAGGAGCCTTGGAAGATAGGATTGTTTTCAGCATTATTTCACCATCCTTTCACCACTGTTTCAAGAACGGGAGCCCTTTTCAACCGTTAGTGGAAGAATCCTTCTTTGGAGATGAGATATTTTTCTGGGGTGGCAAGTGCAGGGCCTCTGTCAGTCCTGGGTTTGTTGGACTAGCGCCAGACATGAGAAGTGCGCCTTTGTGGGACAGGTGAATAGTGCGGATCCTGTTTCAGCCTAAAGACTGAAACAGGATCCGCACTTTTCACCGTTCCTTTCAGAATCATTTGATTCATCAGCTAGGAATGGCGATTGCTTCACCAGATCAATCGAAGGCTAGGCCAAAGTAACTCGATGTTTCCAAGAGGTGTGTGGCCCAACTTTTGAGAGAACCGCTAAGTGGAGAACTATTTGGTATTTTTCCGAAGCACTTTTCACCGTAATTGTCATAAGGTTGGTCTCTGCATCCTTAAGCATACCAGAGTCTTCACAGACGAAACAGTCTGAGGCCCAGTAATCTTGGCATTTCCAATAGTTGGTCCTAGAGACTACCAAGAAAGTGTTCTTTTAAGTATTATTCCGTTGTGGTTTCAGCATTATTTTCAGTACCCGAGCAGGGTTCTGGCATTAACATAAGAATCCTGCCTGGTAGTTGAGATTTCTGGGTGGGGTGTAAGTGCGGGGCTTCTGTCAGCCCTGCCTTTGTTTTGTTTACCTCCAGAGTTGGAAAGTGCATATTTGCGTGAGATGGGAAAAGTGTGGATCGTGCTTCAGATTTCATCCTGACACTTTGAAATGACCAGTGTGTTGGTAATTATTTGCCATTTCCATGGCGTTTGGCACCGTAATAGTCATGAGGTCGGTCTCTGCATCCTGAAGCCTATGATGCTTTTTGCACAGAAACCTCTGCTGAGGCCCAGGTAACTTGCTATTTCCCATAGCTGGCACAGGAGCCTTGGAAGATAGGATTGTTTTCAGCATTATTTCACCATCCTTTCACCACTGTTTCAAGAACGGGAGCCCTTTTCAACCGTTAGTGGAAGAATCCTTCTTTGGAGATGAGATATTTTTCTGGGGTGGCAAGTGCAGGGCCTCTGTCAGTCCTGGGTTTGTTGGACTAGCGCCAGACATGAGAAGTGCGCCTTTGTGGGACAGGTGAATAGTGCGGATCCTGTTTCAGTCTAAAGACTGAAACAGGATCCGCACTTTTCACCGTTCCTTTCAGAATCATTTGATTCATCAGCTAGGAATGGCGATTGCTTCACCAGACCAATCGAAGGCTAGGCCAAAGTAACTCGATGTTTCCAAGAGGTGTGTGGCCCAACTTTTGAAAGAACCGCTAAGTGGAGAACTATTTGGTATTTTTCCGAAGCACTTTTCACCGTAATTGTCATAAGGTTGGTCTCTGCATCCTTAAGCATACCAGAGTCTTCACAGACGAAACAGGCTGAGGCCCAGTAATCTTGGCATTTCCAATAGTTGGTCCTAGAGACTACCAAGAAAGTGTTCTTTTAAGTATTATTCTGTTGTGGTTTCAGCATTATTTTCAGAACCTGAGCAGGGTTCTCGCATTAGCATAAGATCCTGCCTGGTAGTTGAGACTTCTGGGTGGGGTGTAAGTGCGGGGCTTCTGTCAGCCCTGCCTTTGATTTGTTTACCTCCAGAGTTGGAAAGTGCATATTTGCGTGAGATGGGAAAAGTGTGGATCGTGCTTCAGATTTCATCCTGACACTTTGAAATGACCAGTGTGTTGGTAATTATTTGCATTTCCATGGCGTTTGGCACAGAAATAGTCATGAGTTCGGTCTCTGCATCCTGAAGCCTATGATGCTTTTTGGAGAGAAACCTCTGCTGAGGCCCAGGTAACTTGCTATTTCCCATAGCTGGCACAGGAGCCTTGGAAGATAGGATTGTTTTCAGTATTATTTCACCATCCTTTCACCACTGTTTCAAGAACTGGAGCCCTTTTCAACCGTTAGTGGAAGAATCCTTCTTTGGAGATGAGATATTTTTCTGGGGTGGCAAGTGCAGGGCCTCTGTCAGTCCTGGGTTTGTTGGACTAGCGCCAGACATGAGAAGTGCGCCTTTGTGGGACAGGTGAATAGTGCGGATCCTGCTTCAGTCTAAAGACTGAAACAGGATCCGCACTTTTCACCGTTCCTTTCAGAATCATTTGATTCATCAGCTAGGAATGGCGATTGCTTCACCAGACCAATCGAAGGCTAGGCCAAAGTAACTCGATGTTTCCAAGAGGTGTGTGGCCCAACTTTTGAATGAACCGCTAAGTGGAGAACTATTTGGTATTTTTCCGAAGCACTTTTCACCGTAATTGTCATAAGGTTGGTCTCTGCATCCTTAAGCATACCAGAGTCTTCACAGACGAAACAGGCTGAGGCCCAGTAATCTTGGCATTTCCAATAGTTGGTCCTAGAGACTACCAAGAAAGTGTTCTTTTAAGTATTATTCTGTTGTGGTTTCAGCATTATTTTCAGAACCTGAGCAGGGTTCTCGCATTAGCATAAGAATCCTGCCTGGTAGTTGAGACTTCTGGGTGGGGTGTAAGTGCGGGGCTTCTGTCAGCCCTGCCTTTGATTTGTTTACCTCCAGAGTTGGAAAGTGCATATTTGCGTGAGATGGGAAAAGTGTGGATCGTGCTTCAGATTTCATCCTGACACTTTGAAATGACCAGTGTGTTGGTAATTATTTGCATTTCCATGGCGTTTGGCACAGAAATAGTCATGAGGTCGGTCTCTGCATCCTGAAGCCTATGATGCTTTTTGCAGAGAAACCTCTGCTGAGGCCCAGGTAACTTGCTATTTCCCATAGCTGGCACAGGAGCCTTGGAAGATAGGATTGTTTTCAGTATTATTTCACCATCCTTTCACCACTGTTTCAAGAACGGGAGCCCTTTTCAACCGTTAGTGGAAGAATCCTTCTTTGGAGATGAGATATTTTTCTGGGGTGGCAAGTGCAGGGCCTCTGTCAGTCCTGGGTTTGTTGGACTAGCGCCAGACATGAGAAGTGCGCCTTTGTGGGACAGGTGAATAGTGCGGATCCTGTTTCAGCCTAAAGACTGAAACAGGATCCGCACTTTTCACCGTTCCTTTCAGAATCATTTGATTCATCAGCTAGGAATGGCGATTGCTTCACCAGACCAATCGAAGGCTAGGCCAAACTAACTCCATGTTTCCAAGAGGTGTGTGGCCCAACTATTGAAAGAACCGCTAAGTGGAGAACTATTTGGTATTTTTCCGAAGCACTTTTCACCGTAATTGTCATAAGGTTGGTCTCTGCATCCTTAAGCATACCAGAGTCTTCACAGACGAAACAGGCTGAGGCCCAGTAATCTTGGCATTTCCAGTAGTTGGTCCTAGAGACTACCAAGAGAGTGTTCTTTTAAGTATTATTCCGTTGTGGTTTCAGCATTATTTTCAGTACCCGAGCAGGGTTCTGGCATTAGCATAAGAATCCTGCCTGGTAGTTGAGATTTCTGGGTGGGGTGTAAGTGCGGGGCTTCTGTCAGCCCTGCCTTTGATTTGTTTACCTCCAGAGTTGGAAAGTGCATATTTGCGTGAGATGGGAAAAGTGTGGATCGTGCTTCAGATTTCATCCTGACCCTTTGAAATGACCAGTGTGTTGGTAATTATTTGCCATTTCCATGGCGTTTGGCACTGTAATAGTCATGAGGTCGGTCTCTGCATCCTGAAGCCTATGATGCTTTTTGCAGACAAACCTCTGCTGAGGCCCAGGTAACTTGCTATTTCCCATAGCTGGCACAGGAGCCTTGGAAGATAGGATTGTTTTCAGCATTATTTCACCATCCTTTCACCACTGTTTCAAGAACGGGAGCCCTTTTCAACCGTTAGTGGAAGAATCCTTCTTTGGAGATGAGATATTTTTCTGGGGTGGCAAGTGCAGGGCCTCTGTCAGTCCTGGGTTTGTTGGACTAGCGCCAGACATGAGAAGTGCGCCTTTGTGGGACAGGTGAATAGTGCGGATCCTGTTTCAGTCTAAAGACTGAAACAGGATCCGCACTTTTCACCGTTCCTTTCACAATCATTTGATTCATCAGCTAGGAATGGCGATTGCTTCACCAGACCAATCGAAGGCTAGGCCAAAGTAACTCGATGTTTCCAAGAGGTGTGTGGCCCAACTATTGAAAGAACCGCTAAGTGGAGAACTATTTGGTATTTTTCCGAAGCACTTTTCACCGTAATTGTCATAAGGTTGGTCTCTGCATCCTTAAGCATACCAGAGTCTTCACAGACGAAACAGGCTGAGGCCCAGTAATCTTGGCATTTCCAGTAGTTGGTCCTAGAGACTACCAAGAAAGTGTTCTTTTAAGTATTATTCTGTTGTGGTTTCAGCATTATTTTCAGAACCCGAGCAGGGTTCTCGCATTAGCATAAGAATCCTGCCTGGTAGTTGAGATTTCTGGGTGGGGTGTAAGTGCTGGGCTTCTGTCAGCCCTGCCTTTGATTTGTTTACCTCCAGAGTTGGAAAGTGCATATTTGCGTGAGATGGGAAAAGTGTGGATCGTGCTTCAGATTTCATCCTGAGACTTTGAAATGACCAGTGTGTTGGTAATTATTTGCATTTCCATGGCGTTTGGCACAGAAATAGTCATGAGGTCGGTCTCTGCATCCTGAAGCCTATGATGCTTTTTGCAGAGAAACCTCTGCTGAGGCCCAGGTAACTTGCTATTTCCCATAGCTGGCACAGAAGCCTTGGAGGATAGGATTGTTTTCAGTATTATTTCACCATCCTTTCACCACTGTTTCAAGAACGGGAGCCCTTTTCAACCGTTAGTGGAAGAATCCTTCTTTGGAGATGAGATATTTTTCTGGGGTGGCAAGTGCAGGGCCTCTGTCAGTCCTGGGTTTGTTGGACTAGCGCCAGACATGAGAAGTGCGCCTTTGTGGGACAGGTGAATAGTGCGGATCCTGTTTCAGTCTAAAGACTGAAACAGGATCCGCACTTTTCACCGTTCCTTTCAGAATCATTTGATTCATCAGCTAGGAATGGCGATTGCTTCACCAGAACAATCGAAGGCTAGGCCAAAGTAACTCGATGTTTCCAAGAGGTGTGTGGCCCAACTTTTGAAAGAACTGCTAAGTGGAGAACTATTTGGAATTTTCCGAAGCACTTTTCACCGTAATTGTCAGAAGGTTGGTCTCTGCCTCCTTAAGCATACCAGAGTCTTCACAGACGAAACAGGCTGAGGCCCAGTAATCTTGGCATTTCCAATAGTTGGTCCTAGAGACTACCAAGAAAGTGTTCTTTTAAGTATTATTCTGTTGTGGTTTCAGCATTATTTTCAGAACCTGAGCAGGGTTCTCGCATTAGCATAAGAATCCTGCCTGGTAGTTGAGACTTCTGGGTGGGGTGTAAGTGCGGGGCTTCTGTCAGCCCTGCCTTTGATTTGTTTACCTCCAGAGTTGGAAAGTGCATATTTGCGTGAGATGGGAAAAGTGTGGATCGTGCTTCAGATTTCATCCTGAGACTTTGAAATGACCAGTGTGTTGGTAATTATTTGCATTTCCATGGCGTTTGGCACAGAAATAGTCATGAGGTCGGTCTCTGCATCCTGAAGCCTATGATGCTTTTTGCAGAGAAACCTCTGCTGAGGCCCAGGTAACTTGCTATTTCCCATAGCTGGCACAGGAGCCTTGGAAGATAGGATTGTTTTCAGTATTATTTCACCATCCTTTCACCACTGTTTCAAGAACGGGAGCCCTTTTCAACCGTTAGTGGAAGAATCCTTCTTTGGAGATGAGATATTTTTCTGGGGTGGCAAGTGCAGGGCCTCTGTCAGTCCTGGGTTTGTTGGACTAGCGCCAGACATGAGAAGTGCGCCTTTGTGGGACAGGTGAATAGTGCGGATCCTGTTTCAGTCTAAAGACTGAAACAGGATCCGCACTTTTCACCGTTCCTTTCAGAATCATTTGATTCATCAGCTAGGAATGGCGATTGCTTCACCAGACCAATCGAAGGCTAGGCCAAAGTAACTCGATGTTTCCAAGAGGTGTGTGGCCCAACTTTTGAAAGAACCGCTAAGTGGAGAACTATTTGGTATTTTTCCGAAGCACTTTTCACCGTAATTGTCAGAAGGTTGGTCTCTGCCTCCTTAAGCATACCAGAGTCTTCACAGACGAAACAGGCTGAGGCCCAGTAATCTTGGCATTTCCAATAGTTGGTCCTAGAGACTACCAAGAAAGTGTTCTTTTAAGTATTATTCTGTTGTGGTTTCAGCATTATTTTCAGAACCTGAGCAGGGTTCTCGCATTAGCATAAGAATCCTGCCTGGTAGTTGAGACTTCTGGGTGGGGTGTAAGTGCGGGGCTTCTGTCAGCCCTGCCTTTGATTTGTTTACCTCCAGAGTTGGAAAGTGCATATTTGCGTGAGATGGGAAAAGTGTGGATCGTGCTTCAGATTTCATCCTGAGACTTTGAAATGACCAGTGTGTTGGTAATTATTTGCATTTCCATGGCGTTTGGCACAGAAATAGTCATGAGGTCGGTCTCTGCATCCTGAAGCCTATGATGCTTTTTGCAGAGAAACCTCTGCTGAGACCCAGGTAACTTGCTATTTCCCATAGCTGGCACAGGAGCCTTGGAAGATAGGATTGTTTTCAGTATTATTTCACCATCCTTTCACCACTGTTTCAAGAACGGGAGCCCTTTTCAACCGTTAGTGGAAGAATCCTTCTTTGGAGATGAGATATTTTTCTGGGGTGGCAAGTGCAGGGCCTCTGTCAGTCCTGGGTTTGTTGGACTAGCGCCAGACATGAGAAGTGCGCCTTTGTGGGACAGGTGAATAGTGCGGATCCTGTTTCAGTCTAAAGACTGAAACAGGATCCGCACTTTTCACCGTTCCTTTCAGAATCATTTGATTCATCAGCTAGGAATGGCGATTGCTTCACCAGACCAATCGAAGGGTAGGCCAAAGTAACTCGATGTTTCCAAGAGGTGTGTGGCCCAACTTTTGAAAGAACCGCTAAGTGGAGAACTATTTGGTATTTTTCCGAAGCACTTTTCACCGTAATTGTCATAAGGTTGGTCTCTGCATCCTTAAGCATACCAGAGTCTTCACAGACGAAACAGGCTGAGGCCCAGTAATCTTGGCATTTCCAGTAGTTGGTCCTAGAGACTACCAAGAAAGTGTTCTTTTAAGTATTATTCTGTTGTGGTTTCAGCATTATTTTCAGAACCCGAGCAGGGTTCTCGCATTAGCATAAGAATCCTGCCTGGTAGTTGAGATTTCTGGGTGGGGTGTAAGTGCGGGGCTTCTGTCAGCCCTGCCTTTGATTTGTTTACCTCCAGAGTTGGAAAGTGCATATTTGCGTGAGATGGGAAAAGTGTGGATCGTGCTTCAGATTTCATCCTGACACTTTGAAATGACCAGTGTGTTGGTAATTATTTGCATTTCCATGGCGTTTGGCACAGAAATAGTCATGAGGTCGGTCTCTGCATCCTGAAGCCTATGATGCTTTTTGCAGAGAAACCTCTGCTGAGGCCCAGGTAACTTGCTATTTCCCATAGCTGGCACAGGAGCCTTGGAAGATAGGATTGTTTTCAGTATTATTTCACCATCCTTTCACCACTGTTTCAAGAACGGGAGCCCTTTTCAACCGTTAGTGGAAGAATCCTTCTTTGGAGATGAGATATTTTTCTGGGGTGGCAAGTGCAGGGCCTCTGTCAGTCCTGGGTTTGTTGGACTAGCGCCAGACATGAGAAGTGCGCCTTTGTGGGACAGGTGAATAGTGCGGATCCTGTTTCAGTCTAAGGACTGAAACAGGATCCGCACTTTTCACCGTTCCTTTCAGAATCATTTGATTCATCAGCTAGGAATGGCGATTGCTTCACCAGACCAATCGAAGGCTAGGCCAAACTAACTCCATGTTTCCAAGAGGTGTGTGGCCCAACTATTGAAAGAACCGCTAAGTGGAGAACTATTTGGTATTTTTCCGAAGCACTTTTCACCGTAATTGTCAGAAGGTTGGTCTCTGCATCCTTAAGCATACCAGAGTCTTCACAGACGAAACAGGCTGAGGCCCAGTAATCTTGGCATTTCCAGTAGTTGGTCCTAGAGACTACCAAGAAAGTGTTCTTTTAAGTATTATTCCGTTGTGGTTTCAGCATTATTTTCAGTACCCGAGCAGGGTTCTGGCATTAGCATAAGAATCCTGCCTGGTAGTTGAGATTTCTGGGTGGGGTGTAAGTGCGGGGCTTCTGTCAGCCCTGCCTTTGATTTGTTTACCTCCAGAGTTGGAAAGTGCATATTTGCGTGAGATGGGAAAAGTGTGGATCGTGCTTCAGATTTCATCCTGACACTTTGAAATGACCAGTGTGTTGGTAATTATTTGCCATTTCCATGACATTTGGCACCGTAATAGTCATGAGGTCGGTCTCTGCATCCTGAAGCCTATGATGCTTTTTGCAGACAAACCTCTGCTGAGGCCCAGGTAACTTGCTATTTCCCATAGCTGGCACAGGAGCCTTGGAAGATAGGATTGTTTTCAGTATTATTTCGCCATCCTTTCACCACTGTTTCAAGAACGGGAGCCCTTTTCAACCGTTAGTGGAAGAATCCTTCTTTGGAGATGAGATATTTTTCTGGGGTGGCAAGTGCAGGGCCTCTGTCAGTCCTGGGTTTGTTGGACTAGCGCCAGACATGAGAAGTGCGCCTTTGTGGGACAGGTGAATAGTGCGGATCCTGTTTCAGTCTAAAGACTGAAACAGGATCCGCACTTTTCACCGTTCCTTTCACAATCATTTGATTCATCAGCTAGGAATGGCGATTGCTTCACCAGACCAATCGAAGGCTAGGCCAAAGTAACTCGATGTTTCCAAGAGGTGTGTGGCCCAACTATTGAAAGAACCGCTAAGTGGAGAACTATTTGGTATTTTTCCGAAGCACTTTTCACCGTAATTGTCATAAGGTTGGTCTCTGCATCCTTAAGCATACCAGAGTCTTCACAGACGAAACAGGCTGAGGCCCAGTAATCTTGGCATTTCCAGTAGTTGGTCCTAGAGACTACCAAGAAAGTGTTCTTTTAAGTATTATTCTGTTGTGGTTTCAGCATTATTTTCAGAACCCGAGCAGGGTTCTCGCATTAGCATAAGAATCCTGCCTGGTAGTTGAGATTTCTGGGTGGGGTGTAAGTGCTGGGCTTCTGTCAGCCCTGCCTTTGATTTGTTTACCTCCAGAGTTGGAAAGTGCATATTTGCGTGAGATGGGAAAAGTGTGGATCGTGCTTCAGATTTCATCCTGAGACTTTGAAATGACCAGTGTGTTGGTAATTATTTGCATTTCCATGGCGTTTGGCACAGAAATAGTCATGAGGTCGGTCTCTGCATCCTGAAGCCTATGATGCTTTTTGCAGAGAAACCTCTGCTGAGGCCCAGGTAACTTGCTATTTCCCATAGCTGGCACAGGAGCCTTGGAAGATAGGATTGTTTTCAGTATTATTTCACCATCCTTTCACCACTGTTTCAAGAACGGGAGCCCTTTTCAACCGTTAGTGGAAGAATCCTTCTTTGGAGATGAGATATTTTTCTGGGGTGGCAAGTGCAGGGCCTCTGTCAGTCCTGGGTTTGTTGGACTAGCGCCAGACATGAGAAGTGCGCCTTTGTGGGACAGGTGAATAGTGCGGATCCTGTTTCAGTCTAAAGACTGAAACAGGATCCGCACTTTTCACCGTTCCTTTCACAATCATTTGATTCATCAGCTAGGAATGGCGATTGCTTCACCAGACCAATCGAAGGCTAGGCCAAAGTAACTCGATGTTTCCAAGAGGTGTGTGGCCCAACTTTTGAAAGAACCGCTAAGTGGAGAACTATTTGGTATTTTTCCGAAGCACTTTTCACCGTAATTGTCATAAGGTTGGTCTCTGCATCCTTAAGCATACCAGAGTCTTCACAGACGAAACAGGCTGAGGCCCAGTAATCTTGGCATTTCGAATAGTTGGTCCTAGAGACTACCAAGAAAGTGTTCTTTTAAGTATTATTCTGTTGTGGTTTCAGCATTATTTTCAGAACCTGAGCAGGGTTCTCGCATTAGCATAAGAATCCTGCCTGGTAGTTGAGACTTCTGGGTGGGGTGTAAGTGCGGGGCTTCTGTCAGCCCTGCCTTTGATTTGTTTACCTCCAGAGTTGGAAAGTGCATATTTGCGTGAGATGGGAAAAGTGTGGATCGTGCTTCAGATTTCATCTTGACACTTTGAAATGACCAGTGTGTTGGTAATTATTTGCATTTCCATGGCGTTTGGCACAGAAATAGTCATGAGGTCGGTCTCTGCATCCTGAAGCCTATGATGCTTTTTGCAGAGAAACCTCTGCTGAGGCCCAGGTAACTTGCTATTTCCCATAGCTGGCACAGGAGCCTTGGAAGATAGGATTGTTTTCAGTATTATTTCACCATCCTTTCACCACTGTTTCAAGAACGGGAGCCCTTTTCAACCGTTAGTGGAAGAATCCTTCTTTGGAGATGAGATATTTTTCTGGGGTGGCAAGTGCAGGGCCTCTGTCAGTCCTGGGTTTGTTGGACTAGCGCCAGACATGAGAAGTGCGCCTTTGTGGGACAGGTGAATAGTGCGGATCCTGTTTCAGTCTAAAGACTGAAACAGGATCCGCACTTTTCACCGTTCCTTTCAGAATCATTTGATTCATCAGCTAGGAATGGCGATTGCTTCACCAGACCAATCGAAGGGTAGGCCAAAGTAACTCGATGTTTCCAAGAGGTGTGTGGCCCAACTTTTGAAAGAACCGCTAAGTGGAGAACTATTTGGTATTTTTCCGAAGCACTTTTCACCGTAATTGTCATAAGGTTGGTCTCTGCATCCTTAAGCATACCAGAGTCTTCACAGACGAAACAGGCTGAGGCCCAGTAATCTTGGCATTTCCAATAGTTGGTCCTAGAGACTACCAAGAAAGTGTTGTTTTAAGTATTATTCTGTTGTGGTTTCAGCATTATTTTCAGAACCCGAGCAGGGTTCTCGCATTAGCATAAGAATCCTGCCTGGTAGTTGAGATTTCTGGGTGGGGTGTAAGTGCGGGGCTTCTGTCAGCCCTGCCTTTGATTTGTTTACCTCCAGAGTTGGAAAGTGCATATTTGCGTGAGGTGGGAAAAGTGTGGATCGTGCTTCAGATTTCATCCTGACACTTTGAAATGACCAGTGTGTTGGTAATTATTTGCATTTCCATGGCGTTTGGCACAGAAATAGTCATGAGGTCGGTCTCTGCATCCTGAAGCCTATGATGCTTTTTGCAGAGAAACCTCTGCTGAGGCCCAGGTAACTTGCTATTTCCCATAGCTGGCACAGGAGCCTTGGAAGATAGGATTGTTTTCAGTATTATTTCACCATCCTTTCACCACTGATTCAAGAACGGGAGCCCTTTTCAACCGTTAGTGGAAGAATCCTTCTTTGGAGATGAGATATTTTTCTGGGGTGGCAAGTGCAGGGCCTCTGTCAGTCCTGGGTTTGTTGGACTAGCGCCAGACATGAGAAGTGCGCCTTTGTGGGACAGGTGAATAGTGCGGATCCTGTTTCAGTCTAAAGACTGAAACAGGATCCGCACTTTTCACCGTTCCTTTCAGAATCATTTGATTCATCAGCTAGGAATGGCGATTGCTTCACCAGACCAATCGAAGGCTAGGCCAAAGTAACTCGATGTTTCCAAGAGGTGTGTGGCCCAACTTTTGAAAGAACCGCTAAGTGGAGAACTATTTGGAATTTTCCGAAGCACTTTTCACCGTAATTGTCAGAAGGTTGGTCTCTGCCTCCTTAAGCATACCAGAGTCTTCACAGACGAAACAGGCTGAGGCCCAGAAATCTTGGCATTTCCAATAGTTGGTCCTAGAGACTACCAAGAAAGTGTTCTTTTAAGTATTATTCTGTTGTGGTTTCAGCATTATTTTCAGAACCCGAGCAGGGTTCTCGCATTAGCATAAGAATCCTGCCTGGTAGTTGAGATTTCTGGGTGGGGTGTAAGTGCGGGGCTTCTGTCAGCCCTGCCTTTGATTTGTTTACCTCCAGAGTTGGAAAGTGCATATTTGCGTGAGATGGGAAAAGTGTGGATCGTGCTTCAGATTTCATCCTGACACTTTGAAATGACCAGTGTGTTGGTAATTATTTGCATTTCCATGGCGTTTGGCACAGAAATAGTCATGAGGTCGGTCTCTGCATCCTGAAGCCTATGATGCTTTTTGCAGAGAAACCTCTGCTGAGGCCCAGGTAACTTGCTATTTCCCATAGCTGGCACAGGAGCCTTGGAAGATAGGATTGTTTTCAGTATTATTTCACCATCCTTTCACCGCTGTTTCAAGAACGGGAGCCCTTTTCAACCGTCAGTGGAAGAATCCTTCTTTGGAGATGAGATATTTTTCTGGGGTGGCAAGTGCAGGGCCTCTGTCAGTCCTGGGTTTGTTGGACTAGCGCCAGACATGAGAAGTGCGCCTTTGTGGGACAGGTGAATAGTGCGGATCCTGTTTCAGTCTAAAGACTGAAACAGGATCCGCACTTTTCACCGTTCCTTTCAGAATCATTTGATTCATCAGCTAGGAATGGCGATTGCTTCACCAGACCAATCGAAGGCTAGGCCAAAGTAACTCGATGTTTCCAAGAGGTGTGTGGCCCAACTTTTGAAAGAACCGCTAAGTGGAGAACTATTTGGTATTTTTCCGAAGCACTTTTCACCGTAATTGTCATAAGGTTGGTCTCTGCATCCTTAAGCATACCAGAGTCTTCACAGACGAAACAGGCTGAGGCCCAGTAATCTTGGCATTTCCAATAGTTGGTCCTAGAGACTACCAAGAAAGTGTTCTTTTAAGTAATATTCTGTTGTGGTTTCAGCATTATTTTCAGAACCCGAGCAGGGTTCTCGCATTAGCATAAGAATCCTGCCTGGTAGTTGAGACTTCTGGGTGGGGTGTAAGTGCGGTTCTTCTGTCAGCCCTGCCTTTGATTTGTTTACCTCCAGAGTTGGAAAGTGCATATTTGCGTGAGATGGTAAAAGTGTGGATCGTGCTTCAGATTTCATCCTGACCCTTTGAAATGACCAGTGTGTTGGTAATTATTTGCCATTTCCATGGCATTTGGCACCGTAATAGTCATGAGGTCGGTCTCTGCATCCTGAAGCCTATGATGCTTTTTGCAGACAAACCTCTGCTGAGGCCCAGGTAACTTGCTATTTCCCATAGCTGGCACAGGAGCCTTGGAAGATAGGATTGTTTTCAGCATTATTTCACCATCCTTTCACCACTGTTTCAAGAACGGGAGCCCTTTTCAACCGTTAGTGGAAGAATCCTTCTTTGGAGATGAGATATTTTTCTGGGGTGGCAAGTGCAGGGCCTCTGTCAGTCCTGGGTTTGTTGGACTAGCGCCAGACATGAGAAGTGCGCCTTTGTGGGACAGGTGAATAGTGCGGATCCTGTTTCAGTCTAAAGACTGAAACAGGATCCGCACTTTTCACCGTTCCTTTCAGAATCATTTGATTCATCAGCTAGGAATGGCGATTGCTTCACCAGACCAATCGAAGGCTAGGCCAAAGTAACTCGATGTTTCCAAGAGGTGTGTGGCCCAACTTTTGAAAGAACCGCTAAGTGGAGAACTATTTGGAATTTTCCGAAGCACTTTTCACCGTAATTGTCAGAAGGTTGGTCTCTGCCTCCTTAAGCATACCAGAGTCTTCACAGACGAAACAGGCTGAGGCCCAGTAATCTTGGCATTTCCAATAGTTGGTCCTAGAGACTACCAAGAAAGTGTTCTTTTAAGTATTATTCTGTTGTGGTTTCAGCATTATTTTCAGAACCCGAGCAGGGTTCTCGCATTAGCATAAGAATCCTGCCTGGTAGTTGAGATTTCTGGGTGGGGTGTAAGTGCGGGGCTTCTGTCAGCCCTGCCTTTGATTTGTTTACCTCCAGAGTTGGAAAGTGCATATTTGCGTGAGATGGGAAAAGTGTGGATCGTGCTTCAGATTTCATCCTGAGACTTTGAAATGACCAGTGTGTTGGTAATTATTTGCATTTCCATGGCGTTTGGCACAGAAATAGTCATGAGGTCGGTCTCTGCATCCTGAAGCCTATGATGCTTTTTGCAGAGAAACCTCTGCTGAGGCCCAGGTAACTTGCTATTTCCCATAGCTGGCACAGGAGCCTTGGAAGATAGGATTGTTTTCAGTATTATTTCACCATCCTTTCACCACTGTTTCAAGAACGGGAGCCCTTTTCAACCGTTAGTGGAAGAATCCTTCTTTGAAGATGAGATATTTTTCTGGGGTGGCAAGTGCAGGGCCTCTGTCAGTCCTGGGTTTGTTGGACTAGCGCCAGACATGAGAAGTGCGCCTTTGTGGGACAGGTGAATAGTGCGGATCCTGTTTCAGTCTAAAGACTGAAACAGGATCCGCACTTTTCACCGTTCCTTTCAGAATCATTTGATTCATCAGCTAGGAATGGCGATTGCTTCACCAGACCAATCGAAGGCTAGGCCAAAGTAACTCGATGTTTCCAAGAGGTGTGTGGCCCAACTTTTGAAAGAACCGCTAAGTGGAGAACTATTTGGTATTTTTCCGAAGCACTTTTCACCGTAATTGTCATAAGGTTGGTCTCTGCATCCTTAAGCATACCAGAGTCTTCACAGACGAAACAGGCTGAGGCCCAGTAATCTTGGCATTTCCAATAGTTGGTCCTAGAGACTACCAAGAAAGTGTTCTTTTAAGTATTATTCTGTTGTGGTTTCAGCATTATTTTCAGAACCCGAGCAGGGTTCTCGCATTAGCATAAGAATCCTGCCTGGTAGTTGAGACTTCTGGGTGGGGTGTAAGTGCGGTTCTTCTGTCAGCCCTGCCTTTGATTTGTTTACCTCCAGAGTTGGAAAGTGCATATTTGCGTGAGATGGGAAAAGTGTGGATCGTGCTTCAGATTTCATCCTGACACTTTGAAATGACCAGTGTGTTGGTAATTATTTGCCATTTCCATGGCATTTGGCACCGTAATAGTCATGAGGTCGGTCTCTGCATCCTGAAGCCTATGATGCTTTTTGCAGAGAAACCTCTGCTGAGGCCCAGGTAACTTGCTATTTCCCATAGCTGGCACAGGAGCCTTGGAAGATAGGATTGTTTTCAGTATTATTTCACCATCCTTTCACCACTGTTTCAAGAACGGGAGCCCTTTTCAACCGTTAGTGGAAGAATCCTTCTTTGGAGATGAGATATTTTTCTGGGGTGGCAAGTGCAGGGCCTCTGTCAGTCCTGGGTTTGTTGGACTAGCGCCAGACATGAGAAGTGCGCCTTTGTGGGACAGGTGAATAGTGCGGATCCTGTTTCAGTCTAAAGACTGAAACAGGATCCGCACTTTTCACCGTTCCTTTCAGAATCATTTGATTCATCAGCTAGGAATGGCGATTGCTTCACCAGACCAATCGAAGGCTAGGCCAAAGTAACTCGATGTTTCCAAGAGGTGTGTGGCCCAACTATTGAAAGAACCGCTAAGTGGAGAACTATTTGGTATTTTTCCGAAGCACTTTTCACCGTAATTGTCATAAGGTTGGTCTCTGCATCCTTAAGCATACCAGAGTCTTCACAGACGAAACAGGCTGAGGCCCAGTAATCTTGGCATTTCCAGTAGTTGGTCCTAGAGACTACCAAGAAAGTGTTCTTTTAAGTATTATTCTGTTGTGGTTTCAGCATTATTTTCAGAACCCGAGCAGGGTTCTCGCATTAGCATACGAATCCTGCCTGGTAGTTGAGATTTCTGGGTGGGGTGTAAGTGCGGGGCTTCTGTCAGCCCTGCCTTTGATTTGTTTACCTCCAGAGTTGGAAAGTGCATATTTGCGTGAGATGGGAAAAGTGTGGATCGTGCTTCAGATTTCATCCTGACCCTTTGAAATGACCAGTGTGTTGGTAATTATTTGCCATTTCCATGGCATTTGGCACCGTAATAGTCATGAGGTCGGTCTCTGCATCCTGAAGCCTATGATGCTTTTTGCAGACAAACCTCTGCTGAGGCCCAGGTAACTTGCTATTTCCCATAGCTGGCACAGGAGCCTTGGAAGATAGGATTGTTTTCAGTATTATTTCACCATCCTTTCACCACTGTTTCAAGAACGGGAGCCCTTTTCAACCGTTAGTGGAAGAATCCTTCTTTGGAGATGAGATATTTTTCTGGGGTGGCAAGTGCAGGGCCTCTGTCAGTCCTGGGTTTGTTGGACTAGCGCCAGACATGAGAAGTGCGCCTTTGTGGGACAGGTGAATAGTGCGGATCCTGTTTCAGTCTAAGGACTGAAACAGGATCCGCACTTTTCACCGTTCCTTTCAGAATCATTTGATTCATCAGCTAGGAATGGCGATTGCTTCACCAGACCAATCGAAGGCTAGGCCAAACTAACTCCATGTTTCCAAGAGGTGTGTGGCCCAACTATTGAAAGAACCGCTAAGTGGAGAACTATTTGGTATTTTTCCGAAGCACTTTTCACCGTAATTGTCAGAAGGTTGGTCTCTGCATCCTTAAGCATACCAGAGTCTTCACAGACGAAACAGGCTGAGGCCCAGTAATCTTGGCATTTCCAGTAGTTGGTCCTAGAGACTACCAAGAAAGTGTTCTTTTAAGTATTATTCCGTTGTGGTTTCAGCATTATTTTCAGTACCCGAGCAGGGTTCTGGCATTAGCATAAGAATCCTGCCTGGTAGTTGAGATTTCTGGGTGGGGTGTAAGTGCGGGGCTTCTGTCAGCCCTGCCTTTGATTTGTTTACCTCCAGAGTTGGAAAGTGCATATTTGCGTGAGATGGGAAAAGTGTGGATCGTGCTTCAGATTTCATCCTGACACTTTGAAATGACCAGTGTGTTGGTAATTATTTGCCATTTCCATGACATTTGGCACCGTAATAGTCATGAGGTCGGTCTCTGCATCCTGAAGCCTATGATGCTTTTTGCAGACAAACCTCTGCTGAGGCCCAGGTAACTTGCTATTTCCCATAGCTGGCACAGGAGCCTTGGAAGATAGGATTGTTTTCAGTATTATTTCGCCATCCTTTCACCACTGTTTCAAGAACGGGAGCCCTTTTCAACCGTTAGTGGAAGAATCCTTCTTTGGAGATGAGATATTTTTCTGGGGTGGCAAGTGCAGGGCCTCTGTCAGTCCTGGGTTTGTTGGACTAGCGCCAGACATGAGAAGTGCGCCTTTGTGGGACAGGTGAATAGTGCGGATCCTGTTTCAGTCTAAAGACTGAAACAGGATCCGCACTTTTCACCGTTCCTTTCACAATCATTTGATTCATCAGCTAGGAATGGCGATTGCTTCACCAGACCAATCGAAGGCTAGGCCAAAGTAACTCGATGTTTCCAAGAGGTGTGTGGCCCAACTATTGAAAGAACCGCTAAGTGGAGAACTATTTGGTATTTTTCCGAAGCACTTTTCACCGTAATTGTCATAAGGTTGGTCTCTGCATCCTTAAGCATACCAGAGTCTTCACAGACGAAACAGGCTGAGGCCCAGTAATCTTGGCATTTCCAGTAGTTGGTCCTAGAGACTACCAAGAAAGTGTTCTTTTAAGTATTATTCCGTTGTGGTTTCAGCATTATTTTCAGAACCCGAGCAGGGTTCTCGCATTAGCATAAGAATCCTGCCTGGTAGTTGAGATTTCTGGGTGGGGTGTAAGTGCGGGGCTTCTGTCAGCCCTGCCTTTGATTTGTTTACCTCCAGAGTTGGAAAGTGCATATTTGCGTGAGATGGGAAAAGTGTGGATCGTGCTTCAGATTTCATCCTGACACTTTGAAATGACCAGTGTGTTGGTAATTATTTGCATTTCCATGGCGTTTGGCACAGAAATAGTCATGAGGTCGGTCTCTGCATCCTGAAGCCTATGATGCTTTTTGCAGAGAAACCTCTGCTGAGGCCCAGGTAACTTGCTATTTCCCATAGCTGGCACAGGAGCCTTGGAAGATAGGATTGTTTTCAGTATTATTTCACCATCCTTTCACCACTGTTTCAAGAACGGGAGCCCTTTTCAACCGTTAGTGGAAGAATCCTTCTTTGGAGATGAGATATTTTTCTGGGGTGGCAAGTGCAGGGCCTCTGTCAGTCCTGGGTTTGTTGGACTAGCGCCAGACATGAGAAGTGCGCCTTTGTGGGACAGGTGAATAGTGCGGATCCTGTTTCAGTCTAAGGACTGAAACAGGATCCGCACTTTTCACCGTTCCTTTCAGAATCATTTGATTCATCAGCTAGGAATGGCGATTGCTTCACCAGACCAATCGAAGGCTAGGCCAAACTAACTCCATGTTTCCAAGAGGTGTGTGGCCCAACTATTGAAAGAACCGCTAAGTGGAGAACTATTTGGTATTTTTCCGAAGCACTTTTCACCGTAATTGTCAGAAGGTTGGTCTCTGCATCCTTAAGCATACCAGAGTCTTCACAGACGAAACAGGCTGAGGCCCAGTAATCTTGGCATTTCCAGTAGTTGGTCCTAGAGACTACCAAGAAAGTGTTCTTTTAAGTATTATTCCGTTGTGGTTTCAGCATTATTTTCAGTACCCGAGCAGGGTTCTGGCATTAGCATAAGAATCCTGCCTGGTAGTTGAGATTTCTGGGTGGGGTGTAAGTGCGGGGCTTCTGTCAGCCCTGCCTTTGATTTGTTTACCTCCAGAGTTGGAAAGTGCATATTTGCGTGAGATGGGAAAAGTGTGGATCGTGCTTCAGATTTCATCCTGACACTTTGAAATGACCAGTGTGTTGGTAATTATTTGCCATTTCCATGACATTTGGCACCGTAATAGTCATGAGGTCGGTCTCTGCATCCTGAAGCCTATGATGCTTTTTGCAGACAAACCTCTGCTGAGGCCCAGGTAACTTGCTATTTCCCATAGCTGGCACAGGAGCCTTGGAAGATAGGATTGTTTTCAGTATTATTTCGCCATCCTTTCACCACTGTTTCAAGAACGGGAGCCCTTTTCAACCGTTAGTGGAAGAATCCTTCTTTGGAGATGAGATATTTTTCTGGGGTGGCAAGTGCAGGGCCTCTGTCAGTCCTGGGTTTGTTGGACTAGCGCCAGACATGAGAAGTGCGCCTTTGTGGGACAGGTGAATAGTGCGGATCCTGTTTCAGTCTAAAGACTGAAACAGGATCCGCACTTTTCACCGTTCCTTTCACAATCATTTGATTCATCAGCTAGGAATGGCGATTGCTTCACCAGACCAATCGAAGGCTAGGCCAAAGTAACTCGATGTTTCCAAGAGGTGTGTGGCCCAACTATTGAAAGAACCGCTAAGTGGAGAACTATTTGGTATTTTTCCGAAGCACTTTTCACCGTAATTGTCATAAGGTTGGTCTCTGCATCCTTAAGCATACCAGAGTCTTCACAGACGAAACAGGCTGAGGCCCAGTAATCTTGGCATTTCCAGTAGTTGGTCCTAGAGACTACCAAGAAAGTGTTGTTTTAAGTATTATTCTGTTGTGGTTTCAGCATTATTTTCAGAACCCGAGCAGGGTTCTCGCATTAGCATAAGAATCCTGCCTGGTAGTTGAGATTTCTGGGTGGGGTGTAAGTGCAGGGCTTCTGTCAGCCCTGCCTTTGATTTGTTTACCTCCAGAGTTGGAAAGTGCATATTTGCGTGAGATGGGAAAAGTGTGGATCGTGCTTCAGATTTCATCCTGACACTTTGAAATGACCAGTGTGTTGGTAATTATTTGCATTTCCATGGCGTTTGGCACAGAAATAGTCATGAGGTCGGTCTCTGCATCCTGAAGCCTATGATGCTTTTTGCAGACAAACCTCTGCTGAGGCCCAGGTAACTTGCTATTTCCCATAGCTGGCACAGGAGCCTTGGAAGATAGGATTGTTTTCAGTATTATTTCACCATCCTTTCACCACTGTTTCAAGAACGGGAGCCCTTTTCAACCGTTAGTGGAAGAATCCTTCTTTGGAGATGAGATATTTTTCTGGGGTGGCAAGTGCAGGGCCTCTGTCAGTCCTGGGTTTGTTGGACTAGCGCCAGACATGAGAAGTGCGCCTTTGTGGGACAGGTGAATAGTGCGGATCCTGTTTCAGTCTAAAGACTGAAACAGGATCCGCACTTTTCACCGTTCCTTTCAGAATCATTTGATTCATCAGCTAGGAATGGCGATTGCTTCACCAGACCAATCGAAGGCTAGGCCAAAGTAACTCGATGTTTCCAAGAGGTGTGTGGCCCAACTTTTGAAAGAACCGCTAAGTGGAGAACTATTTGGTATTTTTCCGAAGCACTTTTCACCGTAATTGTCATAAGGTTGGTCTCTGCATCCTTAAGCATACCAGAGTCTTCACAGACGAAACAGGCTGAGGCCCAGTAATCTTGGCATTTTCAATAGTTGGTCCTAGAGACTACCAAGAAAGTGTTGTTTTAAGTATTATTCTGTTGTGGTTTCAGCATTATTTTCAGAACCCGAGCAGGGTTCTCGCATTAGCATAAGAATCCTGCCTGGTAGTTGAGATTTCTGGGTGGGGTGTAAGTGCGGGGCTTCTGTCAGCCCTGCCTTTGATTTGTTTACCTCCAGAGTTGGAAAGTGCATATTTGCGTGAGGTGGGAAAAGTGTGGATCGTGCTTCAGATTTCATCCTGACACTTTGAAATGACCAGTGTGTTGGTAATTATTTGCATTTCCATGGCGTTTGGCACAGAAATAGTCATGAGGTCGGTCTCTGCATCCTGAAGCCTATGATGCTTTTTGCAGAGAAACCTCTGCTGAGGCCCAGGTAACTTGCTATTTCCCATAGCTGGCACAGGAGCCTTGGAAGATAGGATTGTTTTCAGTATTATTTCACCATCCTTTCACCACTGATTCAAGAACGGGAGCCCTTTTCAACCGTTAGTGGAAGAATCCTTCTTTGGAGATGAGATATTTTTCTGGGGTGGCAAGTGCAGGGCCTCTGTCAGTCCTGGGTTTGTTGGACTAGCGCCAGACATGAGAAGTGCGCCTTTGTGGGACAGGTGAATAGTGCGGATCCTGTTTCAGTCTAAAGACTGAAACAGGATCCGCACTTTTCACCGTTCCTTTCAGAATCATTTGATTCATCAGCTAGGAATGGCGATTGCTTCACCAGACCAATCGAAGGCTAGGCCAAAGTAACTCGATGTTTCCAAGAGGTGTGTGGCCCAACTTTTGAAAGAACCGCTAAGTGGAGAACTATTTGGTATTTTTCCGAAGCACTTTTCACCGTAATTGTCATAAGGTTGGTCTCTGCATCCTTAAGCATACCAGAGTCTTCACAGACGAAACAGGCTGAGGCCCAGTAATCTTGGCATTTCCAATAGTTGGTCCTAGAGACTACCAAGAAAGTGTTCTTTTAAGTATTATTCTGTTGTGGTTTCAGCATTATTTTCAGAACCTGAGCAGGGTTCTCGCATTAGCATAAGAATCCTGCCTGGTAGTTGAGACTTCTGGGTGGGGTGTAAGTGCGGGGCTTCTGTCAGCCCTGCCTTTGATTTGTTTACCTCCAGAGTTGGAAAGTGCATATTTGCGTGAGATGGGAAAAGTGTGGATCGTGCTTCAGATTTCATCCTGACACTTTGAAATGACCAGTGTGTTGGTAATTATTTGCATTTCCATGGCGTTTGGCACAGAAATAGTCATGAGGTCGGTCTCTGCATCCTGAAGCCTATGATGCTTTTTGCAGAGAAACCTCTGCTGAGGCCCAGGTAACTTGCTATTTCCCATAGCTGGCACAGGAGCCTTGGAAGATAGGATTGTTTTCAGTATTATTTCACCATCCTTTCACCACTGATTCAAGAACGGGAGCCCTTTTCAACCGTTAGTGGAAGAATCCTTCTTTGGAGATGAGATATTTTTCTGGGGTGGCAAGTGCAGGGCCTCTGTCAGTCCTGGGTTTGTTGGACTAGCGCCAGACATGAGAAGTGCGCCTTTGTGGGACAGGTGAATAGTGCGGATCCTGTTTCAGTCTAAAGACTGAAACAGGATCCGCACTTTTCACCGTTCCTTTCAGAATCATTTGATTCATCAGCTAGGAATGGCGATTGCTTCACCAGACCAATCGAAGGCTAGGCCAAAGTAACTCGATGTTTCCAAGAGGTGTGTGGCCCAACTTTGAAAGAACCGCTAAGTGGAGAACTATTTGGTATTTTTCCGAAGCACTTTTCACCGTAATTGTCATAAGGTTGGTCTCTGCATCCTTAAGCATACCAGAGTCTTCACAGACGAAACAGGCTGAGGCCCAGTAATCTTGGCATTTCCAATAGTTGGTCCTAGAGACTACCAAGAAAGTGTTCTTTTAAGTATTATTCTGTTGTGGTTTCAGCATTATTTTCAGAACCTGAGCAGGGTTCTCGCATTAGCATAAGAATCCTGCCTGGTAGTTGAGACTTCTGGTTGGGGTGTAAGTGCGGGGCTTCTGTCAGCCCTGCCTTTGATTTGTTTACCTCCAGAGTTGGAAAGTGCATATTTGCGTGAGATGGGAAAAGTGTGGATCGTGCTTCAGATTTCATCCTGACACTTTGAAATGACCAGTGTGTTGGTAATTATTTGCATTTCCATGGCGTTTGGCACAGAAATAGTCATGAGGTCGGTCTCTGCATCCTGAAGCCTATGATGCTTTTTGCAGAGAAACCTCTGCTGAGGCCCAGGTAACTTGCTATTTCCCATAGCTGGCACAGGAGCCTTGGAAGATAGGATTGTTTTCAGTATTATTTCACCATCCTTTCACCACTGTTTCAAGAACGGGAGCCCTTTTCAACCGTTAGTGGAAGAATCCTTCTTTGGAGATGAGATATTTTTCTGGGGTGGCAAGTGCAGGGCCTCTGTCAGTCCTGGGTTTGTTGGACTAGCGCCAGACATGAGAAGTGCGCCTTTGTGGGACAGGTGAATAGTGCGGATCCTGTTTCAGTCTAAAGACTGAAACAGGATCCGCACTTTTCACCGTTCCTTTCACAATCATTTGATTCATCAGCTAGGAATGGCGATTGCTTCACCAGACCAATCGAAGGCTAGGCCAAACTAACTCCATGTTTCCAAGAGGTGTGTGGCCCAACTTTTGAAAGAACCGCTAAGTGGAGAACTATTTGGTATTTTTCCGAAGCACTTTTCACCGTAATTGTCATAAGGTTGGTCTCTGCATCCTTAAGCATACCAGAGTCTTCACAGACGAAACAGGCTGAGGCCCAGTAATCTTGGCATTTCCAGTAGTTGGTCCTAGAGACTACCAAGAAAGTGTTCTTTTAAGTATTATTCCGTTGTGGTTTCAGCATTATTTTCAGTACCCGAGCAGGGTTCTGGCATTAGCATAAGAATCCTGCCTGGTAGTTGAGATTTCTGGGTGGGGTGTAAGTGCGGGGCTTCTGTCAGCCCTGCCTTTGATTTGTTTACCTCCAGAGTTGGAAAGTGCATATTTGCGTGAGATGGGAAAAGTGTGGATCGTGCTTCAGATTTCATCCTGACACTTTGAAATGACCAGTGTGTTGGTAATTATTTGCCATTTCCATGACATTTGGCACCGTAATAGTCATTAGGTCGGTCTCTGCATCCTGAAGCCTATGATGCTTTTTGCAGACAAACCTCTGCTGAGGCCCAGGTAACTTGCTATTTCCCATAGCTGGCACAGGAGCCTTGGAAGATAGGATTGTTTTCAGTATTATTTCGCCATCCTTTCACCACTGTTTCAAGAACGGGAGCCCTTTTCAACCGTTAGTGGAAGAATCCTTCTTTGGAGATGAGATATTTTTCTGGGGTGGCAAGTGCAGGGCCTCTGTCAGTCCTGGGTTTGTTGGACTAGCGCCAGACATGAGAAGTGCGCCTTTGTGGGACAGGTGAATAGTGCGGATCCTGTTTCAGTCTAAAGACTGAAACAGGATCCGCACTTTTCACCGTTCCTTTCACAATCATTTGATTCATCAGCTAGGAATGGCGATTGCTTCACCAGACCAATCGAAGGCTAGGCCAAAGTAACTCGATGTTTCCAAGAGGTGTGTGGCCCAACTATTGAAAGAACCGCTAAGTGGAGAACTATTTGGTATTTTTCCGAAGCACTTTTCACCGTAATTGTCATAAGGTTGGTCTCTGCATCCTTAAGCATACCAGAGTCTTCACAGACGAAACAGGCTGAGGCCCAGTAATCTTGGCATTTCCAGTAGTTGGTCCTAGAGACTACCAAGAAAGTGTTCTTTTAAGTATTATTCTGTTGTGGTTTCAGCATTATTTTCAGAACCCGAGCAGGGTTCTCGCATTAGCATAAGAATCCTGCCTGGTAGTTGAGATTTCTGGGTGGGGTGTAAGTGCTGGGCTTCTGTCAGCCCTGCCTTTGATTTGTTTACCTCCAGAGTTGGAAAGTGCATATTTGCGTGAGATGGGAAAATTGTGGATCGTGCTTCAGATTTCATCCTGAGACTTTGAAATGACCAGTGTGTTGGTAATTATTTGCATTTCCATGGCGTTTGGCACAGAAATAGTCATGAGGTCGGTCTCTGCATCCTGAAGCCTATGATGCTTTTTGCAGAGAAACCTCTGCTGAGGCCCAGGTAACTTGCTATTTCCCATAGCTGGCACAGAAGCCTTGGAAGATAGGATTGTTTTCAGTATTATTTCACCATCCTTTCACCACTGTTTCAAGAACGGGAGCCCTTTTCAACCGTTAGTGGAAGAATCCTTCTTTGGAGATGAGATATTTTTCTGGGGTGGCAAGTGCAGGGCCTCTGTCAGTCCTGGGTTTGTTGGACTAGCGCCAGACATGAGAAGTGCGCCTTTGTGGGACAGGTGAATAGTGCGGATCCTGTTTCAGTCTAAAGACTGAAACAGGATCCGCACTTTTCACCGTTCCTTTCAGAATCATTTGATTCATCAGCTAGGAATGGCGATTGCTTCACCAGAACAATCGAAGGCTAGGCCAAAGTAACTCGATGTTTCCAAGAGGTGTGTGGCCCAACTTTTGAAAGAACCGCTAAGTGGAGAACTATTTGGAATTTTCCGAAGCACTTTTCACCGTAATTGTCAGAAGGTTGGTCTCTGCCTCCTTAAGCATACCAGAGTCTTCACAGACGAAACAGGCTGAGGCCCAGTAATCTTGGCATTTCCAATAGTTGGTCCTAGAGACTACCAAGAAAGTGTTCTTTTAAGTATTATTCTGTTGTGGTTTCAGCATTATTTTCAGAACCCGAGCAGGGTTCTCGCATTAGCATAAGAATCCTGCCTGGTAGTTGAGACTTCTGGGTGGGGTGTAAGTGCGGGGCTTCTGTCAGCCCTGCCTTTGATTTGTTTACCTCCAGAGTTGGAAAGTGCATATTTGCGTGAGATGGGAAAAGTGTGGATCGTGCTTCAGATTTCATCCTGAGACTTTGAAATGACCAGTGTGTTGGTAATTATTTGCATTTCCATGGCGTTTGGCACAGAAATAGTCATGAGGTCGGTCTCTGCATCCTGAAGCCTATGATGCTTTTTGCAGAGAAACCTCTGCTGAGGCCCAGGTAACTTGCTATTTCCCATAGCTGGCACAGGAGCCTTGGAAGATAGGATTGTTTTCAGTATTATTTCACCATCCTTTCACCACTGTTTCAAGAACGGGAGCCCTTTTCAACCGTTAGTGGAAGAATCCTTCTTTGGAGATGAGATATTTTTCTGGGGTGGCAAGTGCAGGGCCTCTGTCAGTCCTGGGTTTGTTGGACTAGCGCCAGACATGAGAAGTGCGCCTTTGTGGGACAGGTGAATAGTGCGGATCCTGTTTCAGTCTAAAGACTGAAACAGGATCCGCACTTTTCACCGTTCCTTTCAGAATCATTTGATTCATCAGCTAGGAATGGCGATTGCTTCACCAGACCAATCGAAGGCTAGGCCAAACTAACTCGATGTTTCCAAGAGGTGTGTGGCCCAACTTTTGAAAGAACCGCTAAGTGGAGAACTCTTTGGTATTTTTCCGAAGCACTTTTCACCGTAATTGTCATAAGGTTGGTCTCTGCATCCTTAAGCATACCAGAGTCTTCACAGACGAAACAGGCTGAGGCCCAGTAATCTTGGCATTTCCAATAGTTGGTCCTAGAGACTACCAAGAAAGTGTTCTTTTAAGTATTATTCTGTTGTGGTTTCAGCATTATTTTCAGAACCCGAGCAGGGTTCTCGCATTAGCATAAGAATCCTGCCTGGTAGTTGAGATTTCTGGGTGGGGTGTAAGTGCGGGGCTTCTGTCAGCCCTGCCTTTGATTTGTTTACCTCCAGAGTTGGAAAGTGCATATTTGCGTGAGATGGGAAAAGTGTGGATCGTGCTTGAGATTTCATCCTGACACTTTGAAATGACCAGTGTGTTGGTAATTATTTGCATTTCCATGGCGTTTGGCACAGAAATAGTCATGAGGTCGGTCTCTGCATCCTGAAGCCTATGATGCTTTTTGCAGAGAAACCTCTGCTGAGGCCCAGGTAACTTGCTATTTCCCATAGCTGGCACAGGAGCCTTGGAAGATAGGATTGTTTTCAGTATTATTTCACCATCCTTTCACCACTGTTTCAAGAACGGGAGCCCTTTTCAACCGTTAGTGGAAGAATCCTTCTTTGGAGATGAGATATTTTTCTGGGGTGGCAAGTGCAGGGCCTCTGTCAGTCCTGGGTTTGTTGGACTAGCGCCAGACATGAGAAGTGCGCCTTTGTGGGACAGGTGAATAGTGCGGATCCTGTTTCAGTCTAAAGACTGAAACAGGATCCGCACTTTTCACCGTTCCTTTCAGAATCATTTGATTCATCAGCTAGGAATGGCGATTGCTTCACCAGACCAATCGAAGGCTAGGCCAAAGTAACTCGATGTTTCCAAGAGGTGTGTGGCCCAACTTTTGAAAGAACCGCTAAGTGGAGAACTATTTGGTATTTTTCCGAAGCACTTTTCACCGTAATTGTCATAAGGTTGGTCTCTGCATCCTTAAGCATACCAGAGTCTTCACAGACGAAACAGGCTGAGGCCCAGTAATCTTGGCATTTCCAATAGTTGGTCCTAGAGACTACCAAGAAAGTGTTCTTTTAAGTATTATTCCGTTGTGGTTTCAGCATTATTTTCAGAACCTGAGCAGGGTTCTCGCATTAGCATAAGAATCCTGCCTGGTAGTTGAGACTTCTGGGTGGGGTGTAAGTGCGGTTCTTCTGTCAGCCCTGCCTTTGATTTGTTTACCTCCAGAGTTGGAAAGTGCATATTTGCGTGAGATGGGAAAAGTGTGGATCGTGCTTCAGATTTCATCCTGACACTTTGAAATGACCAGTGTGTTGGTAATTATTTGCCATTTCCATGGCATTTGGCACCGTAATAGTCATGAGGTCGGTCTCTGCATCCTGAAGCCTATGATGCTTTTTGCAGACAAACCTCTGCTGAGGCCCAGGTAACTTGCTATTTCCCATAGCTGGCACAGGAGCCTTGGAAGATAGGATTGTTTTCAGCATTATTTCACCATCCTTTCACCACTGTTTCAAGAACGGGAGCCCTTTTCAACCGTTAGTGGAAGAATCCTTCTTTGGAGATGAGATATTTTTCTGGGGTGGCAAGTGCAGGGCCTCTGTCAGTCCTGGGTTTGTTGGACTAGCGCCAGACATGAGAAGTGCGCCTTTGTGGGACAGGTGAATAGTGCGGATCCTGTTTCAGTCTAAAGACTGAAACAGGATCCGCACTTTTCACCGTTCCTTTCAGAATCATTTGATTCATCAGCTAGGAATGGCGATTGCTTCACCAGACCAATCGAAGGCTAGGCCAAAGTAACTCGATGTTTCCAAGAGGTGTGTGGCCCAACTTTTGAAAGAACCGCTAAGTGGAGAACTATTTGGAATTTTCCGAAGCACTTTTCACCGTAATTGTCAGAAGGTTGGTCTCTGCCTCCTTAAGCATACCAGAGTCTTCACAGACGAAACAGGCTGAGGCCCAGTAATCTTGGCATTTCCAATAGTTGGTCCTAGAGACTACCAAGAAAGTGTTCTTTTAAGTATTATTCTGTTGTGGTTTCAGCATTATTTTCAGAACCTGAGCAGGGTTCTCGCATTAGCATAAGAATCCTGCCTGGTAGTTGAGACTTCTGGTTGGGGTGTAAGTGCGGGGCTTCTGTCAGCCCTGCCTTTGATTTGTTTACCTCCAGAGTTGGAAAGTGCATATTTGCGTGAGATGGGAAAAGTGTGGATCGTGCTTCAGATTTCATCCTGACACTTTGAAATGACCAGTGTGTTGGTAATTATTTGCATTTCCATGGCGTTTGGCACAGAAATAGTCATGAGGTCGGTCTCTGCATCCTGAAGCCTATGATGCTTTTTGCAGAGAAACCTCTGCTGAGGCCCAGGTAACTTGCTATTTCCCATAGCTGGCACAGGAGCCTTGGAAGATAGGATTGTTTTCAGTATTATTTCACCATCCTTTCACCACTGTTTCAAGAACGGGAGCCCTTTTCAACCGTTAGTGGAAGAATCCTTCTTTGGAGATGAGATATTTTTCTGGGGTGGCAAGTGCAGGGCCTCTGTCAGTCCTGGGTTTGTTGGACTAGCGCCAGACATGAGAAGTGCGCCTTTGTGGGACAGGTGAATAGTGCGGATCCTGTTTCAGTCTAAAGACTGAAACAGGATCCGCACTTTTCACCGTTCCTTTCAGAATCATTTGATTCATCAGCTAGGAATGGCGATTGCTTCACCAGACCAATCGAAGGCTAGGCCAAACTAACTCCATGTTTCCAAGAGGTGTGTGGCCCAACTATTGAAAGAACCGCTAAGTGGAGAACTATTTGGTATTTTTCCGAAGCACTTTTCACCGTAATTGTCATAAGGTTGGTCTCTGCATCCTTAAGCATACCAGAGTCTTCACAGACGAAACAGGCTGAGGCCCAGTAATCTTGGCATTTCCAGTAGTTGGTCCTAGAGACTACCAAGAAAGTGTTCTTTTAAGTATTATTCCGTTGTGGTTTCAGCATTATTTTCAGTACCCGAGCAGGGTTCTGGCATTAGCATAAGAATCCTGCCTGGTAGTTGAGATTTCTGGGTGGGGTGTAAGTGCGGGGCTTCTGTCAGCCCTGCCTTTGATTTGTTTACCTCCAGAGTTGGAAAGTGCATATTTGCGTGAGATGGGAAAAGTGTGGATCGTGCTTCAGATTTCATCCTGACACTTTGAAATGACCAGTGTGTTGGTAATTATTTGCCATTTCCATGACATTTGGCACCGTAATAGTCATTAGGTCGGTCTCTGCATCCTGAAGCCTATGATGCTTTTTGCAGACAAACCTCTGCTGAGGCCCAGGTAACTTGCTATTTCCCATAGCTGGCACAGGAGCCTTGGAAGATAGGATTGTTTTCAGTATTATTTCGCCATCCTTTCACCACTGTTTCAAGAACGGGAGCCCTTTTCAGCCGTTAGTGGAAGAATCCTTCTTTGGAGATGAGATATTTTTCTGGGGTGGCAAGTGCAGGGCCTCTGTCAGTCCTGGGTTTGTTGGACTAGCGCCAGACATGAGAAGTGCGCCTTTGTGGGACAGGTGAATAGTGCGGATCCTGTTTCAGTCTAAAGACTGAAACAGGATCCGCACTTTTCACCGTTCCTTTCACAATCATTTGATTCATCAGCTAGGAATGGCGATTGCTTCACCAGACCAATCGAAGGCTAGGCCAAAGTAACTCGATGTTTCCAAGAGGTGTGTGGCCCAACTATTGAAAGAACCGCTAAGTGGAGAACTATTTGGTATTTTTCCGAAGCACTTTTCACCGTAATTGTCATAAGGTTGGTCTCTGCATCCTTAAGCATACCAGAGTCTTCACAGACGAAACAGGCTGAGGCCCAGTAATCTTGGCATTTCCAGTAGTTGGTCCTAGAGACTACCAAGAAAGTGTTCTTTTAAGTATTATTCTGTTGTGGTTTCAGCATTATTTTCAGAACCCGAGCAGGGTTCTCGCATTAGCATAAGAATCCTGCCTGGTAGTTGAGATTTCTGGGTGGGGTGTAAGTGCTGGGCTTCTGTCAGCCCTGCCTTTGATTTGTTTACCTCCAGAGTTGGAAAGTGCATATTTGCGTGAGATGGGAAAATTGTGGATCGTGCTTCAGATTTCATCCTGAGACTTTGAAATGACCAGTGTGTTGGTAATTATTTGCATTTCCATGGCGTTTGGCACAGAAATAGTCATGAGGTCGGTCTCTGCATCCTGAAGCCTATGATGCTTTTTGCAGAGAAACCTCTGCTGAGGCCCAGGTAACTTGCTATTTCCCATAGCTGGCACAGAAGCCTTGGAAGATAGGATTGTTTTCAGTATTATTTCACCATCCTTTCACCACTGTTTCAAGAACGGGAGCCCTTTTCAACCGTTAGTGGAAGAATCCTTCTTTGGAGATGAGATATTTTTCTGGGGTGGCAAGTGCAGGGCCTCTGTCAGTCCTGGGTTTGTTGGACTAGCGCCAGACATGAGAAGTGCGCCTTTGTGGGACAGGTGAATAGTGCGGATCCTGTTTCAGTCTAAAGACTGAAACAGGATCCGCACTTTTCACCGTTCCTTTCAGAATCATTTGATTCATCAGCTAGGAATGGCGATTGCTTCACCAGAACAATCGAAGGCTAGGCCAAAGTAACTCGATGTTTCCAAGAGGTGTGTGGCCCAACTTTTGAAAGAACCGCTAAGTGGAGAACTATTTGGAATTTTCCGAAGCACTTTTCACCGTAATTGTCAGAAGGTTGGTCTCTGCCTCCTTAAGCATACCAGAGTCTTCACAGACGAAACAGGCTGAGGCCCAGTAATCTTGGCATTTCCAATAGTTGGTCCTAGAGACTACCAAGAAAGTGTTCTTTTAAGTATTATTCTGTTGTGGTTTCAGCATTATTTTCAGAACCCGAGCAGGGTTCTCGCATTAGCATAAGAATCCTGCCTGGTAGTTGAGACTTCTGGGTGGGGTGTAAGTGCGGGGCTTCTGTCAGCCCTGCCTTTGATTTGTTTACCTCCAGAGTTGGAAAGTGCATATTTGCGTGAGATGGGAAAAGTGTGGATCGTGCTTCAGATTTCATCCTGAGACTTTGAAATGACCAGTGTGTTGGTAATTATTTGCATTTCCATGGCGTTTGGCACAGAAATAGTCATGAGGTCGGTCTCTGCATCCTGAAGCCTATGATGCTTTTTGCAGAGAAACCTCTGCTGAGGCCCAGGTAACTTGCTATTTCCCATAGCTGGCACAGGAGCCTTGGAAGATAGGATTGTTTTCAGTATTATTTCACCATCCTTTCACCACTGTTTCAAGAACGGGAGCCCTTTTCAACCGTTAGTGGAAGAATCCTTCTTTGGAGATGAGATATTTTTCTGGGGTGGCAAGTGCAGGGCCTCTGTCAGTCCTGGGTTTGTTGGACTAGCGCCAGACATGAGAAGTGCGCCTTTGTGGGACAGGTGAATAGTGCGGATCCTGTTTCAGTCTAAAGACTGAAACAGGATCCGCACTTTTCACCGTTCCTTTCAGAATCATTTGATTCATCAGCTAGGAATGGCGATTGCTTCACCAGACCAATCGAAGGCTAGGCCAAACTAACTCGATGTTTCCAAGAGGTGTGTGGCCCAACTTTTGAAAGAACCGCTAAGTGGAGAACTCTTTGGTATTTTTCCGAAGCACTTTTCACCGTAATTGTCAGAAGGTTGGTCTCTGCATCCTTAAGCATACCAGAGTCTTCACAGACGAAACAGGCTGAGGCCCAGTAATCTTGGCATTTCCAATAGTTGGTCCTAGAGACTACCAAGAAAGTGTTCTTTTAAGTATTATTCTGTTGTGGTTTCAGCATTATTTTCAGAACCCGAGCAGGGTTCTCGCATTAGCATAAGAATCCTGCCTGGTAGTTGAGATTTCTGGGTGGGGTGTAAGTGCGGGGCTTCTGTCAGCCCTGCCTTTGATTTGTTTACCTCCAGAGTTGGAAAGTGCATATTTGCGTGAGATGGGAAAAGTGTGGATCGTGCTTGAGATTTCATCCTGACACTTTGAAATGACCAGTGTGTTGGTAATTATTTGCATTTCCATGGCGTTTGGCACAGAAATAGTCATGAGGTCGGTCTCTGCATCCTGAAGCCTATGATGCTTTTTGCAGAGAAACCTCTGCTGAGGCCCAGGTAACTTGCTATTTCCCATAGCTGGCACAGGAGCCTTGGAAGATAGGATTGTTTTCAGTATTATTTCACCATCCTTTCACCACTGTTTCAAGAACGGGAGCCCTTTTCAACCGTTAGTGGAAGAATCCTTCTTTGGAGATGAGATATTTTTCTGGGGTGGCAAGTGCAGGGCCTCTGTCAGTCCTGGGTTTGTTGGACTAGCGCCAGACATGAGAAGTGCGCCTTTGTGGGACAGGTGAATAGTGCGGATCCTGTTTCAGTCTAAAGACTGAAACAGGATCCGCACTTTTCACCGTTCCTTTCAGAATCATTTGATTCATCAGCTAGGAATGGCGATTGCTTCACCAGACCAATCGAAGGCTAGGCCAAAGTAACTCGATGTTTCCAAGAGGTGTGTGGCCCAACTTTTGAAAGAACCGCTAAGTGGAGAACTATTTGGTATTTTTCCGAAGCACTTTTCACCGTAATTGTCATAAGGTTGGTCTCTGCATCCTTAAGCATACCAGAGTCTTCACAGACGAAACAGGCTGAGGCCCAGTAATCTTGGCATTTCCAATAGTTGGTCCTAGAGACTACCAAGAAAGTGTTCTTTTAAGTATTATTCTGTTGTGGTTTCAGCATTATTTTCAGAACCTGAGCAGGGTTCTCGCATTAGCATAAGAATCCTGCCTGGTAGTTGAGACTTCTGGGTGGGGTGTAAGTGCGGTTCTTCTGTCAGCCCTGCCTTTGATTTGTTTACCTCCAGAGTTGGAAAGTGCATATTTGCGTGAGATGGGAAAAGTGTGGATCGTGCTTCAGATTTCATCCTGACACTTTGAAATGACCAGTGTGTTGGTAATTATTTGCATTTCCATGGCGTTTGGCACAGAAATAGTCATGAGGTCGGTCTCTGCATCCTGAAGCCTATGATGCTTTTTGCAGAGAAACCTCTGCTGAGGCCCAGGTAACTTGCTATTTCCCATAGCTGGCACAGGAGCCTTGGAAGATAGGATTGTTTTCAGTATTATTTCACCATCCTTTCACCACTGTTTCAAGAACGGGAGCCCTTTTCAACCGTTAGTGGAAGAATCCTTCTTTGGAGATGAGATATTTTTCTGGGGTGGCAAGTGCAGGGCCTCTGTCAGTCCTGGGTTTGTTGGACTAGCGCCAGACATGAGAAGTGCGCCTTTGTGGGACAGGTGAATAGTGCGGATCCTGTTTCAGTCTAAAGACTGAAACAGGATCCGCACTTTTCACCGTTCCTTTCAGAATCATTTGATTCATCAGCTAGGAATGGCGATTGCTTCACCAGACCAATCGAAGGCTAGGCCAAAGTAACTCGATGTTTCCAAGAGGTGTGTGGCCCAACTATTGAAAGAACCGCTAAGTGGAGAACTATTTGGTATTTTTCCGAAGCACTTTTCACCGTAATTGTCATAAGGTTGGTCTCTGCATCCTTAAGCATACCAGAGTCTTCACAGACGAAACAGGCTGAGGCCCAGTAATCTTGGCATTTCCAGTAGTTGGTCCTAGAGACTACCAAGAAAGTGTTCTTTTAAGTATTATTCTGTTGTGGTTTCAGCATTATTTTCAGAACCCGAGCAGGGTTCTCGCATTAGCATAAGAATCCTGCCTGGTAGTTGAGATTTCTGGGTGGGGTGTAAGTGCTGGGCTTCTGTCAGCCCTGCCTTTGATTTGTTTACCTCCAGAGTTGGAAAGTGCATATTTGCGTGAGATGGGAAAATTGTGGATCGTGCTTCAGATTTCATCCTGAGACTTTGAAATGACCAGTGTGTTGGTAATTATTTGCATTTCCATGGCGTTTGGCACAGAAATAGTCATGAGGTCGGTCTCTGCATCCTGAAGCCTATGATGCTTTTTGCAGAGAAACCTCTGCTGAGGCCCAGGTAACTTGCTATTTCCCATAGCTGGCACAGAAGCCTTGGAAGATAGGATTGTTTTCAGTATTATTTCACCATCCTTTCACCACTGTTTCAAGAACGGGAGCCCTTTTCAACCGTTAGTGGAAGAATCCTTCTTTGGAGATGAGATATTTTTCTGGGGTGGCAAGTGCAGGGCCTCTGTCAGTCCTGGGTTTGTTGGACTAGCGCCAGACATGAGAAGTGCGCCTTTGTGGGACAGGTGAATAGTGCGGATCCTGTTTCAGTCTAAAGACTGAAACAGGATCCGCACTTTTCACCGTTCCTTTCAGAATCATTTGATTCATCAGCTAGGAATGGCGATTGCTTCACCAGAACAATCGAAGGCTAGGCCAAAGTAACTCGATGTTTCCAAGAGGTGTGTGGCCCAACTTTTGAAAGAACCGCTAAGTGGAGAACTATTTGGAATTTTCCGAAGCACTTTTCACCGTAATTGTCAGAAGGTTGGTCTCTGCCTCCTTAAGCATACCAGAGTCTTCACAGACGAAACAGGCTGAGGCCCAGTAATCTTGGCATTTCCAATAGTTGGTCCTAGAGACTACCAAGAAAGTGTTCTTTTAAGTATTATTCTGTTGTGGTTTCAGCATTATTTTCAGAACCCGAGCAGGGTTCTCGCATTAGCATAAGAATCCTGCCTGGTAGTTGAGACTTCTGGGTGGGGTGTAAGTGCGGGGCTTCTGTCAGCCCTGCCTTTGATTTGTTTACCTCCAGAGTTGGAAAGTGCATATTTGCGTGAGATGGGAAAAGTGTGGATCGTGCTTCAGATTTCATCCTGAGACTTTGAAATGACCAGTGTGTTGGTAATTATTTGCATTTCCATGGCGTTTGGCACAGAAATAGTCATGAGGTCGGTCTCTGCATCCTGAAGCCTATGATGCTTTTTGCAGAGAAACCTCTGCTGAGGCCCAGGTAACTTGCTATTTCCCATAGCTGGCACAGGAGCCTTGGAAGATAGGATTGTTTTCAGTATTATTTCACCATCCTTTCACCACTGTTTCATGAACGGGAGCCCTTTTCAACCGTTAGTGGAAGAATCCTTCTTTGGAGATGAGATATTTTTCTGGGGTGGCAAGTGCAGGGCCTCTGTCAGTCCTGGGTTTGTTGGACTAGCGCCAGACATGAGAAGTGCGCCTTTGTGGGACAGGTGAATAGTGCGGATCCTGTTTCAGTCTAAAGACTGAAACAGGATCCGCACTTTTCACCGTTCCTTTCAGAATCATTTGATTCATCAGCTAGGAATGGCGATTGCTTCACCAGACCAATCGAAGGCTAGGCCAAACTAACTCGATGTTTCCAAGAGGTGTGTGGCCCAACTTTTGAAAGAACCGCTAAGTGGAGAACTCTTTGGTATTTTTCCGAAGCACTTTTCACCGTAATTGTCAGAAGGTTGGTCTCTGCATCCTTAAGCATACCAGAGTCTTCACAGACGAAACAGGCTGAGGCCCAGTAATCTTGGCATTTCCAATAGTTGGTCCTAGAGACTACCAAGAAAGTGTTCTTTTAAGTATTATTCTGTTGTGGTTTCAGCATTATTTTCAGAACCCGAGCAGGGTTCTCGCATTAGCATAAGAATCCTGCCTGGTAGTTGAGATTTCTGGGTGGGGTGTAAGTGCGGGGCTTCTGTCAGCCCTGCCTTTGATTTGTTTACCTCCAGAGTTGGAAAGTGCATATTTGCGTGAGATGGGAAAAGTGTGGATCGTGCTTGAGATTTCATCCTGACACTTTGAAATGACCAGTGTGTTGGTAATTATTTGCATTTCCATGGCGTTTGGCACAGAAATAGTCATGAGGTCGGTCTCTGCATCCTGAAGCCTATGATGCTTTTTGCAGAGAAACCTCTGCTGAGGCCCAGGTAACTTGCTATTTCCCATAGCTGGCACAGGAGCCTTGGAAGATAGGATTGTTTTCAGTATTATTTCACCATCCTTTCACCACTGTTTCAAGAACGGGAGCCCTTTTCAACCGTTAGTGGAAGAATCCTTCTTTGGAGATGAGATATTTTTCTGGGGTGGCAAGTGCAGGGCCTCTGTCAGTCCTGGGTTTGTTGGACTAGCGCCAGACATGAGAAGTGCGCCTTTGTGGGACAGGTGAATAGTGCGGATCCTGTTTCAGTCTAAAGACTGAAACAGGATCCGCACTTTTCACCGTTCCTTTCAGAATCATTTGATTCATCAGCTAGGAATGGCGATTGCTTCACCAGACCAATCGAAGGCTAGGCCAAAGTAACTCGATGTTTCCAAGAGGTGTGTGGCCCAACTTTTGAAAGAACCGCTAAGTGGAGAACTATTTGGTATTTTTCCGAAGCACTTTTCACCGTAATTGTCATAAGGTTGGTCTCTGCATCCTTAAGCATACCAGAGTCTTCACAGACGAAACAGGCTGAGGCCCAGTAATCTTGGCATTTCCAATAGTTGGTCCTAGAGACTACCAAGAAAGTGTTCTTTTAAGTATTATTCTGTTGTGGTTTCAGCATTATTTTCAGAACCTGAGCAGGGTTCTCGCATTAGCATAAGAATCCTGCCTGGTAGTTGAGACTTCTGGGTGGGGTGTAAGTGCGGTTCTTCTGTCAGCCCTGCCTTTGATTTGTTTACCTCCAGAGTTGGAAAGTGCATATTTGCGTGAGATGGGAAAAGTGTGGATCGTGCTTCAGATTTCATCCTGACACTTTGAAATGACCAGTGTGTTGGTAATTATTTGCATTTCCATGGCGTTTGGCACAGAAATAGTCATGAGGTCGGTCTCTGCATCCTGAAGCCTATGATGCTTTTTGCAGAGAAACCTCTGCTGAGGCCCAGGTAACTTGCTATTTCCCATAGCTGGCACAGGAGCCTTGGAAGATAGGATTGTTTTCAGTATTATTTCACCATCCTTTCACCACTGTTTCAAGAACGGGAGCCCTTTTCAACCGTTAGTGGAAGAATCCTTCTTTGGAGATGAGATATTTTTCTGGGGTGGCAAGTGCAGGGCCTCTGTCAGTCCTGGGTTTGTTGGACTAGCGCCAGACATGAGAAGTGCGCCTTTGTGGGACAGGTGAATAGTGCGGATCCTGTTTCAGTCTAAAGACTGAAACAGGATCCGCACTTTTCACCGTTCCTTTCAGAATCATTTGATTCATCAGCTAGGAATGGCGATTGCTTCACCAGACCAATCGAAGGCTAGGCCAAAGTAACTCGATGTTTCCAAGAGGTGTGTGGCCCAACTATTGAAAGAACCGCTAAGTGGAGAACTATTTGGTATTTTTCCGAAGCACTTTTCACCGTAATTGTCATAAGGTTGGTCTCTGCATCCTTAAGCATACCAGAGTCTTCACAGACGAAACAGGCTGAGGCCCAGTAATCTTGGCATTTCCAGTAGTTGGTCCTAGAGACTACCAAGAAAGTGTTCTTTTAAGTATTATTCTGTTGTGGTTTCAGCATTATTTTCAGAACCCGAGCAGGGTTCTCGCATTAGCATAAGAATCCTGCCTGGTAGTTGAGATTTCTGGGTGGGGTGTAAGTGCTGGGCTTCTGTCAGCCCTGCCTTTGATTTGTTTACCTCCAGAGTTGGAAAGTGCATATTTGCGTGAGATGGGAAAATTGTGGATCGTGCTTCAGATTTCATCCTGAGACTTTGAAATGACCAGTGTGTTGGTAATTATTTGCATTTCCATGGCGTTTGGCACAGAAATAGTCATGAGGTCGGTCTCTGCATCCTGAAGCCTATGATGCTTTTTGCAGAGAAACCTCTGCTGAGGCCCAGGTAACTTGCTATTTCCCATAGCTGGCACAGAAGCCTTGGAAGATAGGATTGTTTTCAGTATTATTTCACCATCCTTTCACCACTGTTTCAAGAACGGGAGCCCTTTTCAACCGTTAGTGGAAGAATCCTTCTTTGGAGATGAGATATTTTTCTGGGGTGGCAAGTGCAGGGCCTCTGTCAGTCCTGGGTTTGTTGGACTAGCGCCAGACATGAGAAGTGCGCCTTTGTGGGACAGGTGAATAGTGCGGATCCTGTTTCAGTCTAAAGACTGAAACAGGATCCGCACTTTTCACCGTTCCTTTCAGAATCATTTGATTCATCAGCTAGGAATGGCGATTGCTTCACCAGAACAATCGAAGGCTAGGCCAAAGTAACTCGATGTTTCCAAGAGGTGTGTGGCCCAACTTTTGAAAGAACCGCTAAGTGGAGAACTATTTGGAATTTTCCGAAGCACTTTTCACCGTAATTGTCAGAAGGTTGGTCTCTGCCTCCTTAAGCATACCAGAGTCTTCACAGACGAAACAGGCTGAGGCCCAGTAATCTTGGCATTTCCAATAGTTGGTCCTAGAGACTACCAAGAAAGTGTTCTTTTAAGTATTATTCTGTTGTGGTTTCAGCATTATTTTCAGAACCCGAGCAGGGTTCTCGCATTAGCATAAGAATCCTGCCTGGTAGTTGAGACTTCTGGGTGGGGTGTAAGTGCGGGGCTTCTGTCAGCCCTGCCTTTGATTTGTTTACCTCCAGAGTTGGAAAGTGCATATTTGCGTGAGATGGGAAAAGTGTGGATCGTGCTTCAGATTTCATCCTGAGACTTTGAAATGACCAGTGTGTTGGTAATTATTTGCATTTCCATGGCGTTTGGCACAGAAATAGTCATGAGGTCGGTCTCTGCATCCTGAAGCCTATGATGCTTTTTGCAGAGAAACCTCTGCTGAGGCCCAGGTAACTTGCTATTTCCCATAGCTGGCACAGGAGCCTTGGAAGATAGGATTGTTTTCAGTATTATTTCACCATCCTTTCACCACTGTTTCATGAACGGGAGCCCTTTTCAACCGTTAGTGGAAGAATCCTTCTTTGGAGATGAGATATTTTTCTGGGGTGGCAAGTGCAGGGCCTCTGTCAGTCCTGGGTTTGTTGGACTAGCGCCAGACATGAGAAGTGCGCCTTTGTGGGACAGGTGAATAGTGCGGATCCTGTTTCAGTCTAAAGACTGAAACAGGATCCGCACTTTTCACCGTTCCTTTCAGAATCATTTGATTCATCAGCTAGGAATGGCGATTGCTTCACCAGACCAATCGAAGGCTAGGCCAAACTAACTCGATGTTTCCAAGAGGTGTGTGGCCCAACTTTTGAAAGAACCGCTAAGTGGAGAACTCTTTGGTATTTTTCCGAAGCACTTTTCACCGTAATTGTCAGAAGGTTGGTCTCTGCATCCTTAAGCATACCAGAGTCTTCACAGACGAAACAGGCTGAGGCCCAGTAATCTTGGCATTTCCAATAGTTGGTCCTAGAGACTACCAAGAAAGTGTTCTTTTAAGTATTATTCTGTTGTGGTTTCAGCATTATTTTCAGAACCCGAGCAGGGTTCTCGCATTAGCATAAGAATCCTGCCTGGTAGTTGAGATTTCTGGGTGGGGTGTAAGTGCGGGGCTTCTGTCAGCCCTGCCTTTGATTTGTTTACCTCCAGAGTTGGAAAGTGCATATTTGCGTGAGATGGGAAAAGTGTGGATCGTGCTTGAGATTTCATCCTGACACTTTGAAATGACCAGTGTGTTGGTAATTATTTGCATTTCCATGGCGTTTGGCACAGAAATAGTCATGAGGTCGGTCTCTGCATCCTGAAGCCTATGATGCTTTTTGCAGAGAAACCTCTGCTGAGGCCCAGGTAACTTGCTATTTCCCATAGCTGGCACAGGAGCCTTGGAAGATAGGATTGTTTTCAGTATTATTTCACCATCCTTTCACCACTGTTTCAAGAACGGGAGCCCTTTTCAACCGTTAGTGGAAGAATCCTTCTTTGGAGATGAGATATTTTTCTGGGGTGGCAAGTGCAGGGCCTCTGTCAGTCCTGGGTTTGTTGGACTAGCGCCAGACATGAGAAGTGCGCCTTTGTGGGACAGGTGAATAGTGCGGATCCTGTTTCAGTCTAAAGACTGAAACAGGATCCGCACTTTTCACCGTTCCTTTCAGAATCATTTGATTCATCAGCTAGGAATGGCGATTGCTTCACCAGACCAATCGAAGGCTAGGCCAAAGTAACTCGATGTTTCCAAGAGGTGTGTGGCCCAACTTTTGAAAGAACCGCTAAGTGGAGAACTATTTGGTATTTTTCCGAAGCACTTTTCACCGTAATTGTCATAAGGTTGGTCTCTGCATCCTTAAGCATACCAGAGTCTTCACAGACGAAACAGGCTGAGGCCCAGTAATCTTGGCATTTCCAATAGTTGGTCCTAGAGACTACCAAGAAAGTGTTCTTTTAAGTATTATTCTGTTGTGGTTTCAGCATTATTTTCAGAACCTGAGCAGGGTTCTCGCATTAGCATAAGAATCCTGCCTGGTAGTTGAGACTTCTGGGTGGGGTGTAAGTGCGGTTCTTCTGTCAGCCCTGCCTTTGATTTGTTTACCTCCAGAGTTGGAAAGTGCATATTTGCGTGAGATGGGAAAAGTGTGGATCGTGCTTCAGATTTCATCCTGACACTTTGAAATGACCAGTGTGTTGGTAATTATTTGCCATTTCCATGGCATTTGGCACCGTAATAGTCATGAGGTCGGTCTCTGCATCCTGAAGCCTATGATGCTTTTTGCAGACAAACCTCTGCTGAGGCCCAGGTAACTTGCTATTTCCCATAGCTGGCACAGGAGCCTTGGAAGATAGGATTGTTTTCAGCATTATTTCACCATCCTTTCACCACTGTTTCAAGAACGGGAGCCCTTTTCAACCGTTAGTGGAAGAATCCTTCTTTGGAGATGAGATATTTTTCTGGGGTGGCAAGTGCAGGGCCTCTGTCAGTCCTGGGTTTGTTGGACTAGCGCCAGACATGAGAAGTGCGCCTTTGTGGGACAGGTGAATAGTGCGGATCCTGTTTCAGTCTAAAGACTGAAACAGGATCCGCACTTTTCACCGTTCCTTTCAGAATCATTTGATTCATCAGCTAGGAATGGCGATTGCTTCACCAGACCAATCGAAGGCTAGGCCAAAGTAACTCGATGTTTCCAAGAGGTGTGTGGCCCAACTTTTGAAAGAACCGCTAAGTGGAGAACTATTTGGAATTTTCCGAAGCACTTTTCACCGTAATTGTCAGAAGGTTGGTCTCTGCCTCCTTAAGCATACCAGAGTCTTCACAGACGAAACAGGCTGAGGCCCAGTAATCTTGGCATTTCCAATAGTTGGTCCTAGAGACTACCAAGAAAGTGTTCTTTTAAGTATTATTCTGTTGTGGTTTTAGCATTATTTTCAGAACCCGAGCAGGGTTCTCGCATTAGCATAAGAATCCTGCCTGGTAGTTGAGATTTCTGGGTGGGGTGTAAGTGCGGGGCTTCTGTCAGCCCTGCCTTTGATTTGTTTACCTCCAGAGTTGGAAAGTGCATATTTGCGTGAGATGGGAAAAGTGTGGATCGTGCTTCAGATTTCATCCTGACACTTTGAAATGACCAGTGTGTTGGTAATTATTTGCATTTCCATGGCGTTTGGCACAGAAATAGTCATGAGGTCGGTCTCTGCATCCTGAAGCCTATGATGCTTTTTGCAGAGAAACCTCTGCTGAGGCCCAGGTAACTTGCTATTTCCCATAGCTGGCACAGGAGCCTTGGAAGATAGGATTGTTTTCAGTATTATTTCACCATCCTTTCACCACTGTTTCAAGAACGGGAGCCCTTTTCAACCGTTAGTGGAAGAATCCTTCTTTGGAGATGAGATATTTTTCTGGGGTGGCAAGTGCAGGGCCTCTGTCAGTCCTGGGTTTGTTGGACTAGCGCCAGACATGAGAAGTGCGCCTTTGTGGGACAGGTGAATAGTGCGGATCCTGTTTCAGTCTAAAGACTGAAACAGGATCCGCACTTTTCACCGTTCCTTTCAGAATCATTTGATTCATCAGCTAGGAATGGCGATTGCTTCACCAGACCAATCGAAGGCTAGGCCAAAGTAACTCGATGTTTCCAAGAGGTGTGTGGCCCAACTTTTGAAAGAACCGCTAAGTGGAGAACTATTTGGTATTTTTCCGAAGCACTTTTCACCGTAATTGTCATAAGGTTGGTCTCTGCATCCTTAAGCATACCAGAGTCTTCACAGACGAAACAGGCTGAGGCCCAGTAATCTTGGCATTTCCAATAGTTGGTCCTAGAGACTACCAAGAAAGTGTTCTTTTAAGTATTATTCTGTTGTGGTTTCAGCATTATTTTCAGAACCCGAGCAGGGTTCTCGCATTAGCATACGAATCCTGCCTGGTAGTTGAGATTTCTGGGTGGGGTGTAAGTGCGGGGCTTCTGTCAGCCCTGCCTTTGATTTGTTTACCTCCAGAGTTGGAAAGTGCATATTTGCGTGAGATGGGAAAAGTGTGGATCGTGCTTCAGATTTCATCCTGACACTTTGAAATGACCAGTGTGTTGGTAATTATTTGCATTTCCATGGCGTTTGGCACAGAAATAGTCATGAGGTCGGTCTCTGCATCCTGAAGCCTATGATGCTTTTTGCAGAGAAACCTCTGCTGAGGCCCAGGTAACTTGCTATTTCCCATAGCTGGCACAGAAGCCTTGGAAGATAGGATTGTTTTCAGTATTATTTCACCATCCTTTCACCACTGTTTCAAGAACGGGAGCCCTTTTCAACCGTTAGTGGAAGAATCCTTCTTTGGAGATGAGATATTTTTCTGGGGTGGCAAGTGCAGGGCCTCTGTCAGTCCTGGGTTTGTTGGACTGGCGCCAGACATGAGAAGTGCGCCTTTGTGGGACAGGTGAATAGTGCGGATCCTGTTTCAGTCTAAAGACTGAAACAGGATCCGCACTTTTCACCGTTCCTTTCAGAATCATTTGATTCATCCGCTAGGAATGGCGATTGCTTCACCAGACCAATCGAAGGCTAGGCCAAAGTAACTCGATGTTTCCAAGAGGTGTGTGGCCCAACTATTGAAAGAACCGCTAAGTGGAGAACTATTTTTAATTTTCCGAAGCACTTTTCACCGTAATTGTCAGAAGGTTGGTCTCTGCCTCCTTAAGCATACCAGACTCTTCACAGACTAAACAGGCTGAGGCCCAGTAATCTTGGCATTTCCAGTTGTTGGTCCTAGAGACTACCAAGAAAGTGTTCTTTTAAGTATTATTCTGTTGTGGTTTCAGCATTATTTTCAGAACCTGAGCAGGGTTCTCGCATTAGCATAAGAATCCTGCCTGGTAGTTGAGACTTCTGGGTGGGGTGTAAGTGCGGGGCTTCTGTCAGCCCTGCCTTTGATTTGTTTACCTCCAGAGTTGGAAAGTGCATATTTGCGTGAGATGGGAAAAGTGTGGATCGTGCTTCAGATTTCATCCTGAGACTTTGAAATGACCAGTGTGTTGGTAATTATTTGCATTTCCATGGCGTTTGGCACAGAAATAGTCATGAGGTCGGTCTCTGCATCCTGAAGCCTATGATGCTTTTTGCAGAGAAACCTCTGCTGAGGCCCAGGTAACTTGCTATTTCCCATAGCTGGCACAGGAGCCTTGGAAGATAGGATTGTTTTCAGCATTATTTCACCATCCTTTCACCACTGTTTCAAGAACCGGAGCCCTTTTCAACCGTTAGTGGAAGAATCCTTCTTTGGAGATGAGATATTTTTCTGGGGTGGCAAGTGCAGGGCCTCTGTCAGTCCTGGGTTTGTTGGACTAGCGCCAGACATGAGAAGTGCGCCTTTGTGGGACAGGTGAATAGTGCGGATCCTGTTTCATTCTAAAGACTGAAACAGGATCCGCACTTTTCACCGTTCCTTTCAGAATCATTTGATTCATCAGCTAGGAATGGCGATTGCTTCACCAGACCAATCGAAGGCTAGGCCAAAGTAACTCGATGTTTCCAAGAGGTGTGTGGCCCAACTTTTGAAAGAACCGCTAAGTGGAGAACTATTTGGTATTTTTCCGAAGCACTTTTCACCGTAATTGTCAGAAGGTTGGTCTCTGCATCCTTAAGCATACCAGAGTCTTCACAGACGAAACAGGCTGAGGCCCAGTAATCTTGGCATTTCCAATAGTTGGTCCTAGAGACTACCAAGAAAGTGTTGTTTTAAGTATTATTCTGTTGTGGTTTCAGCATTATTTTCAGAACCTGAGCAGGGTTCTCGCATTAGCATAAGAATCCTGCCTGGTAGTTGAGACTTCTGGGTGGGGTGTAAGTGCGGGGCTTCTGTCAGCCCTGCCTTTGATTTGTTTACCTCCAGAGTTGGAAAGTGCATATTTGCGTGAGATGGGAAAAGTGTGGATCGTGCTTCAGATTTCATCCTGACACTTTGAAATGACCAGTGTGTTGGTAATTATTTGCATTTCCATGGCGTTTGGCACAGAAATAGTCATGAGGTCGGTCTCTGCATCCTGAAGCCTATGATGCTTTTTGCAGAGAAACCTCTGCTGAGGCCCAGGTAACTTGCTATTTCCCATAGCTGGCACAGGAGCCTTGGAAGATAGGATTGTTTTCAGTATTATTTCACCATCCTTTCACCACTGTTTCAAGAACGGGAGCCCTTTTCAACCGTTAGTGGAAGAATCCTTCTTTGGAGATGAGATATTTTTCTGGGGTGGCAAGTGCAGGGCCTCTGTCAGTCCTGGGTTTGTTGGACTAGCGCCAGACATGAGAAGTGCGCCTTTGTGGGACAGGTGAATAGTGCGGATCCTGTTTCAGTCTAAAGACTGAAACAGGATCCGCACTTTTCACCGTTCCTTTCAGAATCATTTGATTCATCAGCTAGGAATGGCGATTGCTTCACCAGACCAATCGAAGGCTAGGCCAAAGTAACTCGATGTTTCCAAGAGGTGTGTGGCCCAACTTTTGAAAGAACCGCTAAGTGGAGAACTATTTGGTATTTTTCCGAAGCACTTTTCACCGTAATTGTCATAAGGTTGGTCTCTGCATCCTTAAGCATACCAGAGTCTTCACAGACGAAACAGGCTGAGGCCCAGTAATCTTGGCATTTCCAATAGTTGGTCCTAGAGACGACCAAGAAAGTGTTCTTTTAAGTATTATTCTGTTGTGGTTTCAGCATTATTTTCAGAACCTGAGCAGGGTTCTCGCATTAGCAAAAGAATCCTGCCTGGTAGTTGAGACTTCTGGGTGGGGTGTAAGTGCGGGGCTTCTGTCAGCCCTGCCTTTGATTTGTTTACCTCCAGAGTTGGAAAGTGCATATTTGCGTGAGATGGGAAAAGTGTGGATCGTGCTTCAGATTTCATCCTGAGACTTTGAAATGACCAGTGTGTTGGTAATTATTTGCATTTCCATGGCGTTTGGCACAGAAATAGTCATGAGGTCGGTCTCTGCATCCTGAAGCCTATGATGCTTTTTGCAGAGAAACCTCTGCTGAGGCCCAGGTAACTTGCTATTTCCCATAGCTGGCACAGGAGCCTTGGAAGATAGGATTGTTTTCAGCATTATTTCACCATCCTTTCACCACTGTTTCAAGAACGGGAGCCCTTTTCAACCGTTAGTGGAAGAATCCTTCTTTGGAGATGAGATATTTTTCTGGGGTGGCAAGTGCAGGGCCTCTGTCAGTCCTGGGTTTGTTGGACTAGCGCCAGACATGAGAAGTGCGCCTTTGTGGGACAGGTGAATAGTGCGGATCCTGTTTCAGTCTAAAGACTGAAACAGGATCCGCACTTTTCACCGTTCCTTTCAGAATCATTTGATTCATCAGCTAGGAATGGCGATTGCTTCACCAGACCAATCGAAGGCTAGGCCAAAGTAACTCGATGTTTCCAAGAGGTGTGTGGCACAACTTTTGAAAGAACCGCTAAGTGGAGAACTATTTGGTATTTTTCCGAAGCACTTTTCACCGTAATTGTCATAAGGTTGGTCTCTGCATCCTTAAGCATACCAGAGTCTTCACAGACGAAACAGGCTGAGGCCCAGTAATCTTGGCATTTCCAATAGTTGGTCCTAGAGACTACCAAGAAAGTGTTGTTTTAAGTATTATTCTGTTGTGGTTTCAGCATTATTTTCAGAACCGGAGCAGGGTTCTCGCATTAGCATAAGAATCCTGCCTGGTAGTTGAGATTTCTGGGTGGGGTGTAAGTGCAGGTCTTCTGTCAGCCCTGCCTTTGATTTGTTTACCTCCAGAGTTGGAAAGTGCATATTTGCGTGAGATGGGAAAAGTGTGGATCGTGCTTCAGATTTCATCCTGACACTTTGAAATGACCAGTGTGTTGGTAATTATTTGCATTTCCATGGCGTTTGGCACAGAAATAGTCATGAGGTCGGTCTCTGCATCCTGAAGCCTATGATGCTTTTTGCAGAGAAACCTCTGCTGAGGCCCAGGTAACTTGCTATTTCCCATAGCTGGCACAGGAGCCTTGGAAGATAGGATTGTTTTCAGTATTATTTCACCATCCTTTCACCACTGTTTCAAGAACGGGAGCCCTTTTCAACCGTTAGTGGAAGAATCCTTCTTTGGAGATGAGATATTTTTCTGGGGTGGCAAGTGCAGGGCCTCTGTCAGTCCTGGGTTGGTTGGACTAGCGCCAGACATGAGAAGTGCGCCTTTGTGGGACAGGTGAATAGTGCGGATCCTGTTTCAGTCTAAAGACTGAAACAGGATCCGCACTTTTCACCGTTCCTTTCAGAATCATTTGATTCATCAGCTAGGAATGGCGATTGCTTCACCAGACCAATCGAAGGCTAGGCCAAAGTAACTCGATGTTTCCAAGAGGTGTGTGGCCCAACTTTTGAAAGAACCGCTAAGTGGAGAACTATTTGGTATTTTTCCGAAGCACTTTTCACCGTAATTGTCATAAGGTTGGTCTCTGCATCCTTAAGCATACCAGAGTCTTCACAGACGAAACAGGCTGAGGCCCAGTAATCTTGGCATTTCCAGTAGTTGGTCCTAGAGACTACCAAGAAAGTGTTCTTTTAAGTATTATTCCGTTGTGGTTTCAGCATTATTTTCAGTACCCGAGCAGGGTTCTGGCATTAGCATAAGAATCCTGCCTGGTAGTTGAGATTTCTGGGTGGGGTGTAAGTGCGGGGCTTCTGTCAGCCCTGCCTTTGATTTGTTTACCTCCAGAGTTGGAAAGTGCATATTTGCGTGAGATGGGAAAAGTGTGGATCGTGCTTCAGATTTCATCCTGACACTTTGAAATGACCAGTGTGTTGGTAATTATTTGCCATTTCCATGACATTTGGCACCGTAATAGTCATGAGGTCGGTCTCTGCATCCTGAAGCCTATGATGCTTTTTGCAGACAAACCTCTGCTGAGGCCCAGGTAACTTGCTATTTCCCATAGCTGGCACAGGAGCCTTGGAAGATAGGATTGTTTTCAGCATTATTTCACCATCCTTTCACCACTGTTTCAAGAACGGGAGCCCTTTTCAACCGTTAGTGGAAGAATCCTTCTTTGGAGATGAGATATTTTTCTGGGGTGGCAAGTGCAGGGCCTCTGTCAGTCCTGGGTTTGTTGGACTAGCGCCAGACATGAGAAGTGCGCCTTTGTGGGACAGGTGAATAGTGCGGATCCTGTTTCAGTCTAAAGACTGAAACAGGATCCGCACTTTTCACCGTTCCTTTCAGAATCATTTGATTCATCAGCTAGGAATGGCGATTGCTTCACCAGACCAATCGAAGGCTAGGCCAAACTAACTCCATGTTTCCAAGAGGTGTGTGGCCCAACTATTGAAAGAACCGCTAAGTGGAGAACTATTTGGAATTTTCCGAAGCACTTTTCACCGTAATTGTCAGAAGGTTGGTCTCTGCCTCCTTAAGCATACCAGAGTCTTCACAGACGAAACAGGCTGAGGCCCAGTAATCTTGGCATTTCCAATAGTTGGTCCTAGAGACTACCAAGAAAGTGTTCTTTTAAGTATTATTCTGTTGTGGTTTCAGCATTATTTTCAGAACCCGAGCAGGGTTCTCGCATTAGCATAAGAATCCTGCCTGGTAGTTGAGATTTCTGGGTGGGGTGTAAGTGCCAGTCTTCTGTCAGCCCTGCCTTTGATTTGTTTACCTCCAGAGTTGGAAAGTGCATATTTGCGTGAGATGGGAAAAGTGTGGATCGTGCTTCAGATTTCATCCTGAGACTTTGAAATGACCAGTGTGTTGGTAATTATTTGCATTTCCATGGCGTTTGGCACAGAAATAGTCATGAGGTCGGTCTCTGCATCCTGAAGCCTATGATGCTTTTTGCAGAGAAACCTCTGCTGAGGCCCAGGTAACTTGCTATTTCCCATAGCTGGCACAGGAGCCTTGGAAGATAGGATTGTTTTCAGTATTATTTCACCATCCTTTCACCACTGTTTCAAGAACGGGAGCCCTTTTCAACCGTTAGTGGAAGAATCCTTCTTTGGAGATGAGATATTTTTCTGGGGTGGCAAGTGCAGGGCCTCTGTCAGTCCTGGGTTTGTTGGACTAGCGCCAGACATGAGAAGTGCGCCTTTGTGGGACAGGTGAATAGTGCGGATCCTGTTTCAGTCTAAAGACTGAAACAGGATCCGCACTTTTCACCGTTCCTTTCAGAATCATTTGATTCATCAGCTAGGAATGGCGATTGCTTCACCAGACCAATCGAAGGCTAGGCCAAAGTAACTCGATGTTTCCAAGAGGTGTGTGGCCCAACTTTTGAAAGAACCGCTAAGTGGAGAACTATTTGGTATTTTTCCGAAGCACTTTTCACCGTAATTGTCATAAGGTTGGTCTCTGCATCCTTAAGCATACCAGAGTCTTCACAGACGAAACAGGCTGAGGCCCAGTAATCTTGGCATTTCCAATAGTTGGTCCTAGAGACTACCAAGAAAGTGTTCTTTTAAGTATTATTCTGTTGTGGTTTCAGCATTATTTTCAGAACCTGAGCAGGGTTCTCGCATTAGCATAAGAATCCTGCCTGGTAGTTGAGACTTCTGGGTGGGGTGTAAGTGCGGGGCTTCTGTCAGCCCTGCCTTTGATTTGTTTACCTCCAGAGTTGGAAAGTGCATATTTGCGTGAGATGGGAAAAGTGTGGATCGTGCTTCAGATTTCATCCTGACACTTTGAAATGACCAGTGTGTTGGTAATTATTTGCATTTCCATGGCGTTTGGCACAGAAATAGTCATGAGGTCGGTCTCTGCATCCTGAAGCCTATGATGCTTTTTGCAGAGAAACCTCTGCTGAGGCCCAGGTAACTTGCTATTTCCCATAGCTGGCACAGGAGCCTTGGAAGATAGGATTGTTTTCAGTATTATTTCACCATCCTTTCACCACTGTTTCAAGAACGGGAGCCCTTTTCAACCGTTAGTGGAAGAATCCTTCTTTGGAGATGAGATATTTTTCTGGGGTGGCAAGTGCAGGGCCTCTGTCAGTCCTGGGTTTGTTGGACTAGCGCCAGACATGAGAAGTGCGCCTTTGTGGGACAGGTGAATAGTGCGGATCCTGTTTCAGTCTAAAGACTGAAACAGGATCCGCACTTTTCACCGTTCCTTTCAGAATCATTTGATTCATCAGCTAGGAATGGCGATTGCTTCACCAGACCAATCGAAGGCTAGGCCAAAGTAACTCGATGTTTCCAAGAGGTGTGTGGCCCAACTTTTGAAAGAACCGCTAAGTGGAGAACTATTTGGTATTTTTCCGAAGCACTTTTCACCGTAATTGTCATAAGGTTGGTCTCTGCATCCTTAAGCATACCAGAGTCTTCACAGACGAAACAGGCTGAGGCCCAGTAATCTTGGCATTTCCAGTAGTTGGTCCTAGAGACTACCAAGAAAGTGTTCTTTTAAGTATTATTCCGTTGTGGTTTCAGCATTATTTTCAGTACCCGAGCAGGGTTCTGGCATTAGCATAAGAATCCTGCCTGGTAGTTGAGATTTCTGGGTGGGGTGTAAGTGCGGGGCTTCTGTCAGCCCTGCCTTTGATTTGTTTACCTCCAGAGTTGGAAAGTGCATATTTGCGTGAGATGGGAAAAGTGTGGATCGTGCTTCAGATTTCATCCTGACACTTTGAAATGACCAGTGTGTTGGTAATTATTTGCCATTTCCATGACATTTGGCACCGTAATAGTCATGAGGTCGGTCTCTGCATCCTGAAGCCTATGATGCTTTTTGCAGACAAACCTCTGCTGAGGCCCAGGTAACTTGCTATTTCCCATAGCTGGCACAGGAGCCTTGGAAGATAGGATTGTTTTCAGCATTATTTCACCATCCTTTCACCACTGTTTCAAGAACGGGAGCCCTTTTCAACCGTTAGTGGAAGAATCCTTCTTTGGAGATGAGATATTTTTCTGGGGTGGCAAGTGCAGGGCCTCTGTCAGTCCTGGGTTTGTTGGACTAGCGCCAGACATGAGAAGTGCGCCTTTGTGGGACAGGTGAATAGTGCGGATCCTGTTTCAGTCTAAAGACTGAAACAGGATCCGCACTTTTCACCGTTCCTTTCAGAATCATTTGAATCATCAGCTAGGAATGGCGATTGCTTCACCAGACCAATCGAAGGCTAGGCCAAAGTAACTCGATGTTTCCAAGAGGTGTGTGGCCCAACTTTTGAAAGAACCGCTAAGTGGAGAACTATTTGGTATTTTTCCGAAGCACTTTCACCGTAATTGTCAGAAGGTTGGTCTCTGCATCCTTAAGCATACCAGAGTCTTCACAGACGAAACAGGCTGAGGCCCAGTAATCTTGGCATTTCCAATAGTTGGTCCTAGAGACTACCAAGAAAGTGCTCTTTTAAGTATTATTCTGTTGTGGTTTCAGCATTATTTTCAGAACCCGAGCAGGGTTCTCGCATTAGCATAAGAATCCTGCCTGGTAGTTGAGATTTCTGGGTGGGGTGTAAGTGCCGGTCTTCTGTCAGCCCTGCCTTTGATTTGTTTACCTCCAGAGTTGGAAAGTGCATATTTGCGTGAGATGGGAAAAGTGTGGATCGTGCTTCAGATTTCATCCTGACACTTTGAAATGACCAGTGTGTTGGTAATTATTTGCATTTCCATGGCGTTTGGCACAGAAATAGTCATGAGGTCGGTCTCTGCATCCTGAAGCCTATGATGCTTTTTGCAGAGAAACCTCTGCTGAGGCCCAGGTAACTTGCTATTTCCCATAGCTGGCACAGGAGCCTTGGAAGATAGGATTGTTTTCAGTATTATTTCACCATCCTTTCACCACTGTTTCAAGAACGGGAGCCCTTTTCAACCGTTAGTGGAAGAATCCTTCTTTGGAGATGAGATATTTTTCTGGGGTGGCAAGTGCAGGGCCTCTGTCAGTCCTGGGTTTGTTGGACTAGCGCCAGACATGAGAAGTGCGCCTTTGTGGGACAGGTGAATAGTGCGGATCCTGTTTCAGTCTAAGGACTGAAACAGGATCCGCACTTTTCACCGTTCCTTTCAGAATCATTTGATTCATCAGCTAGGAATGGCGATTGCTTCACCAGACCAATCGAAGGCTAGGCCAAAGTAACTCGATGTTTCCAAGAGGTGTGTGGCCCAACTTTTGAAAGAACCGCTAAGTGGAGAACTATTTGGTATTTTTCCGAAGCACTTTTCACCGTAATTGTCATAAGGTTGGTCTCTGCATCCTTAAGCATACCAGAGTCTTCACAGACGAAACAGGCTGAGGCCCAGTAATCTTGGCATTTCCAATAGTTGGTCCTAGAGACTACCAAGAAAGTGTTGTTTTAAGTATTATTCTGTTGTGGTTTCAGCATTATTTTCAGAACCCGAGCAGGGTTCTCGCATTAGCATAAGAATCCTGCCTGGTAGTTGAGATTTCTGGGTGGGGTGTAAGTGCCGGTCTTCTGTCAGCCCTGCCTTTGATTTGTTTACCTCCAGAGTTGGAAAGTGCATATTTGCGTGAGATGGGAAAAGTGTGGATCGTGCTTCAGATTTCATCCTGACACTTTGAAATGACCAGTGTGTTGGTAATTATTTGCATTTCCATGGCGTTTGGCACAGAAATAGTCATGAGGTCGGTCTCTGCATCCTGAAGCCTATGATGCTTTTTGCAGAGAAACCTCTGCTGAGGCCCAGGTAACTTGCTATTTCCCATAGCTGGCACAGGAGCCTTGGAAGATAGGATTGTTTTCAGTATTATTTCACCATCCTTTCACCACTGTTTCAAGAACGGGAGCCCTTTTCAACCGTTAGTGGAAGAATCCTTCTTTGGAGATGAGATATTTTTCTGGGGTGGCAAGTGCAGGGCCTCTGTCAGTCCTGGGTTTGTTGGACTAGCGCCAGACATGAGAAGTGCGCCTTTGTGGGACAGGTGAATAGTGCGGATCCTGTTTCAGTCTAAAGACTGAAACAGGATCCGCACTTTTCACCGTTCCTTTCAGAATCATTTGATTCATCAGCTAGGAATGGCGATTGCTTCACCAGACCAATCGAAGGCTAGGCCAAACTAACTCCATGTTTCCAAGAGGTGTGTGGCCCAACTTTTGAAAGAACCGCTAAGTGGAGAACTATTTGGTATTTTTCCGAAGCACTTTTCACCGTAATTGTCAGAAGGTTGGTCTCTGCATCCTTAAGCATACCAGAGTCTTCACAGACGAAACAGGCTGAGGCCCAGTAATCTTGGCATTTCCAGTAGTTGGTCCTAGAGACTACCAAGAAAGTGTTCTTTTAAGTATTATTCCGTTGTAGTTTCAGCATTATTTTCAGTACCCGAGCAGGGTTCTGGCATTAGCATAAGAATCCTGCCTGGTAGTTGAGATTTCTGGGTGGGGTGTAAGTGCGTGGCTTCTGTCAGCCCTGCCTTTGATTTGTTTACCTCCAGAGTTGGAAAGTGCATATTTGCGTGAGATGGGAAAAGTGTGGATCGTGCTTCAGATTTCATCCTGACACTTTGAAATGACCAGTGTGTTGGTAATTATTTGCCATTTCCATGGCATTTGGCACCGTAATAGTCATGAGGTCGGTCTCTGCATCCTGAAGCCTATGATGCTTTTTGCAGAGAAACCTGTGCTGAGGCCCAGGTAACTTGCTATTTCCCATAGCTGGCACAGGAGCCTTGGAAGATAGGATTGTTTTCAGCATTATTTCACCATCCTTTCACCACTGTTTCAAGAACGGGAGCCCTTTTCAACCGTTAGTGGAAGAATCCTTCTTTGGAGATGAGATATTTTTCTGGGGTGGCAAGTGCAGGGCCTCTGTCAGTCCTGGGTTTGTTGGACTAGCGCCAGACATGAGAAGTGCGCCTTTGTGGGACAGGTGAATAGTGCGGATCCTGTTTCAGTCTAAAGACTGAAACAGGATCCGCACTTTTCACCGTTCCTTTCAGAATCATTTGATTCATCAGCTAGGAATGGCGATTGCTTCACCAGACCAATCGAAGGCTAGGCCAAAGTAACTCGATGTTTCCAAGAGGTGTGTGGCCCAACTTTTGAAAGAACCGCTAAGTGGAGAACTATTTGGTATTTTTCCGAAGCACTTTTGACCGTAATTGTCATAAGGTTGGTCTCTGCATCCTTAAGCATACCAGAGTCTTCACAGACGAAACAGGCTGAGGCCCAGTAATCTTGGCATTTCCAATAGTTGGTCCTAGAGACTACCAAGAAAGTGTTCTTTTAAGTATTATTCTGTTGTGGTTTCAGCATTATTTTCAGAACCTGAGCAGGGTTCTCGCATTAGCATAAGAATCCTGCCTGGTAGTTGAGACTTCTGGGTGGGGTGTAAGTGCGGGGCTTCTGTCAGCCCTGCCTTTGATTTGTTTACCTCCAGAGTTGGAAAGTGCATATTTGCGTGAGATGGGAAAAGTGTGGATCGTGCTTCAGATTTCATCCTGACACTTTGAAATGACCAGTGTGTTGGTAATTATTTGCATTTCCATGGCGTTTGGCACAGAAATAGTCATGAGGTCGGTCTCTGCATCCTGAAGCCTATGATGCTTTTTGCAGAGAAACCTCTGCTGAGGCCCAGGTAACTTGCTATTTCCCATAGCTGGCACAGGAGCCTTGGAAGATAGGATTGTTTTCAGTATTATTTCACCATCCTTTCACCACTGTTTCAAGAACGAGAGCCCTTTTCAACCGTTAGTGGAAGAATCCTTCTTTGGAGATGAGATATTTTTCTGGGGTGGCAAGTGCAGGGCCTCTGTCAGTCCTGGGTTTGTTGGACTAGCGCCAGACATGAGAAGTGCGCCTTTGTGGGACAGGTGAATAGTGCGGATCCTGTTTCAGTCTAAAGACTGAAACAGGATCTGCACTTTTCACCGATCCTTTCAGAATCATTTGATTCATCAGCTAGGAATGGCGATTGCTTCACCAGACCAATCGAAGGCTAGGCCAAAGTAACTCGATGTTTCCAAGAGGTGTGTGGCCCAACTTTTGAAAGAACCGCTAAGTGGAGAACTATTTGGTATTTTTCCGAAGCACTTTTGACCGTAATTGTCATAAGGTTGGTCTCTGCATCCTTAAGCATACCAGAGTCTTCACAGACGAAACAGGCTGAGGCCCAGTAATCTTGGCATTTCCAATAGTTGGTCCTAGAGACTACCAAGAAAGTGTTCTTTTAAGTATTATTCTGTTGTGGTTTCAGCATTATTTTCATAACCTGAGCAGGGTTCTCGCATTAGCATAATAATCCTGCCTGGTAGTTGAGACTTCTGGGTGGGGTGTAAGTGTGGGGCTTCTGTCAGCCCTGCCTTTGATTTGTTTACCTCCAGAGTTGGAAAGTGCATATTTGCGTGAGATGGGAAAAGTGTGGATCGTGCTTCAGATTTCATCCTGACACTTTGAAATGACCAGTGTGTTGGTAATTATTTGCATTTCCATGGCGTTTGGCACAGAAATAGTCATGAGGTCGGTCTCTGCATCCTGAAGCCTATGATGCTTTTTGCAGAGAAACCTGTGCTGAGGCCCAGGTAACTTGCTATTTCCCATAGCTGGCACAGGAGCCTTGGAAGATAGGATTGTTTTCAGTATTATTTCACCATCCTTTCACCACTGTTTCAAGAACGGGAGCCCTTTTCAACCGTTAGTGGAAGAATCCTTCTTTGGAGATGAGATATTTTTCTGGGGTGGCAAGTGCAGGGCCTCTGTCAGTCCTGGGTTTGTTGGACTAGCGCCAGACATGAGAAGTGCGTCTTTGTGGGACAGGTGAATAGTGCGGATCCTGTTTCAGTCTAAAGACTGAAACAGGATCCGCACTTTTCACCGTTCCTTTCAGAATCATTTGATTCATCAGCTAGGAATGGCGATTGCTTCACCAGACCAATCGAAGGCTAGGCCAAAGTAACTCGATGTTTCCAAGAGGTGTGTGGCCCAACTTTTGAAAGAACCGCTAAGTGGAGAACTATTTGGTATTTTTCCGAAGCACTTTTCACCGTAATTGTCATAAGGTTGGTCTCTGCATCCTTAAGCATACCAGAGTCTTCACAGACGAAACTGGCTGAGGCCCACTAATCTTGGCATTTCCAATAGTTGGTCCTAGAGACTACCAAGAAAGTGTTCTTTTAAGTATTATTCTGTTGTGGTTTCAGCATTATTTTCAGAACCCGAGCAGGGTTCTGGCATTATCATAAGAATCCTGCCTGGTAGTTGAGATTTCTGGGTGGGGTGTAAGTGCGGGTCTTCTGTCAGCCCTGCCTTTGATTTGTTTACCTCCAGAGTTGGAAAGTGCATATTTGCGTGAGATGGGAAAAGTGTGGATCGTGCTTCAGATTTCATCCTGACACTTTGAAATGACCAGTGTGTTGGTAATTATTTGCATTTCCATGGCGTTTGGCACAGAAATAGTCATGAGGTCGGTCTCTGCATCCTGAAGCCTATGATGCTTTTTGCAGAGAAACCTCTGCTGAGGCCCAGGTAACTTGCTATTTCCCATAGCTGGCACAGGAGCCTTGGAAGATAGGATTGTTTTCAGTATTATTTCGCCATCCTTTCACCACTGTTTCAAGAACGGGAGCCCTTTTCAACCGTTAGTGGAAGAATCCTTCTTTGGAGATGAGATATTTTTCTGGGGTGGCAAGTGCAGGGCCTCTGTCAGTCCTGGGTTTGTTGGACTAGCACCAGACATGAGAAGTGCGCCTTTGTGGGACAGGTGAATAGTGCGGATCCTGTTTCAGTCTAAAGACTGAAACAGGATCCGCACTTTTCACCGTTCCTTTCAGAATCATTTGATTCATCAGCTAGGAATGGCGATTGCTTCACCAGACCAATCGAAGGCTAGGCCAAAGTAACTCGATGTTTCCAAGAGGTGTGTGGCCCAACTTTTGAAAGAACCGCTAAGTGGAGAACTATTTGGTATTTTTCCGAAGCACTTTTCACCGTAATTGTCAGAAGGTTGGTCTCTGCATCCTTAAGCATACCAGAGTCTTCACAGACGAAACAGGCTGAGGCCCAGTAATCTTGGCATTTCCAGTAGTTGGTCCTAGAGACTACCAAGAAAGTGTTCTTATAAGCATTATTCCTTTGTGGTTTCAGCATTATTTTCAGTACCCCAGCAGGGTTCTGGCATTAGCATAAGAATCCTGCCTGGTAGTTGAGATTTCTGGGTGGGGTGTTAGTGCGGGGCTTCTGTCAGCCCTGCCTTTGATTTGTTTACCTCCAGAGTTGGAAAGTGCATATTTGCGTGAGATGGGAAAAGTGTGGATCGCGCTTCAGATTTCATCCTGACACTTTGAAATGACCAGTGTGTTGGTAATTATTTGCCATTTCCATGGCGTTTGGCACCGTAATAGTCATGAGGTCGGTCTCTGCATCCTGAAGCCTATGATGCTTTTTGCAGAGAAACCTCTGCTGAGGCCCAGGTAACTTGCTATTTCCCATAGCTGGCACAGGAGCCTTGGAAGATAGGATTGTTTTCAGCATTATTTCACCATCCTTTCACCACTGTTTCAAGAACGAGAGCCCTTTTCAACCGTTAGTGGAAGAATCCTTCTTTGGAGATGAGATATTTTTCTGGGGTGGCAAGTGCAGGGCCTCTGTCAGTCCTGGGTTTGTTGGACTAGCGCCAGACATGAGAAGTGCGCCTTTGTGGGACAGGTGAATAGTGCGGATCCTGTTTCAGTCTAAAGACTGAAACAGGATCCGCACTTTTCACCGTTCCTTTCAGAATCATTTGATTCATCCGCTAGGAATGGCGATTGCTTCACCAGACCAATCGAAGGCTAGGCCAAACTAACTCCATGTTTCCAAGAGGTGTGTGGCCCAACTATTGAAAGAACCGCTAAGTGGAGAACTATTTGGTATTTTTCCGAAGCACTTTTCACCGTAATTGTCAGAAGGTTGGTCTCTGCATCCTTAAGCATACCAGAGTCTTCACAGACGAAACAGGCTGAGGCCCAGTAATCTTGGCATTTCCAGTAGTTGGTCCTAGAGACTACCAAGAAAGTGTTCTTTTAAGTATTATTCCGTTGTGGTTTCAGCATTATTTTCAGTACCCGAGCAGGGTTCTGGCATTAGCATAAGAATCCTGCCTGGTAGTTGAGATTTCTGGGTGGGTTGTAAGTGCGGGGCTTCTGTCAGCCCTGCCTTTGATTTGTTTACCTCCAGAGTTGGAAAGTGCATATTTGCGTGAGATGGGAAAAGTGTGGATCGTGCTTCAGATTTCATCCTGACACTTTGAAATGACCAGTGTGTTGGTAATTATTTGCCATTTCCATGGCATTTGGCACCGTAATAGTCATGAGGTCGGTCTCTGCATCCTGAAGCCTATGATGCATTTTGCAGACAAACCTCTGCTGAGGCCCAGGTAACTTGCTATTTCCCATAGCTGGCACAGGAGCCTTGGAAGATAGGATTGTTTTCAGCATTATTTCACCATCCTTTCACCACTGTTTCAAGAACGGGAGCCCTTTTCAACCATTAGTGGAAGAATCCTTCTTTGGAGATGAGATATTTTTTCTGGGGTGGCAGGTGCAGGGCCTCTGTCAGTCCTGGGTTTGTTGGACTAGCGCCAGACATGAGAAGTGCGCCTTTGTGGGACAGGTGAATAGTGCGGATCCTGTTTCAGTCTAAAGACTGAAACAGGATCCGCACTTTTCACTGTTCCTTTCAGAATCATTTGATTCATCAGCTAGGAATGGCGATTGCTTCACCAGACCAATCGAAGGCTAGGCCAAAGTAACTCGATGTTTCCAAGAGGTGTGTGGCCCAACTTTTGAAAGAACCGCTAAGTGGAGAACTATTTGGTATTTTTCCGAAGCACTTTTGACCGTAATTGTCATAAGGTTGGTCTCTGCATCCTTAAGCATACCAGAGTCTTCACAGACGAAACAGGCTGAGGCCCAGTAATCTTGGCATTTCCAATAGTTGGTCCTAGAGACTACCAAGAAAGTGTTCTTTTAAGTATTATTCTGTTGTGGTTTCAGCATTATTTTCAGAACCTGAGCAGGGTTCTCGCATTAGCATAAGAATCCTGCCTGGTAGTTGAGACTTCTGGGTGGGGTGTAAGTGCGGGGCTTCTGTCAGCCCTGCCTTTGATTTGTTTACCTCCAGAGTTGGAAAGTGCATATTTGCGTGAGATGGGAAAAGTGTGGATCGTGCTTCAGATTTCATCCTGACACTTTGAAATGACCAGTGTGTTGGTAAATATTTGCATTTCCATGGCGTTTGGCACAGAAATAGTCATGAGGTCGGTCTCTGCATACTGAAGCCTATGATGCTTTTTGCAGAGAAACCTCTGCTGAGGCCCAGGTAACTTGCTATTTCCCATAGCTGGCACAGGAGCCTTGGAAGATAGGATTGTTTTCAGTATTATTTCACCATCCTTTCACCACTGTTTCAAGAACGGGAGCCCTTTTCAACCGTTAGTGGAAGAATCCTTCTTTGGAGATGAGATATTTTTCTGGGGTGGCAAGTGCAGGGCCTCTGTCAGTCCTGGGTTTGTTGGACTAGCGCCAGACATGAGAAGTGCGCCTTTGTGGGACAGGTGAATAGTGCGGATCCTGTTTCAGTCTAAAGACTGAAACAGGATCCGCACTTTTCACTGTTCCTTTCAGAATCATTTGATTCATCAGCTAGGAATGGCGATTGCTTCACCAGACCAATCGAAGGCTAGGCCAAAGTAACTCGATGTTTCCAAGAGGTGTGTGGCCCAACTTTTGAAAGAACCGCTAAGTGGAGAACTATTTGGTATTTTTCCGAAGCACTTTTCACCGTAATTGTCATAAGGTTGGTCTCTGCATCCTTAAGCATACCAGAGTCTTCACAGACGAAACAGGCTGAGGCCCAGTAATCTTGGCATTTCCAATAGTTGGTCCTAGAGACTACCAAGAAAGTGTTGTTTTAAGTATTATTCTGTTGTGGTTTCAGCATTATTTTCAGAACCCGAGCAGGGTTCTCGCATTAGCATAAGAATCCTGCCTGGTAGTTGAGATTTCTGGGTGGGGTGTAAGTGCCGGTCTTCTGTCAGCCCTGCCTTTGATTTGTTTACCTCCAGAGTTGGAAAGTGCATATTTGCGTGAGATGGGAAAAGTGTGGATCGTGCTTCAGATTTCATCCTGACACTTTGAAATGACCAGTGTGTTGGTAATTATTTGCATTTCCATGGCGTTTGGCACAGAAATAGTCATGAGGTCGGTCTCTGCATCCTGAAGCCTATGATGCTTTTTGCAGAGAAACCTCTGCTGAGGCCCAGGTAACTTGCTATTTCCCATAGATGGCACAGGAGCCTTGGAAGATAGGATTGTTTTCAGCATTATTTCACCATCCTTTCACCACTGTTTCAAGAACGGGAGCCCTTTTCAACCATTAGTGGAAGAATCCTTCTTTGGAGATGAGATATTTTTTCTGGGGTGGCAGGTGCAGGGCCTCTGTCAGTCCTGGGTTTGTTGGACTAGCGCCAGACATGAGAAGTGCGCTTTTGTGGGACAGGTGAATAGTGCGGATCCTGTTTCAGTCTAAAGACTGAAACAGGATCCGCACTTTTCACCGTTCCTTTCAGAATCATTTGATTCATCAGCTAGGAATGGCGATTGCTTCACCAGACCAATCGAAGGCTAGGCCAAAGTAACTCGATGTTTCCAAGAGGTGTGTGGCCCAACTTTTGAAAGAACCGCTAAGTGGAGAACTATTTGGTATTTTTCCGAAGCACTTTTCACCGTAATTGTCATAAGGTTGGTCTCTGCATCCTTAAGCATACCAGAGTCTTCACAGACGAAACAGGCTGAGGCCCAGTAATCTTAGCATTTCCAATAGTTGGTCCTAGAGACTACCAAGAAAGTGTTCTTTTAAGTATTATTCTGTTGTGGTTTCAGCATTATTTTCAGAACCTGAGCAGGGTTCTCGCGTTAGCATAAGAATCCTGCCTGGTAGTTGAGACTTCTGGGTGGGGTGTAAGTGCGGGGCTTCTGTCAGCCCTGCCTTTGATTTGTTTACCTCCAGAGTTGGAAAGTGCATATTTGCGTGAGATGGGAAAAGTGTGGATCGTGCTTCAGATTTCATCCTGACACTTTGAAATGACCAGTGTGTTGGTAATTATTTGCATTTCCATGGCGTTTGGCACAGAAATAGTCATGAGGTCGGTCTCTGCATCCTGAAGCCTATGATGCTTTTTGCAGAGAAACCTGTGCTGAGGCCCAGGTAACTTGCTATTTCCCATAGCTGGCACAGGAGCCTTGGAAGATAGGATTGTTTTCAGTATTATTTCACCATCCTTTCACCACTGTTTCAAGAACGGGAGCCCTTTTCAACCGTTAGTGGAAGAATCCTTCTTTGGAGATGAGATATTTTTCTGGGGTGGCAAGTGCAGGGCCTCTGTCAGTCCTGGGTTTGTTGGACTAGCGCCAGACATGAGAAGTGCGTCTTTGTGGGACAGGTGAATAGTGCGGATCCTGTTTCAGTCTAAAGACTGAAACAGGATCCGCACTTTTCACCGTTCCTTTCAGAATCATTTGATTCATCAGCTAGGAATGGCGATTGCTTCACCAGACCAATCGAAGGCTAGGCCAAAGTAACTCGATGTTTCCAAGAGGTGTGTGGCCCAACTTTTGAAAGAACCGCTAAGTGGAGAACTATTTGGTATTTTTCCGAAGCACTTTTGACCGTAATTGTCAGAAGGTTGGTCTCTGCATCCTTAAGCATACCAGAGTCTTCACAGACGAAACTGGCTGAGGCCCACTAATCTTGTCATTTCCAATAGTTGGTCCTAGAGACTACCAAGAAAGTGTTCTTTTAAGTATTATTCTGTTGTGGTTTCAGCATTATTTTCAGAACCCGAGCAGGGTTCTGGCATTAGCATAAGAATCCTGCCTGGTAGTTGAGATTTCTGGGTGGGGTGTAAGTGCGGGTCTTCTGTCAGCCCTGCCTTTGATTTGTTTACCTCCAGAGTTGGAAAGTGCATATTTGCGTGAGATGGGAAAAGTGTGGATCGTGCTTCAGATTTCATCCTGACACTTTCAAATGACCAGTGTGTTGGTAATTATTTGCATTTCCATGGCGTTTGGCACAGAAATAGTCATGAGGTCGGTCTCTGCATCCTGAAGCCTATGATGCTTTTTGCAGAGAAACCTCTGCTGAGGCCCAGGTAACTTGCTATTTCCCATAGCTGGCACAGGAGCCTTGGAAGATAGGATTGTTTTCAGTATTATTTCGCCATCCTTTCACCACTGTTTCAAGAACGGGAGCCCTTTTCAACCGTTAGTGGAAGAATCCTTCTTTGGAGATGAGATATTTTTCTGGGGTGGCAAGTGCAGGGCCTCTGTCAGTCCTGGGTTTGTTGGACTAGCACCAGACATGAGAAGTGCGCCTTTGTGGGACAGGTGAATAGTGCGGATCCTGTTTCAGTCTAAAGACTGAAACAGGATCCGCACTTTTCACCGTTCCTTTCAGAATCATTTGATTCATCAGCTAGGAATGGCGATTGCTTCACCAGACCAATCGAAGGCTAGGCCAAAGTAACTCGATGTTTCCAAGAGGTGTGTGGCCCAACTTTTGAAAGAACCGCTAAGTGGAGAACTATTTGGTATTTTTCCGAAGCACTTTTCACCGTAATTGTCATAAGGTTGGTCTCTGCATCCTTAAGCATACCAGAGTCTTCACAGACGAAACAGGCTGAGGCCCAGTAATATTGGCATTTCCAGTAGTTGGTCCTAGAGACTACCAAGAAAGTGTTCTTATAAGCATTATTCCTTTGTGGTTTCAGCATTATTTTCAGTACCCCAGCAGGGTTCTGGCATTAGCATAAGAATCCTGCCTGGTAGTTGAGATTTCTGGGTGGGGTGTTAGTGCGGGGCTTCTGTCAGCCCTGCCTTTGATTTGTTTACCTCCAGAGTTGGAAAGTGCATATTTGCGTGAGATGGGAAAAGTGTGGATCGTGCTTCAGATTTCATCCTGACACTTTGAAATGACCAGTGTGTTGGTAATTATTTGCCATTTCCATGGCGTTTGGCACCGTAATAGTCATGAGGTCGGTCTCTGCATCCTGAAGCCTATGATGCTTTTTGCAGAGAAACCTCTGCTGAGGCCCAGGTAACTTGCTATTTCCCATAGCTGGCACAGGAGCCTTGGAAGATAGGATTGTTTTCAGCATTATTTCACCATCCTTTCACCACTGTTTCAAGAACGGGAGCCCTTTTCAAACGTTAGTGCAAGAATCCTTCTTTGGAGATGAGATATTTTTCTGGGGTGGCAAGTGCAGGGCCTCTGTCAGTCCTGGGTTTGTTGGACTAGCGCCAGACATGAGAAGTTCGCCTTTGTTGGACAGGTGAATAGTGCGGATCCTGTTTCAGTCTAAAGACTGAAACAGGATCCGCACTTTTCACCGTTCCTTTCAGAATCATTTGATTCATCAGCTAGGAATGGCGATTGCTTCACCAGACCAATCGAAGGCTAGGCCAAAGTAACTCGATGTTTCCAAGAGGTGTGTGGCCCAACTTTTGAAAGAACCGCTAAGTGGAGAACTATTTGGTATTTTTCCGAAGCACTTTTGACCGCAATTGTCATAAGGTTGGTCTCTGCATCCTTAAGCATACCAGAGTCTTCACAGACGAAACAGGCTGAGGCCCAGTAATCTTGGCATTTCCAATAGTTGGTCCTAGAGACTACCAAGAAAGTGTTCTTTTAAGTATTATTCTGTTGTGGTTTCAGCATTATTTTCAGAACCTGAGCAGGGTTCTCGCATTAGCATAAGAATCCTGCCTGGTAGTTGAGATTTCTGGGTGGGGTGTAAGTGCGGGGCTTCTGTCACCCCTGCCTTTGATTTGTTTACCTCCAGAGTTGGAAAGTGCATATTTGCGTGAGATGGGAAAAGTGTGGATCGTGCTTCAGATTTCATCCTGACACTTTGAAATGACCAGTGTGTTGGTAATTATTTGCATTTCCATGGCGTTTGGCACAGAAATAGTCATGAGGTCGGTCTCTGCATCCTGAAGCCTATGATGCTTTTTGCAGAGAAACCTCTGCTGAGGCCCAGGTAACTTGCTATTTCCCATAGCTGGCACAGGAGCCTTGGAAGATAGGATTGTTTTCAGTATTATTTCACCATCCTTTCACCACTGTTTCAAGAACGGGAGCCCTTTTCAACCGTTAGTGGAAGAATCCTTCTTTGGAGATGAGATATTTTTCTGGGGTGGCAAGTGCAGGGCCTCTGTCAGTCCTGGGTTTGTTGGACTAGCGCCAGACATGAGAAGTGCGCCTTTGTGGGACAGGTGAATAGTGCGGATCCTGTTTCAGTCTAAAGACTGAAACAGGATCCGCACTTTTCACTGTTCCTTTCAGAATCATTTGATTCATCAGCTAGGAATGGCGATTGCTTCACCAGACCAATCGAAGGCTAGGCCAAAGTAACTCGATGTTTCCAAGAGGTGTGTGGCCCAACTTTTGAAAGAACCGCTAAGTGGAGAACTATTTGGTATTTTTCCGAAGCACTTTTCACCGTAATTGTCAGAAGGTTGGTCTCTGCATCCTTAAGCATACCAGAGTCTTCACAGACGAAACAGGCTGAGGCCCAGTTATCTTGGCATTTCCAATAGTTGGTCCTAGAGACTACCAAGAAAGTGTTGTTTTAAGTATTATTCTGTTGTGGTTTCAGCATTATTTTCAGAACGGGAGCAGGGTTCTCGCATTAGCATAAGAATCCTGCCTGGTAGTTTAGATTTCTGGGTCGGGTGTAAGTGCGGGGCTTCTGTCAGCCCTGCCTTTGTTTTGTTTACCTCCAGAGTTGGAAAGTGCATATTTGCGTGAGATGGGAAAAGTGTGGATCGTGCTTCAGATTTCATCCTGACACTTTGAAATGACCAGTGTGTTGGTAATTATTTGCCATTTCCATGGCGTTTGGCACCGTAATAGTCATGAGGTCGGTCTCTGCATCCTGAAGCCTATGATGCTTTTTGCAGACAAACCTCTGCTGAGGCCCAGGTAACTTGCTATTTCCCATAGCTGGCACAGGAGCCTTGGAAGATAGGATTGTTTTCAGCATTATTTCACCATCCTTTCACCACTGTTTCAAGAACGGGAGCCCTTTTCAACCGTTAGTGGAAGAATCCTTCTTTGGAGATGAGATATTTTTCTGGGGTGGCAAGTGCAGGGCCTCTGTCAGTCCTGGGTTTGTTGGACTAGCGCCAGACATGAGAAGTGCGCCTTTGTGGGACAGGTGAATAGTGCGGATCCTGTTTCAGTCTAAAGACTGAAACAGGATCCGCAGTTTTCACCGTTCCTTTCAGAATCATTTGATTCATCAGCTAGGAATGGCGATTGCTTCACCAGACCAATCGAAGGCTAGGCCAAAGTAACTCGATGTTTCCAAGAGGTGTGTGGCCCAACTTTTGAAAGAACCGCTAAGTGGAGAACTATTTGGTATTTTTCTGAAGCACTTTTCACCGTAATTGTCATAAGGTTGGTCTCTGCATCCTTAAGCATACCAGAGTCTTCACAGACGAAACAGGCTGAGGCCCAGTAATCTTGGCATTTCCAGTAGTTGGTCCTAGAGACTACCAAGAAAGTGTTCTTTTAAGTATTATTCCGTTGTGGTTTCAGCATTATTTTCAGTACCCGAGCAGGGTTCTGGCATTAGCATAAGAATCCTGCCTGGTAGTTGAGATTTCTGGGTGGGGTGTAAGTGCGGGGCTTCTGTCAGCCCTGCCTTTGATTTGTTTACCTCCAGAGTTGGAAAGTGCATATTTGCGTGAGATGGGAAAAGTGTGGATCGTGCTTCAGATTTCATCCTGACACTTTGAAATGACCAGTGTGTTGGTAATTATTTGCATTTCCATGGCGTTTGGCACCGTAATAGTCATGAGGTCGGTCTCTGCATCCTGAAGCCTATGATGCTTTTTGCAGAGAAACCTCTGCTGAGGCCCAGGTAACTTGCTATTTCCCATAGCTGGCACAGGAGCCTTGGAAGATAGGATTGTTTTCAGCATTATTTCACCATCCTTTCACCACTGTTTCAAGAACGGGAGCCCTTTTCAACCGTTAGTGGAAGAATCCTTCTTTGGAGATGAGATATTTTTCTGGGGTGGCAAGTGCAGGGCCTCTGTCAGTCCTGGGTTTGTTGGACTAGCGCCAGACATGAGAAGTGCGCCTTTGTGGGACAGGTGAATAGTGCGGATCCTGTTTCAGTCTAAAGACTGAAACAGGATCCGCACTTTTCACTGTTCCTTTCAGAATCATTTGATTCATCAGCTAGGAATGGCGATTGCTTCACCAGACCAATCGAAGGCTAGGCCAAAGTAACTCGATGTTTCCAAGAGGTGTGTGGCCCAACTTTTGAAAGAACCGCTAAGTGGAGAACTATTTGGTATTTTTCCGAAGCACTTTTCACCGTAATTGTCAGAAGGTTGGTCTCTGCATCCTTAAGCATACCAGAGTCTTCACAGACGAAACAGGCTGAGGCCCAGTTATCTTGGCATTTCCAATAGTTGGTCCTAGAGACTACCAAGAAAGTGTTGTTTTAAGTATTATTCTGTTGTGGTTTCAGCATTATTTTCAGAACCGGAGCAGGGTTCTCGCATTAGCATAAGAATCCTGCCTGGTAGTTTAGATTTCTGGGTGGGGTGTAAGTGCAGGTCTTCTGTCAGCCCTGCCTTTGATTTGTTTACCTCCAGAGTTGGAAAGTCATATTTGCGTGAGATGGGAAAAGTGTGGATCGTGCTTCAGATTTCATCCTGACACTTTGAAATGACCAGTGTGTTGGTAATTATTTGCATTTCCATGGCGTTTGGCACAGAAATAGTCATGAGGTCGGTCTCTGCATCCTGAAGCCTATGATGCTTTTTGCAGAGAAACCTCTGCTGAGGCCCAGGTAACTTGCTATTTCCCATAGCTGGCACAGGAGCCTTGGAAGATAGGATTGTTTTCAGCATTATTTCACCATCCTTTCACCACTGTTTCAAGAACGGGAGCCCTTTTCAACCGTTAGTGGAAGAATCCTTCTTTGGAGATGAGATATTTTTCTGGGGTGGCAAGTGCAGGGCCTCTGTCAGTCCTGGGTTTGTTGGACTAGCGCCAGACATGAGAAGTGCGCCTTTGTGGGACAGGTGAATAGTGCGGATCCTGTTTCAGTCTAAAGACTGAAACAGGATCCGCACTTTTCACCGTTCCTTTCAGAATCATTTGATTCATCAGCTAGGAATGGCGATTGCTTCACCAGACCAATCGAAGGCTAGGCCACAGTAACTCGATGTTTCCAAGAGGTGTGTGGCCCAACTTTTGAAAGAACCGCTAAGTGGAGAACTATTTGGTATTTTTCCGAAGCACTTTTCACCGTAATTGTCATAAGGTTGGTCTCTGCATCCTTAAGCATACCAGAGTCTTCACAGACGAAACAGGCTGAGGCCCAGTAATCTTGGCATTTCCAATAGTTGGTCCTAGAGACTACCAAGAAAGTGTTCTTATAAGCATTATTCCTTTGTGGTTTCAGCATTATTTTCAGTACCCGAGCAGGGTTCTGGCATTAGCATAAGAATCCTGCCTGGTAGTTGAGATTTCTGGGTGGGGTGTAAGTGCGGGGCTTCTGTCAGCCCTGCCTTTGTTTTGTTTACCTCCAGAGTTGGAAAGTGCATATTTGCGTGAGATGGGAAAAGTGTGGATCGTGCTTCAGATTTCATCCTGACACTTTGAAATGACCAGTGTGTTGGTAATTATTTGCCATTTCCATGGCGTTTGGCACCGTAATAGTCATGAGGTCGGTCTCTGCATCCTGAAGCCTATGATGCTTTTTGCAGACAAACCTCTGCTGAGGCCCAGGTAACTTGCTATTTCCCATAGCTGGCACAGGAGCCTTGGAAGATAGGATTGTTTTAAGCATTATTTCACCATCCTTTCACCACTGTTTCAAGAACGGGAGCCCTTTTCAACCGTTAGTGGAAGAATCCTTCTTTGGAGATGAGATATTTTTCTGGGGTGGCAAGTGCAGGGCCTCTGTCAGTCCTGGGTTTGTTGGACTAGCGCCAGACATGAGAAGTGCGCCTTTGTGGGACAGGTGAATAGTGCGGAGCCTGTTTCAGTCTAAAGACTGAAACAGGATCCGCAGTTTTCACCGTTCCTTTCAGAATCATTTGATTCATCAGCTAGGAATGGCGATTGCTTCACCAGACCAATCGAAGGCTAGGCCAAAGTAACTCGATGTTTCCAAGAGGTGTGTGGCCCAACTTTTGAAAGAACCGCTAAGTGGAGAACTATTTGGTATTTTTCTGAAGCACTTTTCACCGTAATTGTCATAAGGTTGGTCTCTGCATCCTTAAGCATACCAGAGTCTTCACAGACGAAACAGGCTGAGGCCCAGTAATCTTGGCATTTCCAGTAGTTGGTCCTAGAGACTACCAAGAAAGTGTTCTTTTAAGTATTATTCCGTTGTGGTTTCAGCATTATTTTCAGTACCCGAGCAGGGTTCTGGCATTAGCATAAGAATCCTGCCTGGTAGTTGAGATTTCTGGGTGGGGTGTAAGTGCGGGGCTTCTGTCAGCCCTGCCTTTGATTTGTTTACCTCCAGAGTTGGAAAGTGCATATTTGCGTGAGATGGGAAAAGTGTGGATCGTGCTTCAGATTTCATCCTGACACTTTGAAATGACCAGTGTGTTGGTAATTATTTGCATTTCCATGGCGTTTGGCACCGTAATAGTCATGAGGTCGGTCTCTGCATCCTGAAGCCTATGATGCTTTTTGCAGAGAAACCTCTGCTGAGGCCCAGGTAACTTGCTATTTCCCATAGCTGGCACAGGAGCCTTGGAAGGTAGGATTGTTTTCAGTATTATTTAACAATCCTTTCACCACTGTTTCAAGAACGGGAGCCCTTTTCAACCGTTAGTGGAAGAATCCTTCTTTGGAGATGAGATATTTTTCTGGGGTGGCAAGTGCAGGGCCTCTGTCAGTCCTGGGTTTGTTGGACTAGCACCAGACATGAGAAGTGCGCCTTTGTGGGACAGGTGAATAGTGTGGATCCTGTTTCAGTCTAAAGACTGAAACAGGATCCGCACTTTTCAACGTTCCTTTCAGAATCATTTGATTCATCAGCTAGGAATGGCGATTGCTTCACCAGACCAATCGAAGGCTAGGCCAAAGTAACTCGATGATTCCAAGAGGTGTGTGGCCCAACTTTTGAAAGAACCGCTAAGTGGAGAACTATTTGGTATTTTTCCGAAGCACTTTTCACCATAATTGTCATAAGGTTGGTCTCTGCATCCTTAAGCATACCAGAGTCTTCACAGACAAAACAGGCTGAGGCCCAGTAATCTTGGCATTTCCAATAGTTGGTCCTAGAGACTACCAAGAAAGTGTTCTTTTAAGTATTATTCTGTTGTGGTTTCAGCATTATTTTCAGAACCCGAGCAGGGTTCTCGCATTAGCATAAGAATCCTGCCTGGTAGTTGAGATTTCTGGGTGGGGTGTAAGTGCGGGGCTTCTGTCAGCCCTGCCTTTGATTTGTTTACCTCCAGAGTTGGAAAGTGCATATTTGCGTGAGATGGGAAAAGTGTGGATCGTGCTTCAGATTTCATCCTGACACTTTGAAATGACCAGTGTGTTGGTAATTATTTGCATTTCCATGGCGTTTGGCACAGAAATAGTCATGAGGTCGATCTCTGCATCCTGAAGCCTATGATGCTTTTTGCAGACAAACCTCTGCTGAGGCCCAGGTAACTTGCTATTTCCCATAGCTGGCACAGGAGCCTTGGAAGATAGGATTGTTTTCAGCATTATTTCACCATCCTTTCACCACTGTTTCAAGAACGGGAGCCCTTTTCAACCGTTAGTGGAAGAATCCTTCTTTGGAGATGAGATATTTTTCTGGGGTGGCAAGTGCAGGGCCTCTGTCAGTCCTGGGTTTGTTGGACTAGCGCCAGACATGAGAAGTGTCCCTTTGTGGGACAGGTGAATAGTGCGGATCCTGTTTCAGTCTAAAGACTGAAACAGGATCCGCACTTTTCACCGTTCCTTTCAGAATCATTTGATTCATCAGCTAGGAATGGCGATTGCTTCACCAGACCAATCGAAGGCTAGGCCAAAGTAACTCGATGTTTCCAAGAGGTGTGTGGCCCAACTTTTGAAAGAACCGCTAAGTGGAGAACTATTTGGTATTTTTCCGAAGCACTTTTCACCGTAATTGTCATAAGGTTGGTCTCTGCATCCTTAAGCATACCAGAGTCTTCACAGATGAAACAGGCTGAGGCCCAGTAATCTTGGCTTTTCCAATAGTTGGTCCTAGAGACTACCAAGAAAGTGTTCTTTTAAGTATTATTCTGTTGTGGTTTCAGCATTATTTTCAGAACCCGAGCAGGGTTCTCGCATTAGCATAAGAATCCTGCCTGGTAGTTGAGATTTCTGGGTGGGGTGTAAGTGCTGGGCTTCTGTCAGCCCTGCCTTTGATTTGTTTACCTCCAGAGTTGGAAAGCGCATATTTGCGTGAGATGGGAAAAGTGTGGATCGTGCTTCAGATTTCATCCTGAGACTTTGAAATGACCAGTGTGTTGGTAATTATTTGCATTTCCATGGCGTTTGGCACAGAAATAGTCATGAGGTCGGTCTCTGCATCCTGAAGCCTATGATGCTTTTTGCAGAGAAACCTCTGCTGAGGCCCAGGTAACTTGCTATTTCCCATAGCTGGCACAGGAGCCTTGGAAGATAGGATTGTTTTCAGTATTATTTCACCATCTTTTCACGATTGTTTCAAGAACGGGAGCCCTTTTCAACCGTTAGTGGAAGAATCCTTCTTTGGAGATGAGATATTTTTCTGGGTTGGCAAGTGCAGGGCCTCTGTCAGTCCTGGGTTTGTTGGACTAGCGCCAGACATGAGAAGTGCGCCTTTGTGGGACAGGTGAATAGTGCGGATCCTGTTTCAGTCTAAAGACTGAAACAGGATCCGCACTTTTCACCGTTCCTTTCAGAATCATTTGATTCATCAGCTAGGAATGGCGATTGCTTCACCAGACCAATCGAAGGCTAGGCCAAAGTAACTCGATGTTTCCAAGAGGTGTGTGGCCCAACTTTTGAAAGAACCGCTAAGTGGAGAACTATTTGGTATTTTTCCGAAGCACTTTTCACCGTAATTGTCAGAAGGTTGGTCTCTGCCTCCTTAAGCATACCAGAGTCTTCACAGACGAAACAGGCTGAGGCCCAGTAATCTTGGCATTTCCAATAGTTGGTCCTAGAGACTACCAAGAAAGTGTTGTTTTAAGTATTATTCTGTTGTGGTTTCAGCATTATTTTCAGAACCTGAGCAGGGTTCTCGCATTAGCATAAGAATCCTGCCTGGTAGTTGAGATTTCTGGGTGGGGTGTAAGTGCGGGGCTTCTGTCAGCCCTGCCTTTGATCTGTTTACCTCCAGAGTTGGAAAGTGCATATTTGCGTGAGATGGGAAAAGTGTGGATCGTGCTTCAGATTTCATCCTGACACTTTGAAATGACCAGTGTGTTGGTAATTATTTGCATTTCCATGGCGTTTGGCACAGAAATATTCATGAGGTCGGTCTCTGCATCCTGAAGCCTATGATGCTTTTTGCAGAGAAACCTCTGCTGAGGCCCAGGTAACTTGCTATTTCCCATAGCTGGCACAGGAGCCTTGGAAGATAGGATTGTTTTCAGCATTATTTCACCATCCTTTCACCACTGTTTCAAGAACGGGAGCCCTTTTCAACCGTTAGTGGAAGAATCCTTCTTTGGAGATGAGATATTTTTTCTGGGGTGGCAGGTGCAGGGCCTCTGTCAGTCCTGGGTTTGTTGGACTAGCGCCAGACATGAGAAGTGCGCCTTTGTGGGACAGGTGAATAGTGTGGATCCTGTTTCAGTCTAAAGACTGAAACAGGATCCGCACTTTTCACCGTTCCTTTCAGAATCATTTGATTCATCAGCTAGGAATGGCGATTGCTTCACCAGACCAATCGAAGGCTAGGCCAAAGTAACTCGATGTTTCCAAGAGGTGTGTGGCCCAACTTTTGAAAGAACCGCTAAGTGGAGAACTATTTGGTATTTTTCCGAAGCACTTTTCACCGTAATTGTCATAAGGTTGGTCTCTGCATCCTTAAGCATACCAGAGTCTTCACAGACGAAACAGGCTGAGGCCCAGTAATCTTGGCAT